>NW_024582374.1:486721-583515 GCF_018398535.1 Haplochromis burtoni
ACATACACACACACACATACATACACACACACATATACATACACACACACATATACATACATACACACATACATACATACATACATACATACATACATACATACATACATACATACATACATACATACATACACACACATATACATACATATATACGCATATACCAGTGTGTGAATGTGTGTGTGAATGGGTGGATGACAGGTTGTGTAAAGCGCTTTGGGGTCCTTAGGGACTAGAAAAAGCGCTATACAAATACAGGCCTTACCTTACCTTATATACACATATACATACATATATACATACATACATACATACATACATACATATACACATATATATATATATATATAGCGAAGAAGCTATCACAGCTATCACAAACACGATAGAGTGCAAAGGGTGGTGCTACCAGTTATTACGTTTAGGGAGTAATTAATTAATTAATTAAGTAATTAATTAATTAATTAGGGAGTAATTACTTCTTATATTATAATAATTATAATAATAATTATAATAATTACTTCTTCGCAAAGGACCAGGTTTGGATATTTTTTGGCTTTTAATAAATCAAATTTTCATTTCAAATCTTCATTTTGTCTTTACTCGGACTGTGTATGTCTAACATTACAAATTCTTTGATGATCTGAAGGATTCAGCACACATATGATAATATGTCAGTAAGTCATTAAGAGTGTTTGGTCAGGCAGATCTCTGTGCAATGTTACAAGCCAAAGGGGAGCAACTACAGCTTTGGATGGACTATGTCATTTCAATACTCTGCTGTAATATATCACTATTTATAATACTTAATTGCTTCAATAAAGAACAAATGCTTCATTAACTCCTATCGATTGCATACAAAGGTGTTATTCATTGTTTTGCCCAACTAAAGGCAGGCTACTAACCATGTCCTGTATGATTAGTTATCAGCTGCAGTTACAAAAGTGTTGCTCCATGGGACACAGAGCACCTCTGTTATCTGTCCCTTACACTGAGACAACCCCGGCAGGCTCCACAGTCTGCTCCTGGGCCAGGATCTGTGGCAGCCTCTACAATAAGCTCTGAGGCTTAGGCTCATTTGAGAGGCACAGTGACAATGCAGACAGGCTATCAGTATTGTGCCACACTCACAACAGCTATTTTTGCATTGTTCACAACAGAGGCAACTGGGACAGGAGTTGTGAGCTTTTACAAGTTTAACTGCGCCCTCATGAGCACTAATCTCAGACAGCCTGATGTTATCAGGGAACCAGACTGCCCAGTCAGGCGTGCAGAGGAAAGAGACAGAGGCCTCCCAAAGAGAGACAAACACACAGCGTCTCTTCTGAGTGTTGGAGGAGGCAAACTGTATGACTAATGCTATAACATTTCAATGTGTGCATGAGCATCATCGATTACAAGCTTTGATGGTGACAGACTTTAAAGGCGTCGGCGGTGCTGTCCAAAAAGCTTTGAACACCTAACTGTGTGAAGTCAGCAGACATGAAAAGAATCACAGAAGTTGTCGGTGTTTGCGCTGCAGATTAAAAAGGAGATCGGGGTTCTGAGCCGCTGAGTCACAGGCTGCAAGTTTCTCTCTGAGCTTCTCACTTTACTTTACATCCATTTCCTGAACTACTGGCATGCAGATTTTTTTTTTTTTTACCAAGGGTGAGGTCAGATTTAGGACAACAGATTTTCACTCCAGTTTCCGTCTGCCTGTCCTTTCTTCCCACCTGGGCCCCATGTGCGGAAAAACAGGTTTCTTTTGAGAGCATGTGCATGTTCGGTCACACAGCCTGCAGACAGGCGCAGCCGTTTAAAAGTTCAAAGCTTTGACTAATGTGCTTCTGATTCCCTGAGAAATAAGTTCATCTTGGTCTTTTTCATACACACCCTGTGGAGAGGTACAGTGAATGACATCTATAGATTAGAATGCTCTTTGAAGTTCTGGCAACTTGTCTTTTATGTACTTGGAATTTAGTGAAAGACAAGCAGCTAAAAAGCCCCAAACCAGGTGCTGCTCTCTTCTACTACACTTTATCATGCTGTATTCAGTTTCCTCCTCCCTCTGCTTTGATTATTTTCCAAAGAAATTAGATTTGGCTTTGGGAGATATTGCCTTTATTTGACAAATACAGAAGAGCAACAGACGGACAAAAGAGGAACTGCCCCACCATGTCTGAAGCTAAATCTGGACGGCCAGATGCAAGACAACATGCCAGCCAGCAGCTGTTGCTATTAATATGGAAATTAATGTGGGTGGGGGTTATCATGCAAACCTGTTGCAAAACTCACTTTGAACATGTGTAATAAAAAGAGCTTTGAAACAACACTTTTTAAAAAACTTGTTGATTTTTTCATCCACCCACTTTGACTGCAATCCATCAACAGTTGTTTGATGGCTAACTTAAAAAAGTTTTCCATCTAAATCAGGGATGTCAAACTCATTTTACATTGCGAGCCACCTACAGCCCACTTTGAAGTGAAACTCCCCTTTCTGAAGCCACATATTTGACTGTTTTCTACATCTTAAAGAAAAAGTTGCTGCGACAAAGAAAAGAAATCTGTCAGAAAGTTGAAATCTCTTTAGTACTGAATAGCAGAAATTAGACTCTCTTGTCAGATGTCATTTTTTGGAGGAAAAAAAAGGAGGCCAACAACACTGTACACAATGATAAACTGGTGTGTAATGAGCAAGAAAATAAGGCAGAAAATAGAGATTTTTGATGGGAAACTGGTCTCAAAGTACACTGAGTGAAAGCTGTGAGGGAAGACAGCCAAAGTAAGTGGGAATTCATTACAATGTTTTTCAAACGTAAGGTGTAAAGTAGTCGTCTCCTTTTGCTGCTGGTTCAGTGAATTTTGGTTGGAGAGTGACAAAATCTGTAGTTTTGGAATCTGGGAGATGTTGGCTTCCCGCACCTGTTCGTTAATTGTTTGCCGTTTTAGCTTTTTGGTGGTTGTTGAAATGGTTTTATGAGCTTTTAGCTGAGATTCTGATGTTTCTGTTGTCTATATTCAAACAACAGATCTGGCGGTACATCACATTAAGCTAGATGTTCTCCCACTTGCCCCCGATTGTTTAAAGCGATGTTCAAACAATCAAAATGCATTGTGGGAAATGTAGTTTATAGCCAACATATGCTTTAAGCAGCATACAGTAAATGTATTTGAAGACAATAATGCACAAGCTCTCGCGGGGGTTTCGCTTGCAATATGTGAACTAAATGATCATTTGAGTCTTGTTACTAGCATCTGAAATGATGAACTTTCCTGAAATAGCACACATGAGTTTCCACTTCAAAATTAGTGACAAACTCTGAGTCATCACAAAGACATGTTATAGAGTGTGCACTCACATTTTTTACCACCTATTTGTTCATTTTAAAGTTAGAAGGCAACTATCTACTGATCCCAAGTAGTGCAAAGAAATGTATTCAGTATCTTTGTTTGACAGTAGTGAAAAGTTTAACATTTTAATATAATCGCCCAATCCTCCCTGACACCACGTTACTAGCGCCCTACTCCAGACAAGCCAGACATCCAGATTGAAGGGGACGGGGCGTCTGCAGGGATATTTCTGTGTTTATCCAGACTTTATTATCGTCACTTAGATTTTGGAAATGGTTAATAAGTCTGCTGTCAACCCTAAATCCTCCAGACAAGAATCTGTCTTGGCTCCAGGAAAGAGCCCTCAAGGCATGGCTGAGTGTAAGAGTTAATGAACCCTTAGTTAGTTCTGTCTGCTCACTGACAGTCATCGTCTTTGACTTATCTTGCTGCAAACAGCCACTCAGAGACAATTGAGCCACACAAAGGACGTCCATAATCAGAAAGCTAAAGACCCGTTTTACTTGTAAAAAAGTTCTAACTGTGATCCAACTGTGATGGGCCCTACACAAAGTGGCTGAGTGTGTATGCATCTGTAAATGTGAGTATTCAGGATGTTATTTCCTGGTGAGTGTGAGACATGAAAGCAGTGGGATTTTTATGCCACTGATATCACTGCACACATGCACCAAGCTGTCTCCACCCGATCATGGGAGAAAAACTCCCACCACCACCAACAAAACAAAAAAAACCCCACTCTCAGCAATAGGCTGCATTTGCTGAAATCCCCAAAGGAAAGAAAAGTGAGCAGGATGGAGGAAAAAAAATAACAGCCTACTCTCTCCCACCAATACTTCCTGGAGCCTGGGGCAGTCCTGGATCTGCATGGGTCTCCCCGACAACTGAGCTTTGTCTAGACAGAAACCAATGCACCGCTCACCAGATAGGAATTCAGTAAACCCACAACCCCTCAGTCTCGCACCACCTTTAGCTCTCACATGGCACCCAACGTACAAGTCACAGCTCTCATTGTTTAAATAATCCAGCATTTACACTTCTAACCAACTGCACCACCCTGCTATTCATGAACAGAAATGGATGCATTTAGCTCCAAAGGGTTCTTTCTCTGCAAGAAGGCCAACCCGTTTTACTCCCTACTTTGTGGGAAAATAAACAGGGAGAAGAAAATTCCTGTCGGTCCACATTAAACTGCAGCATCACATCACAAGACGCTTCACATTTAGCTTCAAAAACAGCAATACTGAACACAGACAGGGGTGTGAATGAACAGTTGAATAACATGTCAAACCAAGTAATCTACAACTTGCTATTTTTTTTTACATGCTCTGTTGCTCAAGGATAAACGTCAGCAGGTCGTCCTCCCTTGTATCACCATTACACATTCAGCTGACACTTC
Source organism: Haplochromis burtoni (assembly GCF_018398535.1). Classification (NCBI taxonomy): domain Eukaryota; kingdom Metazoa; phylum Chordata; class Actinopteri; order Cichliformes; family Cichlidae; genus Haplochromis; species Haplochromis burtoni. Next base: position 491,448 of record NW_024582374.1, read on the forward strand.
CATGCCATTCCTCCAAGGTTACCAACACACAGTGCTCTCACCTTTTCCCCACTTCCCCACACTCAGCATGCCTAACCATCACACATACACTTATTAGCTTACATGCATGCAAAGGTTGTTCTTTCTTTACTGGTTCTGCCAGAGAGGAAGGCTAACTCACTATACCTTTACTACTGGGTGGCAGGTTTAAACATTTTATATACATTCTATTATAAAATAAAATTTTGAGAACATTTAATAACAGGCAGTACTTCACACTTCACTCAACCATTAAAAAAAATGCAAAATAAGAAACCACATTTTGTGGCAACTCATTAGTCTACATTTTATCAATGCTCAGTGCACATTTTCTGCAAAGAAAGCATGTGAGGGTAAGAACGTGTAGGAAATTATGGAAACTATGAGCATCCTGTGTCTAATTCTGAGTCTAATGATGGTAAAAAATCTAATCTAGAAAAGTATATTGTGGAGCACCTCCAGGGTGCAAAAGACTCCTGCAAAGACAATGCAGTCCATTACTTTTATAGATGATTTTTGTGTCCATCTTTTCAGATATTACTCTCCTTTCTACTCTTTTCCACTGCAATGCAAAGCAGGTCAGTGGAAAGTTGCTCCAATTAAAAGGGAAAGTTTATCTGAAGCTACTAATTTTTTTTAAATGTTATTTCTTTAATGATTTGTTGCTTTTAAATTTTAGTCACTTTCACTTTAAAAAAAATGAAAAGATGATTATTCTGTAACTGACATCAGCAAACACATTCATTCATTTGATCAGCTGCTGTGATCGCAATTGCTACCAAGGTCAAAATGACCCCTTCCTCCTGAGGTTTGTCAGGACATCTCAATGAGACCCAGTTTATCTTCGTGTAAGAACTCCATCCTGCAATTTAAAAAAGCAGGGATGATAACTGATCTACAACTAAAATAAGTTAAGCACTCTAAATGTGCTTGATTTCAGCACATAGACTTGGCAGACTCAAAGTTTTGGTGTTATCAGTGGTGTAGCACTAAAGTCTGAGCCCTATACATGTGCAGGCGCAGTGCCACCCCGCTTCTTTTGATGACTCTACTATCACACCTCCTACATAAAACTAAATCAAGCTAAATCTATGTGTCTGAAGTACTCATCCAGATTGTCAGTAAATGTTAAACTACATTTAAATATATTCTTTCAACATACTTCAAATACTGTGTGAATTTTTTAAGCAAGAACTGTACATGAACATAGCCACTGTAGCATCATCTATTGGTTACTTTGTTCTAGACTTCACATCATGAGGTGTTTTTAAGGGAGCAATTTCTCAGCCGATTCAAAGAATGCAATTGCACAAGATGCAACACAGAATGTTTCATAAGCATCTGAGAAACAGCACTTCCCTTCCCGAAATATATGTCGTGTCTGTGACGGAATCAGACTCAAGCAAGACAGATCTGAGTCAGAAACATAGAATCTGTAGTTCATGTATCCGACTCCATGCAGGGTATATGCTCTACTTCAAAAGTGGCCAATGGAACAAAACCTGATGCACTCACAGGTCACATTTGAGTGATGGGAGCAATGTAAACACAAATCGATTAAATGTTTTAATTTAACTATGCAAGTGTGGATTGTTTAATGAGCCATTTAAAAATATATATATAGTTTTTATTAACAAATTTATGCGATAATTAGACAGTTAGACTGCACATATTTATTGCATTACATTGTTTGACTACATGGCATGACTTACAGAGCAAGCTGAGCTTCGAAAGCTGGACCTGAAGACCTGCTAAGTTTAACACATATTTACACATACAGTAACTGTATCTCCATACCAATATCAAACACAAACAAGTTTGGCAGCTTACATCTTTTATGGGTGTTTTTGAAATCTAAAACAAACACTTGAAGTTTGAAAAACTCTTCTCTTTATTACGCTAAGCTGATGTTCTGGTTTTTCATAAACTGGAAAAAATTTGTTGTCAATAATCATAGTGACTCTAACATGCATTGGGTGCATGCTAGATTTTGAGGCAACCAAAAAATTAATTCTGGTATGGCATACCACGTTGCATGGCAGATTGCAACCTGCAAATATAATACTGTCTGCACAAATAAAATGAGAGTCTGGTTTTTAGTCAAATGAGAGCTTCCTGTGGTTTTTGTAGAGAAGTTGATATAATCGCATGATGTAATCAAACATGCCCACTAGTGAGAGAAGGTGGTGTTAAGTGATAGTGGCTGACAGGGAGACTACTTCTGCTGCCACCTGACTGCTTATCATGACGAACACAGGACAGAGAGGCATAAAAAGAGGCTAGGGATGGGAAAGAAAAACACAGCCTTCTGACCTCACACTAACAACTCTCCCACCTCCTTCTTCTTCTCCCTCCGGTGAACTCTAGAGCACCCCAGAGCTGAGTGAGCACACAATGAACAGCCGTGGGAGAGGCAGAAGACAAGGTTGCAGACGTAAGAGCAGCTAGGGTGGACACCGTGCAAAAGTGTCCTAATAGGGACACTACACAAGTGCTTGCAGCTTATGTCTCGTGACACCTGATTGTAAACCTGCAGTCCTAACCCATTACTAATCTGCCCTTTGGACTAACACGTTATTACCAGAGAGTTTGCATACACTGAGTTGAGAGCAATGAAACAGGTATTATTAACTGAGAAAGAATTCGAAACATCCACCTCACCCATCTCTGCACAAGGAGGCAAAGTACATTTGGGAAAGTTTCAGGATGACAAAAACCTATACAGCACATCACTGAGGATTTAGTTTTCACGGAAATTCAAGTTTAACTGGTCTGAATGCAACTGCAATCTCAGTGGACATTTTGACTGAACCCAAATAATAATAAGAAGAAGAAGAACAGAATTACTATTTGAAAGTACATTAGTTTATTTAGTTAAGCATTTGTCTTTAACTTGTCCATTTATAATGTGTCACCTTAAACAGTCACACTTTCAATCATAAATATTTTAAATGTATTTTACAGGAGCAATTATAAAGCGCAGTTAAGCAATTACACTTGTTCAACAGATTTCCTGAAAAAGAAATTAAAAATAATAATCATATTTTATACCTTTTTAAGTTTGTATGCGAGTTACTCTTTCAGCTCTGTTTTTGTTTTCTATCAACTTACAAAAGTTGTTTTGTTATAGACACCATATGTTTGCCAGCTACATTAATAACATAGTTACAGCTAAAATGAAAATAAAAGCATGTCTTTACTAGTTAGGGCACATATCTTTGACTGGGCAAAGGACAGAGAGACCTTCAGAGTCTACAAGGCAAATCAGTTCTCACTTTCACATTAACTGGCTCTACCATTAACCTCCTAAGACCCGAACTCTTCCACGACATGCATTTTTAATTTCTCTTTGATATTTGGGCATATTGGGGCCCGGTGAATGTAAAAACAAAGAATTACCAGATTTTTTTTTACCTTATTTTTGTTTTTAAGAAAAATGAGAGCCACATATGAGGATATTCGTTTAAAATTTTGATAAAACAGCAGCAGTATAATGTCCTCATAAGTGGATATCAGGCCGTTGTAGAGCAACATTGAGTATTTTGGTCTAAATAACCCAAAATGTGATGTCCACATATGTGGACGGCAAGTCCTAGGAGGTTAAACATGGCGTCATTGTGCAGTAATCTCATAATAACCATTAATATTGTCATTCCAGTTCTGTAAGATATAAGAAGAATTCTGCAACCCCTCCTGCCTTCATCTCCAAGACAGAAACAATGAAGTCTGTAGTACGTCTTTCCAAAGAGAAAGCATTGAAGGGAAGGATTATAAGACTTTTTTCAGATTTCCATGCACTGCAGCTTTAACAAGGTTTTACAATGTAGTGTAGGTTTTGTGTTGTAGTCATGCATACCATGTTTGGCTCATGTCAGAAGCATGCTGAACAATAGATCAGTCAGTGATACTGCTCATTTCCAGTCATGACAGTGAAAACACCAAATAAACAGGATTTACTGCCTCCACCAACCAGTCAAGCTGCAGTTCACATTTTCCCCTCTAGTTCCTAAACAATGCACAACGGACAGAAAATCATTTTTGCAGAATATTATAAAGTGAGGTTGACCTTTTGCATTTAAAAATTAATTACTTTATCACTTCATTCTTTCTTTTTTCACTCTTCATACATTTAGTAAGGTTAAAGCAACTTTTGAACACCAAATTTGAATAATTTCATTACTGACTTGCATTTCACTCTCAGCATCTTCAGCAACTTCAAAACTTCAATGTCAGTTTGTCTGCCACATGTTCTGACCTGCTGTGTCACTGTTGAGAAGTGAATCACAGCTGCTTCGATTTTAACAATGAAAGCTAAACAGAGCGCTTTTCAATATATAATCTCTTGGCAATTAAGCATTTACATCAGTAAGAGTATTTATGCTGTCATTAGGTTACAAAGACCTAGACAGGTCTGCGATTTCAAAAGTGCAGAAATCTGTAGTTTCATGCAATAGCGACCTGCTTATTATCCAAAATAAGCAATTTAACTTCCCAAAAGATTACCTCAGTCTGTCTACATGACCTACATGATATGACAGTCAAACCCGGTCCAGTGCAGAGAGTTCAGATGGTGGCTGAGCCTTTTTCAGTCATGCATTTTGGAGTATTATAATGCTGCATTCATTCAAAGCACCGACCAGGATCTCACAGGGAAAGTATGTGCGCACCAGTTGGAGCGGTTTGTTTTGAGAACAGTGCAACTGCATTGGAACGTGGCTGCAGTGCTGAGCTGCATACCACCCTGTTTCATCTCTAATGAATGGCAATCAAAGGCACATTTTTACAGCAGCGCAGACCACCAAGTGTATACTTGTAAGGCAATGCAATTAAAAGCAACTTATTTCTGGACTGGAAAATATTTCGCTGTGCCACTGTCTGGTAGAGAAAAATGTTTTAGGAAAAAAAAAAATCAAAGCAGGAAAGAGCAGCTTGTACAAAAGAATCCCAGGCATGCAACCAGTGGCTAGGCAGAGTTTCTGGGCAGGATGACATCCCGACGGCTGCTTGGCCTCCCTCTCTTAACTGCCAAACCCTTATGTTTGTTAACTGGACGCCAACACTCCCTGAACGGCTTCTGCAGCAAAGATCAGGGTGGCTGGAATTCTCGTCTGGCAGACATGTGGCACAGGAGCGTCTCAAAGTGGACACCACAGCACACGAACAGATAAAGCAGCCTGTGTGCACTGTTTATTGTCAGGGCCCTGAAACCATGATTAGAGGGTTGGGTTTTTTTTGTTTTTTTAAACAGGGCACATTTGTTGCTATGCAGAAGCACTTTCTAATACCTTCTATACAATAGCATGTACAATGACAGATGCATATGAAAACAAGCAGCTGCTGCTTTGTCTCTACAAGGGAAAGTCACCCATGCTTTGTGTGAACTATAGCTGGAGTGGACAGGTACTATAGTTGCATGCTCAAAAAACAAAACAAAACAAAACAGGAATGCAGGTTTGCAGGATAAAAATATGCCTTTAGGAGGATAGAAATGGAGCTAAACAATGCATGGAGCCTGTGTAGACAGCTGCATGCATTGATTAATGAAGATCATTACTACATCATCAGATATGCAGTACAGGGACAACTGAACGCTTCCTGTGTGGACACAGCTTAACTGCCTATTGCCGTGTTAGTACCTCCATGAGAATGTACACAGTCCACAACTGGGGTAATTACAAAAATCTTGCTAACCTACCCACATAATGCTTATGTTCTAATGTTGAAACGGATCATGTTTACCATGTTAACCATTATTTACAATTATTTTTTCTATAAGGAAATGGCAGTGGATCATCTTTCAGTTCATCTTTAGAAAACAACTCTCTGTTGTTGCAGACTGGAGAATGTATTCAGTTCTTGAACCATGCATGCGTGCGCAAAACTTCATGTCAGCCAGTCCACTCAATAATTGCTGAGATATTTCAATCTAAACTTAGAAAGTACCTTGCCATCCCTGGAGATTATAAGGAATACATACAAGAAATACTTGCAATTACCTTCACAGACAGAGAAGCTGGCAGTTGCATGAAAATTCTATTGATGGAAACTGGATATGCAGTGACCTAGTTGTTGACTAAGCTGATATTTCATCGGGAGCAACAAGAGGGCGGCATTGTAATTACACATCTGAAACTGTAGCAATAATTCATTTGTGGCTTTATGTCTACATAATGATGGGTAGACTGGACATTCTGTTTTATTCTCACAAAGCATGCCATGGAGAAGGTTCCTGTGCTAACAATAAACTACATAGTAGATTTATAGGATTAGTCTAATGCATATGGTTCCCACTGAAAAGGGTTTTACAGGTAAACAAGGGGCAAGTAGAATCAGTGGCTGAAGTAGCCCCAGCTGCACACTTCTGAGACTTTATGTTCTTTGACTTGCAAACTTGATGAATCTGTTTGTCCTACTTCAAAGCCAACATGTGTCTACATTATAGTTCTGCAGATAGAAGAGCTAATCTCAAGTGGCATCTGCAAGCCTTCGGGGCAATCAAAGGCCACCCAGTGAACGCCAGTCCATGTTAGAGGTACATAAATAACACTAGAACTTAAATCTCTGTTTCACTGCAGTTTCTAGGAACACGGGACCAGTGCAAAAGAAAGTCCAGATGAAAAAGAAATGCTATCGAATGCATTTACTTCCCATACACTTCAAATACGTTTTCCAAGAAACAACTTGAAGCATGGAATGTGCGACATGAGAGGAAAAAAAACTTCGCAAAGCAAAGTACAAAATAAGTGCTGCCCGGCATGAGAACTGGTGAGCAAACTACTTCCTGCAGAGGGGCCGGCCACTCCTGCCTCAGCCCATTGCTAACCGGTATGAGTAGGAGTGTGCGTGCATGTTTGCGTGTACAGTAAGTGATTGTGGGGTGAGAGGGAAATTCGAAGGGAGGGGTGGGGTTGTTGTTCAGGAAGTAGACACAGTGCAACAGAGGAGAAAGGAAGGAAGATGCCCATATATGAGCAGGCGCTTACGAAACAGGATGGAGGACATGACTGAAGAGGCCTGGGATCTCCCGTGGGTGCAGAAATAATTAAGTAAATGTGAAAAAACCTCCTACACATATAAAAACACACACACTGTCAATCAAAAAACGCCAAGCCCCAATTTTCATGCATCCTGACGCTTGCACAGTAAACTGCTGTGTTCAGTTAAGATCTCACATTAAACCTGCTCAGTAAGAAAAAAAAAAAAGGTGTTAGAAATTGAAGCAGTTAATGAGGAACCAAGATAGTCCCACCAAATGCAAGACATTGCCCCCACAAGGTTTCTGTTAGCACAGTGGAAAGACTATAGACAGAGGCCCTGCAGCCAATTAATAACACACCTGCCCTCAGGCAAAAAGAGCCTTTGTTTAACACCTGCATGTAGACTGGGTCACCTTTTTTCACTTACTGTTTGATTTAAATTCAGGTGAATGCATATTTTTCAAAGTACTTACTTTGGACCTACAACTGATTTAAAGCTTTTATTTCCTGAGGGGCTGCCCCCACAAATTGCACGGTAGTTTACATTACACACACCATAAATTTCACTATACACCCACAGGTTCCTATAAAGACAAAGGGTTTGTGTTGTACCCCTACACAAACATGTAAAAAAAAACAAAAAAAAAAAAAACGCACACATTATTAACAAATGCAAAGTTCTTAACAGGGTCACTCTGCACAACACATGAGTATTCACACACAAGAGTCCCAACACAGCTGCAACAAATGAGCAGATGTGCATGCTTATGGAGGTCCCAGTGTGGGACATTTCAGATTCTCAGTGTTTCAATGGCATAAGCGAAAAAGGAAAAACAAAGCGGTTTCTACATCAGTTATTAATTTAACAGACCTTCAATATGCTGCAGCAATGAAAGGGTTATCTCACGCCTAACATAAGGACAAACCTATAGACTGTATAATACTGCCACCATGTGGGGGAAATTTGTAGAATTGAGTCATTCAACTATCTGTAAGAAGGTATCCACAGAGAAACTAATCTGAAACTAGCTTTTTCTTTCATTTCCTAGATTGATATTGTGTTAGCAGCAGATCTCTTAATTAAAACAGATACAAGTAACAAAGAACAGATTGTTTCCTTGCGTATTGATTGGCAAACCTGAGACTTTTATTACGTGTAATATACTTTTAACTGAGTTATTAGCCAAGACATTTTTATTATATTTAGGTGCATATTTTCCTGACCAAGAAAATAACAAACATTAGTTCAAGTAAGTATCCAATGCACCTAATCATAGGTAATTATTTAGAGAAATTAATTCATTAATGCTATCAAAACAGCTTCTATTTCTAGTTAGAGAAGATTCTTTGGATCTAAATCGTGATTTTGTAGAAATGTTTTAAGTACTGATATCATTTGGAGCCAAAACGTGTACAGGCTTTTCTTCCTTTCTTCTTTCTGGCCTGAATCTAGTAATGTTTCACATTTTTCCCCTCTAATATTAAATGAAGAACCACTCAGAAAATAGGCCATTTAAGGCCCTCACAGTAAATTCATATTAAAGGGGTTATCAAGTATAAAGTTGGATGCTTGAAAACAGGGACAGGGGTGAGTAAGATCCAATTTCATACAGTTAAGTGAAACAAATTATAAATGTTATGTTTCACTGTGTTTGAAGCATACATTACCAGTAATGTAATCAGTAGCTTGTATTTGTATCTTACAAATTCCACACCTGTGATGCCTTTTTGTAAATGTAGGACCCAAGTCATAATCCTAAAGAGCAATCCCCTATGATTTAAGAATATAAGAAGATACAGTGTAGACTCTTTCTAAACACAAGAGGGCAGCACCTCACAGATGGTCCTTAAGTCTGAAGATATGAAATACTCAAACAGGCTGTGCCTAATTAATAATGAATAAGCTGGTGAACCAATGTTTGCAACCTGAGCCACCTTGCAATTACAGAAAAGGCTGGTGGCGATAGTTGTTTTAAAGATGGGAGGCAGCCTATAAACAAGGACACAGACCTGTGTGCGAAATGTTCTCAGGGAGCATGTACTTGGTGTTTCTGTCTGAGTGGGCAGCATAAATCTGGAAAGAAAAAGCAAAGAAAATATTATTTTTTAAAAATTAGCCAATCGTGGATTTATGTTTACCATTTCTTCCAGATGAGGCCAAACAAAGAGCTGTGAGCTCCCACGGTGTAATTAATGAATGCTAGCCCTCTGACACTAGTTTCCACATCATTTAGGACAAAATGTGAAGCAGTGGTGGGTGGGGTATACCCAACCCACTGCTCTACTTGCATTCATTACCACATTCCAGTGAGACCAGTTAGATGGCCAGTCCTTTAGTCAGAGAACTTTGTGTCTGGGCAGTTTGTCCCAACAACAGAGAGGAGGCAGGACTTGGTGGTTTAAAGTAAGGAACAGATATCCTCAAATATTTTTAGTACTTTCCACTGTTTATTATTTTCTTTCCACAGTAGTAATTCATCTTACACGTTCTTCAAGCCTGAGCAATACTTGGAAGAGTTGGTATATAAGCATTAACATATAAATAATATTCTTAACTGAAACAAATGCAACAATTAAATACAACATAAAAGGTTTTTGCACAGAGTAGTAGAGTTTTTGGGGACAAACATTCATACTGAAGGTACCATTTATTCAAACGCACAAATTAACTTGGATTCACTTTAAATGTGTAACTGTTATTTAGTCATCATTTACAGTAGTTATACATGTTCAATATCAAATCAAAGCACACACACACAGTCCTGGAGTTGGTTTATGCAATTGTCAGTTGAGCTGTACATCATGTAGAACTGCACAACGAAGCACGTGTCTATAAATAACCCACTGCAGCAATATGACAAGTCCCAAAATGTCACTGAGATCAGACACAGGGTGACACGAACAAGTAACCTGGCTACTGTCACACAGGGTCTGTGTGTTGCTCTGCGGGTCAGGGGGAGACGCGGCAGATGAGATGTTAATCCTGCCACAAGGATGGGAAAAACAACAATGAGGCTGCAATTTCTGCTCCCGCTAAAGGAGTTTACAGCAGATGTTCGGCGGAAATAATTTGGAAAATTAAAGGAATCTTTGATGAGAACGCAGAAGTAATAAAATTTCAACACGCAATGTTCTAAGATGCTAATATTGGGAGCAACGAGAAAGCCAACAAGTAAGGCGAAGTAAGAGACGAGAGCGTGAGTTGGTTTGGATAAAACAACAACCTCCAGGGCCAATCCAACAAAGAAAAAAGCCAAGACTGAGGTTTCAACATGTGGAATCCCAAAAACAGATGACGTCATGGTGGCTACATCCATACATACCATCTATGGTTTACAGACAGATAAATGAACTGAAGTGGCACAGCAGTTATAGTCAAATATACAGAGAGTTTATTTGACTACACAATCATCTTGTTCAATCAAACCACCTAAATGTTGTGCATGCGTTTCAGTCTGAAATGTTACATTATAGGGCGCTCATTTCAAAATTGCTTTCCAAGTACAAAAATAGTAAAAGAATACACAATCCCAAGTGACATCTTTGTTCATTCATTTATCCAAATATTGACATAAATCCTAAGTATTTTTATAAAGGTTTAAACTGGAAAAAAAGGGAATCCTTACACTTACAGAACCTTTATGAATTGCTGCTTGATGAATACCTGCATCAATTAACTTGTAGCTGACTAGTTCCCTGCATTAAAATATCTGTTAAATGTCCATGCTTTTAACTGTCTCCATGACATCTGGAGGAAACAGCTGCTGTGTGAACAATGGTCTGATTTTGATTAACTGATTAAGAGCTACACTGGTTTTATTGTAGAAGGTCTGAATATTACAATATTAATAACAAAAGCCCTTCTCTAATCTAATAACTTTAAATAGAACAGTACACTGCCTGGTGGCCATCACACAGTTTTCAGAAATGCCGCATCTTGTTTGAAGACAGAGAGTCAACACTGTAATTACAGGGTGCATGTAACTAACTATCGGTTTAAAAATGGAAAGTATTTGAGAGGTAAAGTCATTGAAAGCTAATTGTGAAAGCCTTTCATCACTTGCTGATAAGCAGTTAATGCCTTGTGCACTAAGCAGCCCTCTTACGTGCGACATATTCTCCTCGTTGAGGGTATAATACCTTCATCACTGCGACACGCTCCAGTGAGGAGGCTAAGAGAGCTCTGACATACGTCAAAGCAGGAGGACATTTTTCACATATTGCTGTGGACTAACAGCTCGAGGGTGCCGGCGGCGACTGTGCTGTGTTGACTGGAACTTCTCTCTAAAGGTCTTTGTGACCAGAGCTGTGACGCACAGACGAGTTCCCCAGAGGCTGAGCGTGGAATTTGAGTCAAGGGATAGAAGGGGGGTAGGGGGGACCTTCTCACGAGATTAAACCACGCTAAGGTCTGCACCAGTAAGTGTGGGGTAACCAGGCAACATGACCATACCCACGTCAGCACCACAAATGCACTCAGGTGGAGTCACGCTGGACTGCCAGAAGCCATGACAAGATAATTCTCCTGAAAGATGAAAATCATTTGTCATGGACACACAGACGTTGCATGCTCTCCCCAAACATGCTCACAGGTTCAATAATAATAACAGCCATACCAAAATTATCTCACAGAAACGTCATCATACTACTGAAAGAAAGTAAACATGTGTAGCGCTTATAAAAATATGTAGCATCTGTTTATGCAGTGTAAAAGACAGCTGTTTTGATCAAAACTTTGCCAGTTTTACACTCAATTTTTATATTAGATTTTGGCATGCTGCACTTTCCTTTGGGGTGGACCGAACATTTGCTCAACAAAAAAGATTCAACTGAATGCCCCCTAAATGCAAAATTTTCAAATGCATCCCTTTATTCATTTAAAAAGTCTGACAGACTAACACTAAAACACTGCTGAATACTGCAGATGGATTTCCTGGTACTAAAAATCTTGATCAATACGTATTTAAAATGATCATCATCTGTCTCATTAGCTACAAAAACAAACAAAAAAAGCTATTAACTGAGAGTTAATAGATTACTAGCTCGGTTAGTAAACTGAGACTAGTTTTGCCAATTTTCTGTAGTAATTGGAGATGGGAATCCAGAAGTGGTTCCAAATGATTCAATACATGGGAATTATGTGCCTCAAACTTCCTTTTATCATTGCTGGCATGTTTGTTTTCCTGACAGTTGGATGTTGCAAAATGTCAGAAGCTTTTGCACAACTCAGTCATATGCAATTCTTTGTCTTCTACTCTGTTTCTGCAGTCTTCAAAGTCAGAAAAAAAAGACTAAAGACTAGTGCAGGTCTTCATATTATCCACAAAACAGATACTGTGTGGAGTAAACGGATCAGAAATCAGAAAGGGATTAATACCAAATAAATGTAAGTACTAAAAACACTCTTAAACACTTATTAACATTTAAATAAAAGCTAAACTCTACAGTTATTTTTTAATGTATCTCCTACCTCATTGGAAAATCATAAATCAGTCTATCATCTACATTACTAAAAGTCCAGTCCAAGAGTTTGTGCAATGCATAGGCTTTAAGAATGCGACTTCACATCTTAAATTCAGATTTTAGCTGAGCACATTCACCTGAGAAAAACACCGCTTGGAACGTCAGATATTATAATAAAAGTGTTGCTACTCCTATAAGACCAGCAACTCCTCCCGAAACACGTCTGAGTTAAAGAGAAGTTTAAACATTTAAGGCAGACTATGTTAATCTACTGTTTACTGCAGCTCTAATAAAGCACTTCACTCACATTTACTGAACTACATTTAAAAAGAAGAGCATCAGTTTCCCCGCTCTGACCCTGATAACCTACAGTATGATAACTTCCCACAACACGCTGTAGTGTTTTCACACTGTTGTAACACTGGCGCTGTTAAATTCAAAGAAAGCCCTGCTGCAGGTAGGCTTTCCAAGAAGTGTAATATTCCATCATACTTGTAAATCTCTCAAATATTCGCTGACCTTCACAGAGATTTATCCAGCATGTTTTCTCAGAAATATCGCCATGACATCACTCATGTCTCCTCTTGAAAAAAAAAAGAATCCTAACCGCTGATTGAAACACCTGTTTACCAACCATGTATTTGCACAAAAAAAATTTGCCAACCATTTAAAGCTGCAAAGTGTTCTTTCCCATACTCTTACCTCGTGTTTACACTGGTTGTTGCCTCAATGGACTGGAAGTCACAGTCTACCATCTGGCGTTTATTAAAAGCAGCAGCAGTGTGGACACAGCAGAATGAAGAAAGATTATTTATGTAATCTCTGTACTGATACTCACCTGGCCTCTCGGATCCAAAACCGGGTTTGTTCCTTTGTTTTGTTTTTGTTTTTTATGTGGTTGTTTTGTTTGTTTGGGGGTGGTGGTTTCAAAGTCGAGCCATGAAATAATCCCACACGAAGCTCTCGCAACTCGACAAAAATGTCGACTGAAAAGTTTCAGCTCGGATTAAACAAACATTCAGCCGTGTGGAGGTGAAAGCGCAGTGACGGGAGACGCGCTCAGTCATCTGCTGTTGGCTGCTGCTGGGCAGGACTACACGCCGCTTCCTAATCTTTGGACAAGGCAACAGCGCCCCCTGTCGGTGGCTTATACAGATGGTAATTCATAGGATCCTGATTGTGCTACATCTGCACCTGAGATATTCAAAATGTAGAAATGCAGGTGTCCACGTCCACGTTTCAAAATGATCCTGCACTTGCCATAAATATATTTTCAGTATGAAGTGCGGTTTTGTTTTGCTTTTTGTAATCTTGATAAATAAAAAATACAAATATTTTTCATTAGTCAGAAATAGGTTTTTTTTCCCCTTTAATTTTGTCTCCTGATTGTCAATACCCAGAGAAGTTCATATATATATATATATATATATCCAAGACATACCTGAAGCACTGGTAAACAAATCGACTAATTTTACTTACTTATCTAGCTCAGTGGTGTCAAATTTAATTCATGGACTTGACAGAGCTTCATCTACTGACTTGACCAGTAAAACAACTGCATAATAATCTAAAAATGAATAAACCAAATAAACATTTTTAAAATTCAAAATTCTTCCCATTTCTTCTAGTATATGTTTTAGCACATTCTGAAAACATTTACATTCCATAAAGCATCTTGCAGATGAACAGTCTGAGATGATGAAGAAAATTACATGCCATTGCAACAAAAGGCCTCAGGGTTTTTTGGGGTTTTTTCGCATTAAAGAAATGCTGTTATTGTAGATAAAGAGAGCTGTTAGCTGGACTCCTCGGGTTTTAACCACAATCAAGGAAATAAATGTCTAAAGTTACAGATACAGTACTAGCAGTCTTTTACCCGGACTTTGCTCCATAAATAAAAACAAACAGGACAGTGGATGTACTGAAACACAAGCAGGAAATTTTCAGTGATATAATCAAATATTTGCTGGAAAAAACACCAAATTTTTATTTTTATTTTTTTTTGGTTTATCTCTGGCAGGCCATGGAAAATATCTTAGACGTCTATAAAATGAACACTTCAGACTAATTTTCAGACCTTTCATCTGGTGGCTACATGGGTCTGTTCTGGCGCTTTGGCCACATATTTGAGATCCCTGGTCTAGATGTATGATTTAATTCATTTGTTTGTTACAACCTTACGCTGCATGTCATGAAAGCTCATTCTTGCATAAAGTAATAAACGCCAGAAACATTCAGTAGCAAAGTAAGTTGAAATAAGCAATTTGAGCACTGTTTTATTAGTAGAAAGCATATATATAATACTTTCACACAATGCTTTTTCACTATTTACATTTAAAAAATTAAAGCTGTATTTTGTATCTGTGTTTTAGACTGAATGTGCACAAAACCTGAAAAATTGTGAAGAAATGTTTAACTGTCCATGCACTTCGTTGAGTACTGTACTGTACTGTATATATATAGTATTCAACCAAGTATTTAACAAAGGATTTAGATTTATTTTGGCATTTTGCAAAGATACAAAGATTGAAAAGATTGGCCACTTTTTCTTTTCATTACAAGTTTAAGGAAACAAATCTACATTATAGGAGGTTGTAACAACATAGTCACATTAGGGGAGTCACAAGTTAACAAATTTCCTGTCATACCACGTAGAAGATGTCTGTTAGATAACAATAAGAACTTCAATTTATAGCATGCTTTAATTATTTTTCCCACAGTCACAAAGTTTAAAATAAGCAGCTATTCCTCAGCCACCTTCCCAGTGATCCTGTAGACCTCTGTCGGCCCCTGCTCTCCACAGGTCAGCTGTGTCTCTTGGCTCTCGGGCTTGTCCGTCATATCTGCAACATAATCTCAGATAAACACCTCCAGCATATTTACAAAGCAAATATCTCTCGCCATCGGTTTGCTAAACTGGATTCTGACCAAACAACAGAACTGTTACGCACCTGTGTGTTGAGTGTCTCCTGACTTCTTCCCGTTGTGCTTGTGTGAGGGGGCATAGAGGAAGATAATGGTAAAAACGTACAGGTTCCACATGCCATAGATTCCTGTAAGAAAAGCACTGTGGACCTGGAGAGTGTAGTCTCCCCAGTGCCAATGACCTTCACTGACCTATTTGAAAAAATAAGAATATTTGAAATAATTTTTAAGAAACCCAAACATGTCCAAATAACAAATCATAAACATATTTTAAAGAAGAACAAACTGCAATTAAAACTGCTGCTCCTTAGAAGGCTAAAACTTACTTGATTTAAGATGAAGAAGATGATGGTGAGAGCAGCACATGTGAGTGTTGCCAGCATTAAAAATTTAAACCTGAAAATAATACCCTGGGGGGAAAGCACACCTACAGTCAGTAAAGTAAGTAGAATTTCTGCATAAGCTAGTGAATGAAAAGCTTTTTCTTTTTGTCAAATTCACTACTTTTTCTTATGTGATTTTGATATAAAACTAAACCTTATAGCGCAGTCTCCGAGTCTCTGGCATTGTAGGAAGCTGTTGCATTTTCCCACTAATGGTTCTGAACACGCAGTGCACCATGCGACACAGGGAGAAGAAATAAAGGCAAACAGAAATCCCTGCCACAATAATGAAGGTAATATGTGGTTTCAGATAAGAAAAAAATCTTGGATGTTAATGGTAGCCTGACTGCTGAATTACTTTTTATAATAAAGAATAGATATTTGAAGGATACTGCAACCTTACTCCTGGATTCTGACGCCCACACACTGTAGAATGGATTGCTCAAACGAACCCCCCTTCGGTAAGAGAGAAAACAACTTACTTTTTTTATTAAATCCACACCAATAACACAAAAAATGGAAAACATTTACCTTTCACTCAGGTCAAATATGAGAAGAACAGAAGATCCAAACACCACAAGCCCAACTTGCCACCAATAAGCTGAGAGGAGATTCCTCTGACGTTGGTCCTGGTGATTTAATGAATGAAAGAATAAGTAACAACTGGCAGGAAGGTGCAGAGAAATGTGCAAGCAGCAAAGAAAGACCTGCTAACCATGAGGTGTTCACCACAGAAGATGATCCAGAAACAGAAGAGTACAGAGTATAAGGCGCCCTGCTGGGCATCTTCAAACAGCAGCATCCATGTCCACTCAAAGCCCATGGACAGCCACTCCACCGGCATGTCCAGGAAGGCCATTGAGAGGCCCAGAGCAAAAATCACCCTGAGCAGGACGAATACATCAGTGAAAGAAACACTTACATCCACTCAGACAAATAACTCCTTCTGCTCTATTGCAAATGGAGCAATGACCTAGCTCTAGGCAATCATGCACTTTAGATCAAACACTTTTCATTTCCTCTGCTTGGAAATGCTACACAGAAGTATGTTGGACTTCTGAAAAACAAGCTCTTAAAAGTATGCCAGAAGGTTTACTCGCAGTTTTAAGTTCTCATTGAGTATAAAAGAGCCAGGAGCTCCTTACAAGTAGCTGTATTGTATAACTTCACTCTACCTTTTAAATAAGATGATTTTGTTTCAGTCTGCAATAAAATCTCAATAAAATCAGTCCGCAGAGGCAGCAATCGCAACCTAAAGTGCTCAAAATTAAATATTCTCATTCTTATTAGTGGTAGTGGGAGCAGTAGTAGTAATATTATTATTACGGTATTATTATTATTACATTGTTTTTTATCATTTGAGAAATTATTAAAATTCAACTCAGTATTCTGACATAAAATTCATAAATATACTTAAATGTTAAAATGTCACTCTTAATCTCTCTTTCCACATGCAGGCTAGCCAAAACATACTTTTCCAAAAGGACCGGAGGTCTCGCCAAGAGCCGAATCCTGTACCAGTACCAAACTGTAGCCACTGATATCCAGGGACTGAACACAGTCTTCATGCTGATCCACACTTTGGTGAAGCCTCCATTCTGGTGGATGCCCTGAGGAAGAGGAGGGACATCAGATGTCAGAGTGCCAAATTTTTAGCCTTTGGAGATTAATTCAAACACAACATGCCGTATAACAGAAGTTAACATGTAGAAATTATACTCACCACTACATGGATGTCCTTTATTTCCCCGATGCCAACGTTCATTGTGTCATTCACTGGCAAACGCAGGTTCATTAAAAAATATTTGTGGGCTACACTTCCCAGCTCCATGAATGGTATTGGGTCACAGTGATAAAAGCGCCCTTCGTTTTCATACGTCTGAAAAAAACACTGGGTTTTTCCTCACTAAGCAGAGAAAAGTGTAACTATTTCTCATTTCTGTGTATAACATGAAGTCATGCAGGTTTACCTTGGATACTGCAAATGTGCATCTGAGTGGCCTTTGCTCCACCGAGTGAAATTTTGTGGTCCACTCAGACGTCATGTCGTCCCTGTACGCCAAACGGGCATCGATAGTGATGACCACATCATCTTCTACACAGGCAGGAAAATTGCTCATTTTATTAGAAACCCACTGTAACTAGGAAACTACGCTATTTACATTTCTGACAAAGACAAGACACACAACTTACCAATCTGATTTATCATTTTGAATGCAATGTCAAACTGCAGAACAGCCAGCATGTATTGAAACCACGGACTCATTTCAGTGTTGGGTAGGGGTACATGCACAGCAAAAACAATGTCGTTGGCATCGAGCGTTTTTGCCAGAGGGTCATCAAAACTGTGGACCTGCTGGCATCGATTTGAGCCCCATGGCATGAGCCAAGCACGTGTCCTGTGGAAATTGATGCATTTGGTGGCCAAGTAGCTGATTGCAGTGGTAGGACTGGGAGCTATCATAAAGGAAATCAGATATATATTATGAAAAAAGACAGACTAAAGCTTAATCATTAAGAGCATTGGGAAAATTTGTTTTTCAGAGCACTTCCAACACAAAAAATAATGTTAATTAGACTTCATTTTCCTAAAATTGAAATCATTGAGGGCTATCCTGCATTTACAATCAAGCTGAGTAGCTCAAAAGCACACAAACAATAAAAAAAAAATATACAGTAGGTGCAAAGAAACTCCATGCAAAAACTATAAATATAATTAAATATGGAAACTCTACAAGATAAAAGATGCAAAACTGCTCACCCAGGTGTAGAAACAAGCTAAACTGCTTGCAATCAAGAATTTAAATTAAATAAATGTTTAGTTTTTAGAATACATAGAAAATAGAAAACAGTGAGGAAATAATTGAGAACATTAAAGGAATGTTATTAAAGGAATAAGCCCATCTAAATGCACATAACAAAAATTGAATAAGATAAATTACTCCAAATAATTATTAGAAAACATTATTATTTGCAAATAAATGTAAAAATATGTTTTAAAAAAATCATCTACTTACATATCAATGCTCCAACCAAGATGGAAAATATTTGGAATAATAAAATGAAGAAAACAAATAAAACCAACTTTTTAGTGCTCATCTTCTCTATGATCGCTCCTGCCATTTGTAAAAAATATTTTGGGTAAAAAAATATAAAAAGAAAGTGTTGTCCAGACAAGCCAAGTGCTCCACTGAAGCTCATCTACCTGCTCACACACATCTGACTCTCATATGGGATACGCCAGACATTAGGCTCCAACAGAGCGTGTGCAGAAGGGACAGGAGGTGGAATCATTAGGCATTAAAAAGATCAGAGAACACTGGTCTATAAAACATGATTCCTTTATTGCTTAAAGAATACAACTTTGTAGTATAGGCAAGTGAATGTGTATCACAACTAGGTTACTTATCTTTACACTGAGGATTGACCACAGTCACAATGCAAATGTTTGATACTGCACCCAAGGAAAAGGGAAATAACAAATCTGGCCTCGATATCAAAGCGTCTTACAAAGTTATAGGTTAATAATATTTAACATTATTCACACTGATCTGGAGTCAGCAATGAGAATCACAGTAGCACCTACACCTTAAAAAGAAAACAAAACACGAACTCTGGGCTGTTAGTCTATCTTTGGTTCTATCAGACAAAAATATTCAGTTTTTCAAAGGTGCAGCTAAGAACCAATACTGTGTGTAGTTCAAGGTAGAAAGGAAACAACATAATGTTTCTGAATAAGCTAAAACAAAAATGTATTTTTCATTATCTAATAGTACAATTTCAATATTGACGCCCCCTCAACTCTTCCACTGTCGAACAAATAACTCCACAGAGGGGTAAAGAAAACCCTTTTTGACAAAATGGCAAAGACAAGAGAAGAGGAATTAGATGCTCTGGAGTCGTCAGGAGCGATTCGCCTACACCACTGATTGTTATCTAGCACTATGGTTGACATAAACAAGCTAGTTGGTGCAGTACCTGAAAGAGCAAACACCTGCTGCACCATTACCAAACTTCAATGAAATGTGCCTTCAGTGCATCCACAGTACATCCAGAAATCTACAAATTACTCACAACATAACATCAAGACATAATTAAACGGAAGTAACTTTAAAAAAAGGGGGGGGGCGGGGGGGGGGATAATCCAAATTTTATTAACAGCTTTTCAAACCAAACAAATTTCAGGTTCTGGTATCATCATGTTGACATCCCCCTCCAACTCCATCTCCACTGTCGATACCAAATGTGCATTTTCCTTGTGTCGCTGATGTGCACCAGCGGTCAAACACATCTCAAGTCTCTGTCAACAACAGCACTGGGAGGTTTGCCCGCCAACACTGTCCCAGGAAGGGATTCGGACAAGCTGAACGGTATCCTGGGATCATATGTCATCCTCTTCGTCTTCATCCTGAGAGGAACCGGCCTGTTGGGCAGCAGTGGCAGATGCTGCCGCCATCTGTGCCTGCTGGGCGGCCTGCTGCATCTGCAACCATTCCTGCTGAGCAAGTTCTGCCTGCTGCTGTCGCGCCTTCACAAACACATGAGAGGCATGAGACAGGCGAAGGTGAATGAGGATTATATCAGGCAATTAGAGAAGCTCATGGTGGTGATATCTGATGTCTAATTAGAACTTGAATATTTTAAGACACATTTGTTTTATATGTCACTATAGCATTGAACATTGAAAAAAATGAAAATAAAGTTTCTGCAACATATTACTATCGCTGAATTATACTTGCTTATACTTGTTTCTAGAAAGGGATTGAGTTAATAATTAGCAAAGTACTGCTGAAAGTTAACTAAATGGATCTGTCATGCATTACTGAAGAGTATAGTGCAAATAATGTGCCTCAGCACACAGATGATTTAAATCGGACATGGCTTTGTTGTATTTCTCCCTAAAGGTTTACTCATTTCCTAAGGAACTTAGCCCAAAACAAAAGACCAATCACAAAAGACCTACTTCAGAAAAACTCAGATCTCTACATAATGTGAAGTTCTGGTCCAATAATTTTGTTTATTATAACGTTTCTGAGCAATCATAGTTGTGCTGGTTTGTTTAATTATTTTTTAGAACACAGTGTGGCAGCAATAAATTCACATTTTCAATTCCACTGTTTTCGCGGACTCTGAAAGCAGCACAGAATGATTTCCTCTAGTCAGAACTTCAAAAACAGCTATGCTCAGTTCAGTGGCTGTTGGAAGCACCTGGACATTTTCTAACAGCTGTTTTTTATCATTTTATTATGTCTTTGCTGTTTTTAAACCTGATTTTTAAATGCCCCTCAGAGTTAGACTAAATGACCTGGTGTGGAAGTCAGTTCCCTGAGCTGAATTATGTGAATTTCTTGTGTCTCCTCTCTCAAAATCATACCTTTGCAAACAATTCCTGTTGTTGTCTGAGGAGCTCTTCTTCAGGGATGCCCAGGTTCTCCAGTCTCGAGCTGGCCTTCCTCCTCTTCAGAGCAACAGTTTTACATTCCTGCAGGACGTCTTTCACCTCCGTGATGTACGATGCGAAACCGAGGCTCTCGAGCGCTGCGGTGCGAAAGCAAGAGGCGAAAGTGTTTCAATCACTCTCTGTGGTTTAAGGCTCATTACATGGTGCTGCACACACATACACACACCTTTCAGGGTATAGGGAAAACAAAGCTGGACTCACCGTTGATGACATGCTCTGGGGAAATGGTTTTCTTCTCCGACTTGTTGCATATATCATTGGCTTCTGAGGATATGAGGTGGATGAACTCTGTGCAGCAGTTAACAACAAGCTCCCTGGCATCGTTGGCCACCCGTACATTGGGGAGAGTTTCTTTAATCATTTTGTTGATAGCTGCTCTCGGGATGGTGAGGTCGTCGTCATTTCCAGAGGAAGAAGCCATCGTGGCAGTCGACGGGACAGAAACCAGGGGAAAAAGAAAGAGAAACTCCGATACTCGACGGAAGGAAACTGTTACGAGGCCTTCTCGGGCCGGCAGAATTAAAATATAACAGTCAGGTCAAGACAACGTCAACGTAGAGTTAAATGTCATATGGGAGAGTGACGTTCCTCCAAGTTAGCCGGCTAGCTTAGCTAGTAGCTAATAGTTGAAACAATTTTCGCAGAGTGGAGCCTTTGTGCGGAACGTGGTAGAAAAGAAACCGTTAGAAAACGCTAAAGCACATACACCATAAAAGAAGACAAAACGTTAATACTGTGTGGAAAATGCTTAGCTAGCTAGCAGCCAGGCTAGCTAGTAGCTGTGGTCCCTGTCGCCAGAAAGCCGCCGCAACGCAAAAGACAAGTGAAAGCGGAGAGCATGGCTACCGCTAGGCTAACAATGAAGTGCCTCCCGCATGGCTAAACAGTTAGCTGCATAGACACAGAAACGGGACACACGTGCCACAACACTGCCTGTTGTTCTACCCTGCATCGAGAGATGATTTGGACATTTTAGATAAGCAGAAATATGGTATCGATTCGTTTATACGTTTGAAATGTGGGCAACATTAGCTTAATTCAGTCCGGATGCAACGTCAAACAAAGAGCCGGATACCCTTCTTCTTCTTTGGTGTTTAAAGCCTGTCTGAATCGCATTGCTGTGGCCTTGTGGTATTTGTCGTCCATTACTGCCCTTAGAAGATATGTTTGGAGAATTATACAGATGGTGGAAAAACATCGAGATCAAAACAAATAAACTGAATATGTACTTTTTTACATTATCTATATATTTTGATGGTAGCTAATATTTCGTATACAGTCAGAGGACCGAATCCCATATGCACCTCACATCCAAAACATAAAAGATGAGGACAATCCATAGCTGATTGTGTGAGTTTTATATCCAGGTATGTTTTTACTTAAATCTTAAAAAAAAATGAAGCTGTTGCCAATCAGATGCTTTCTAGATGGTCTTGTTGTACCCATCTCCCGAATTTCACTTTTTTGTTTGTTTTTCATATTCACCATTCCATAATACCTGTTTCCATTGATCTTCAGTCCAGTTCAGCAATTTCTCCCTGTGTCCATAATTCCAGTGAAACCTCTTCTAATGAAGCTTCTGTTCATGGATCAACTGATAGTCTTTGCTGGGGTTTTTTGTATTAAGGACATGATTTCCAGAGACTTTTCATTTGCTGTACATAGTTTTTCAGACCTTCCACTTCTTCTTTTGTCCTCCACTTGTCCAGTTTTCTCAACAACAACAAAAAAAAGCACACAGTGCCGCAATATGCCAGGTTTTCGCCTAATAGTTCAGTGGGATTTATATTGTTGGTGCAACAACACAAATTATGTGCTTTGGTGACAGGCTGCTAGTAACAAAGTGCCTAAAGACATCGTTTAGAATGGGTTCTTTGCTAAGCTGTCTGTTATGTGTTTACACAACACTGGTTCGTGTAGTGAACCAGTATCTTTGTACAGTACTGTATGTTACCCTCATGTGGTAAACATAATTATCAAGAGCATCTCTTTTAACCCTGTTATCTCCTCCCCGGAAGGGTACGTCTGATAACGTGTCTACTAATGCTTTTTCATGTATATTTTTCAGCACAAGCACAGATCTTGCTGAAACAAATTTGAGCCGCAGTCATTTATGGCCCTATTTCTGCAATAATTGTCTATTTTATTTTTGGATTTATCAGTGTTCAGCAGCATCCAGACTGGTTTCACAGATGTTTGAATTTCCTTTACTGTCATCTAGTGTCCATCAAGAGAATACCAGCTTTTATTTTATTATTTTCTTTTTATATTCTAACATGATCAATTTTCTAACCAAATCCTGTCAATATCCTACAAAAAATAAATAAATAAAAGTTTTCTCACATTAAAGTCCATGTGGCGCGAGGCTCAGAATTCAGCGGCTATATTCCAGATTAAGCCATGAGTAATTATGTTATGTAATCCAGCAGATTAAGATAAGATAAAATAACCTTTATTAGTCACACACAAGATTATGTAAGATATACATAATCTTCTGACACTGTAACAGAACCCATTAACAAAACAATGCTTTTAAAAAGACAAAAAGTTCATAAATTAGTCGTTATAACTCTGAACTACCTGATTTACTTTGATTTAATCTTGCTGTTCGTATAGCTTTGCTTGCTTCCCATATTACACAAGGCTCAAGGGCTTGTCAACTTAAGACAGTTATGCCACTTGAATAGACCAGGGTGTGGTTTAAACCTGCAAGAGCTTACTGCCACGTATGAAAAGAGACTGCATTGTCATGGCATTTCATAGCTTTATTTATTTCAGGGAGGTAACACTGCTAGACAATAACAGCCAAATATGCCCATGTCACAAAAATAACAAAGATATGACATGATTCAGTTGCTCTTCTCTAACTTAAAACTCTTTCGGCTTCTCCACTGCAAAAGCTTGATGAAGTTCAGGCTGGCCGTGAAGACCTTGTCGTGTTCAAACACCATTTTGTAAAACGTTTCAATCGGGAGGTCACCATTTGGGTCAGCGTACTTGAGTGTGGTCATAGGGGTATAGAGAGTGTTTGTCTGGTGCCGGAAAGGGGGATTGTCCATGATGAGGATCTTGAGGGTGTGCTATGAAGAAAGATCATTCATAATATAGTTTATTGCTCTTGTAGTGCATTAAAGGTTAAAGGTGAAGTATTTGCCGAACGATACCTCTGCCACGTCCTCAGGAGTCTGTCCGAGGGTTTCAAAGATCTGTTTGTAGTTCTTTAAGTAGACATTTGTGAACATGTCAGCAGTCACTTTGTCTGCTTTGCTGAGATCAATCTTTAGGCCCTCGTCATAAACCTTACGCTCAAACTCGGTTATCACTGGACCTGGCTCTATCAGGCTGATGCTGAGGAAGAAACAGAAGAGAAGAAGATTAAAAAATCTCTTGAAATAGGAAACTGAAATTCAGTGCACAACTGTGAAAGGTAATTAAATATTACTTTCATTATACAGGAAACTTTAGAAACCACACTAATATTCAGTTACCATTTGATACTGTGTTAGAACATGCCTAAACATCACAGTGTGCTGTGGTTCAAATATTTCCCTCCTAATGGTGCAGAAAGTGCTAGGTGTTGTTGTTCAATATGACTTCACAAATATACCAGATGCAAGGGCTAGTTTTCAGGTAGTTACATTTTGGTTGCACTTTTTTTCTCTCACAAACATGCTAGTAAAAGATGAACAGGAATAAAACATTATAGACTTAGCATCTTACTTTAGACCAAACCTCAGGGCTTGTATCGCTAGGCTTTCACAAAAGCCTTCCAATGCAAACTTAGATGCTGCGTAGATATCGTTGAATAAAATCCCTGAAACAGGGAAAGAAGTTGTGAAGCAACTGTCTTAAAAAATGTTCTCATGATCAGCAGGTGAAGCAGCTCTTACCCTGAATCCCCATGACGCTGCTAATGACCACAATATGACCTTTTTTCCTTCTCTTCATGTCGGGCAGGATTTCCTTCATTAATCGCACAAGTCCAAAGAAGTTGGTGTCCATGACACTTTTCATCTCTTCAATAGACTGACACTCAATGGGTCCAATCAGACCCATCCCAGCATTACTTACTGTGAAATAAGGTCACACAGACACATATCATTTAAATTTCCACAGACGGTCGAAAAGCCAAAGTAATACTGTTTCGAAGCAAATGGTAGGAGCTTACTGAGAATGTCTACCCTGCGCTCAGGCAGACTGTCCACGCAGGCTTTGATGGAAGCCTCGTCACATACGTCCAGCTGCTTGATCTCCAAGGTCCGGCCCAGGGTCCGACCTGCTGCCTCAACCAGAGGCTCAGCCTTACTCAGATTTCTCATGGTGGCATAGACTACAACAACAAAAACTCATCTGAAGCTGTTGTATTTTTATTAAATTTAGAACTGAAATTAAAATTTTACATTACATTTGAGAAACTATCACAAAAATTATCTCCACCAGGAGCAGCAAATGTGGATTTTTCTCAGATTTCAACTTTCAGGTGTTGCCTGTTACATCAGTACGGCATGGTTACTAGTTACTCAGGGTAATCAACAGACCAGGAGGACCATTTCTTCCATAAAACATGTTTAAGATAAAAAACTGTTGATGGTGAGCTGTATGGATTGTTTCTGGAACCAGAGTTAAAAAAAAAAAAAAAAAAGAACTTGTCAATATTTTGCTTGTAGAAGAAACCCATCACATATTGATAATGTACATAATGTGAATTTTATCAAGTTAATATCCTTCTAGTTAATGGTTTCAAACTGGTATCACATTTGCACAGTTAACTTTAATGAATAGTCTGCAAAGTATTAATAGTAGAAATTCTTGAGCCAGACACAGCAGCCATGTAAAGTTCAAGGAAAGTTCAAGTACATGTGAGATGGTAATATTTTAAAACATCCAACACACTTCCAAAAAATTCAAAAGGAAAACACATTTTTACACCATTATGTGCTAGTTTTTTTTCACATAGTTCCTCTAATTTCTCTCATTTGAAGCATTTTCAATCACAATTTAAATACATTATATTTTTCTTTGATCCCTCCACACCTGACACAGAGTTTTGAAATGTAGTCAACAACCCCAGCTATCTTAGAAAAAGTCTGTTAAAAAGTTACCCATGAACCTCTTCTTCTCATCTTTTGCAATATGGACAGCCAATGCGAGGCCAATCCCAGAGGAGCAGCCGGTGATGAGTACCACCTTCTGGTTCATCGTGCCTGGTTAGTGCTTTTCTTGCAGCTCCAGCAGTAGAGAATAAAACGGGAACAAAAGAGGAGAGGCAACAGACCACATGCGGGCACTTTTAAAGCCCCTTCCTTAATCAGAGGTTTACAACTCAGCAAAAAGCTGTGTGCACATGGTCTGAAGATTAGTATCATTCGTGGCATTCACATGGTGCTGTTACACGGTGAGGATTTAGGCTAATGATAAGTCCAGTTGTAATATGAAGAAAATATCAGACCTATAAGCAAAGTGCATCATCTTATTTAAATCAAATAAAATACAATCAGACAATGGTGAAATATTTTATTTAAATTTGGAATTTCCCACAAATTGTTTTGCAACAAAGACAGCAAAAAGTAAATTCTTTGTAAAAATATGGAGAAGTTAATTTGTGGTTTTTAAAAGAATCTATTTAAAACACAGTTTGTAGTGTAGTGGGTTGGGTTTTTTTTTAAAGTAGATGTAAAGTAGATGAAAAAAAACATTCATTGCTGTAGCAAATAAAACTTTCTCAACATTGTATTTTTTTTTACTGTGGGCTGTGAATTATTAAATTCAGTTTTTTAAATATGTACCCTACTGCTCAAAGTTTTGAGATAAAAAATAATTTTTGAAAATTAAAGTCAAGTTGATGAGAAATGCTATTAATATTTAACATGAACATTGGTTTTTTTTAATATCTATGCTGACACACACAGGCCCGTTTTCACCAACTGCCATTCATCTGTTGTAATAGCACGCTGAGTCACCTAAAGCAAGTCTATCCCATTAAATTCATTAATCATTCAATTACAATCATCTCAGCACATCTAAAGTTTGTGAAGCTGAGTCAGTGAGTTTGGTTATAGTCTCAAGTAAACAAAACAAAAAAATTACGTGTAGTGCTTTTACAAAACAGGAATAAGTGGCTCTGACTGAAAACTAGAGAGCACAACTGAGTAGGACAGCTAAATCAGAAACCTTTTGGTTCCAAAACAGACACCTCACAGGTCCTTAAATGACAGATTCATTAAATGATATCTCCAAGAGCCAAATTTTGTTGGTTTGTCATGAGAATACCTAAAGCTGCTGTATGAAAATTTCAGTTATCTGGTCATTTTCTCCTATAGCCTCAAACAGCCTTCATTTATTAGAAAAACTTTAAGATGATACATTTTCTTTGGGTTACACATGTTACTGGAACACAGCACTGACAGCTGCTGAAAAGAGCCTGAATGCACTTATGTAGATATTGCCTTAAATTAATTATTACTTCTCTTCTATAACATTTATGAAGATTGTAATGTTATTTTGTGTAAAAGCCAATGTACTTTTCTTTTCTTAAACAGTAGCTTGACTATATATATATATATTTTTTTTTTTTTTACTCTGAAAAAATGGGTTGGAAATCGGATGGGTTACGTTTTAACCTGCACCACAGCTTCAAGCACATATTTGCATCTGCACTTCACCTGCAGAGAAGTTCCATCTTAGGTGCCAATTTATGCTTTAAGGTCAACAAAAAATGGCAAACATCAAAACTATCCAGATTTTTCAGAGATGCTTAAAATATGCGTTTATTCCAATTTAATTCTACTGGGCATAAAGATTTTGGGACCACATCTTTGGGTCCCAAGCTTGGAACCATCCGGTGAAGGACGGGATCTCTTCCCCCTGCTTAAGGATGGTGATCGGGGTACCACGGCGGCCAGAGGGGTCTGAATCCACATATTGTTTGGCTGAAAGGAAAGCAGGATGCATTTGTGAACTGAGGTCTCTTCTGTACAGTAGGCTTAAAGGGCCATTCACTATAACCACATTCAAATTGGAGCTAAAATTATAGGAAGAGTGGTAAATTTAGAAATGAATGTAAAATAATATTATTTAATATTCTTTAAAATTATTCAGTCATAAATTTGCAAGATTAAAATCTTAAATGTCCAGCAAAAATATTTTATTCTCTGAGAATAAATCAACAAATTTACAAACAACATAATATGAGAAAAAACAGTCTTAAATTTCTGAGATTATAGTCAAATTTTTGAGAAAATAAATTTGTAAATTAATAATCTCAAATATTAATCTAAAGAAATTGTTTTTAGGTAAATTTGGTCATTTCCTTACTCATAAATTTACAATAGTTATCTCAAATAAAATATATTTGCTATCAGAATTAATATCTATAATTCAAGCCTTATTTTCTGGGAAAATGATTCCCTCTATATATGTTTTTATTCTCCCTGAATTGACCCCGTTGCTGTATTTCTGTAATTCCTTCTCATGTCTACCGGTAATAGTTTTCTCTTACCCATCTTAGGTGATTCAAGTTTCTCCGTTTCATTTGCTTCGTTTCCAATCCAAACAAAGATCTGATGGGAACAGTAATCAAAGAGCTCAAGGATAAAAAGGAGGAAAACATCAACTAGCTACAACTCGAGTCTTTCATCAAAAGTGCTTTTATACCTGATCCCATGTGTCCAGAATCATGACATCATCAGTGGCCAGATCGATCTGTGAGAAGTCCCCGGGAACTTCCTCAACCTGAAAATTGATCAGCACACAATTACAAAGTGGCCATTTAAAAATTGTTAAACTAGTTGGTAAGAAAATAATATAACTGTTTATATAAATATAACTACTTACATTTTAAAAATCTGATTGATGAACACTTGAATACTCACTGTTAGCCTGCCAGTTTTGTTTGAACATCCAAACAGTCGTGGTTGTCGGACCACTCCCTGAAGGGCCTTGGACGTCTGGTATTCTTTCTTACCACCCAGAGCAGCCCAGAAAACAGCTGGAAACAAGGAGAAAAGGACCGTTTTCTACTGGGGACATCTCACAAATACTACTTTGTGGAAATCAAAGCTCTTTACCTGGCTCCTGTGTCTCCTCCACCCCAGTAGCAGTTCCTCCAAGGAGGCTGGCAACATAGTTAGCTGCAGCCATCTCATCTGAACTTGCACCCTTTCCCTTCCACAGGAAAAGGCAATCAGGAGTCTTCAGCACAAACACATCATTGGTGTTCAGAGAGGATGCAGTGGGCTCCACCTGTGTGGGTGTGACAGAAAGATGAGTGGAGGGAGGAGTGGTGGCATCTGTTCATTATAAAGAACCAGTTTATTAACATTCAGTGTAAAAAATGAGGCTGACCTCAACAGCTCGTGTGGTATTGTTGCCGCTCTTGCGGATATGAAAGAGCCGTGTGCTGCTTGGCTTAGTCTCGCCACACTTGCGGGATGTCCCACCCTGATGGATGACCATGGGCTTGTCCTTAAACAAGCTCACAAGATGGGGGGGTTCTTTACCTTGAGTGACCCGAACCTGCGGAGATACAGCCACACAGTCATTCAAATTGATGAGGAGACTGATCCCAGACTTATCTCTAAGTACAGCTGGGAGCTGGTTAATAGGAGCTCAGGGTAAAGACTGAAAACAGGGGACAGCAGTTCCTCTGTATGAAGGTTAAAAACATCAACCTACCTCTTGTTCTCCAGTTTGTACAGTTTGTATACTAAGCTAACAGCTGCAAGATGCCAAGGAGGTCATGTTTTTGGTAGTGTCTGCATGCATGTCATCGTGTCAGTTTGTAAACACAATAGCTCAAACATTATTGAATGAATTCTGATAACCTTTTGTAGGTGTGTTGAGTGGGGTCATGTTAACACTCCATTAAAATCTGGTTTAAATCCACCAAAGTCTTCAAGGTCAACTTAATGATTTGTTGGTTGAAAATGGAAAAAAAAAAAGCCTGCTAATGTGAATGATTTTGCAAGTGTGTTGTGTATTTTATTGCTTCTTGTTCATAATATAAAAGATGGACCTGAGAGTTGCATCATTCCTTTCACTAACTGTTGCCAGGTACTTTTATTTCTTAACATTTTAACTCTTACTTGAAATCTGGAAAAATCTTACCTGTGTTGCTACTCCATCCATGGAATCATCCAGCTTGACGGTGAGGAAGGCCGAAGCAGTCAGTTCATCCTGAGTGCATTTCTGCCCTTGCCTACAGCAAGCAAAATTAAGCACAATTAAATATGATATTCACAATTAAGGCATAAAAGTAATGTTTCAAAAACTCTTGATTCTCTCAGCACCCTCACACAGCTTACAAAAACACTAAATACATAAACTGACTACCCACAATTATATTTTATTATTTTACCACAAGTTTAAGAAATCATTAATGTTGTTGTTTGTTTGTTTTTAATCACAATGTCATGAGATTTCAGCAGTACTATAACTGGTAACTGTTTTCATTCTGTGGCATCATCATATCAGACAGACAGAATGGATGTGATGAAATTTGTTACATTTGCATTCCACTCTCAGATTATATTAATATTGGCACTCATCTAATTCTAGAAACATTAAAACTGCTTTAGGCTGATTCAGAAGGGGTCGGCATAGCAACCTCAAAGGGGATTGTGTCTCCTCCCAGGATTTTAAAATCATTAATGGGTCAATGTGTATAAACCCTGCCTAACATGCCAGCAACTGAACAATCCCACCAGCTTTGATCACTTTCATTTATTGGTTCACCTACGAATTCTGCATCATATTAAAGAGTGCTTGAAGATAAAGCAAAATTTCTCTATATCAAGGCCAAAGCCTTCATGAATAAAAAGCTTGTTACAAAGACCAGTATGCTCTACAACTCAGTGGCTTTACTTCTGTGTGTGTTGTGTCACAAGTTCATATCATGCTTACATTTTTCATTCACCTAAACAGAGAAAGTGAGTACCAAGCCAGGAATCTTTGCCTTGTACCCCTTAAAAGACCAATTCTGCCACATTGAGCATGTTTTACGCACCAGGTGTAAATGATGTGCTTCTCTCTGCTTCCACTGTTGTAAGAGTACAGCACCAAGTAACAGTCACCTCCAAAGAACTGTCCATAGGTGGATTTGTCCACTGCTACCTTATCGCCTCCTTCCACACGCCAAATCTGCAGACATCCACCAATGTTGCATTTACTTATTAATTTTTAAAATAAATAAAACACTGTCAAGCTGGTTACTGTACCTGAACTTTCCCAGAGCCATCATCAACCACGCCATACTGGGCAGCCATGGCGGGGTTGTTGTGGAGATTGGATGGGTCGAAGGGAATCTGCTCCACCTTGGCAATACGACCAACTGTGTGGGTCTGCCCTGGGCCTGTGATATTCCCTTCAAACCATTTGAAGAAGAACTGCTTAAACATGGTGGGCTCACTCCCTGCTGGCACTATCAGGACCTGCACATGACATAATAAACAACAAAAAACACGTTAAGTCATAAACACAATGAGACAGCAGAAGGATGAAGTTCTGGCAGCAGATGATCACTACATGCTAACATTACCTGAGTTTTACTGGAGTAATTTTTGTCTGCGATAAACTTGTCAGCAGCAGCCTTCGCTGCTTTGCGCTCCTCTTTACTTGCTTTCTGTCCTGCAGATTAAAGTTTGGTACAGAGATCAGAGAGGTTAAACTGGTCAAATCAAAGTCAATGACTCATGTGTGTTTAACAGTAGAAACCATCAAATGGTTCATTATGATTCTTTTAAAAATTGTGTAACTCTGTTAAAATAAATCCACATCATTACATATTTCATGATTTTTTTCCTATAAAGGGCTTGTTTATCAAACAGGAAATTTGGGGGTCTGTAGGAAAAAGCTTTATGACCACATATACCTAGAACCACATATTTCCATATGAAAGCTGCTCAGTGACAGAGGGGGTATAGCTCAGTGGTAGAGCGTTTGACTGCAGATCAACAGGTCCCCAGTTCAAATCTGGGTGCTCCCTGTTCATTTAAGTCATTATTGCAATATGATAACTTTAAGTGTTATCCGTTTATAGTAATTAATATATTTAAAATTTATGTTTTTTGTAGACAGCTATGAGGTCAGTCATGAAATATCACCAATGAGTTGTTTGATCTCTTTCACAGTGAGCTCAAATTCAGTTTTAGCGTTTCCTAATAACAGTCTTATTCTATAATTATTTGTTGCACCTTTTTGTTTATTAGTTTATTCTAATACACATTTTATCTGTACAATCCATACTGATCCGCATGTAAAAATTTATATTAATTATATTTCTTATTTGATGACAACTAATCTTCAAAAAAAGGGAAATTTTTCTTTCCCAATATTGCTGTTGCAGGATGGGGTCAAACTGACACCCACTGACAGTACTTGGGGTTTAAAATTCTTCTAGGTTCTAGCGTTAAACAAAGAGTTTAACGCTAAAGAGAGTTAGTAACAACTTACTCAAATGAGCAGAGACTTGATTAATATAGTAGATGAGAAGTTGTAGAAATAAACAGATGTAAAAGCTTAATACCTTTCCAGACAAATATATTATTATTCAATCCATTGTCCAAGATGTAGCAATCATTCTGGTTGAGCATATCTTGTTTGAATGGGTTTTTATCAGCCACCAAAGATGTCTTCATGGCACCAGCAGCATCAGATATCTAGACAGCAGAGAGATCAGAGCATCTGTATTTGTCATCTGAATGTCTTATTTACAAGGATCATTTCAAGGGACCATACACTACGGTTGAAAGTCTGACAGAGTCTTAAATAATCTCTCATATTTTCATCTAAACCTTGAAATGATCCCATAGTGTTAAATTACAGAAACCTATACACAATCCACACAGGAAGGAATGAAGAAAATCAAACATTTAAGTTTTTCCTCTATTGTTAGCTAGATCTGATTCATCAGAAGCACATGGTATAGTGGCATTAACTATGCTTGACTGCCTTGTGTACAAAGCAATACACAACGCAGGTAGGATTTCCACTGAAGCAGCATTCAGATAAAACTGTATTACAAAGAACAGTTGAAACGTTTTAATTGATTCATTAGAGGCGTGTTGAGGGAAATCACCTTGCAGCCACTGCACCTCTTTTCAGCACAGTGAAATCAAACTCAGCATCAACTCTGCACTTGAATGAGGGCTTCAGTTTTAATGGGCTTTTCCATGACAATATGAAGAATCTGTGGAAATTGTAGCATCAACCACAATCGCGCAGACTACAGGTAAGAGAGAATGCAATCAGCAAAAGTCTTGCCAGCAGAAGGCTGTGCAGGGGAGATCTCAGTGCATGGATGGATAGCATCAGGGGTAATAAGAAACCCACCATCATTTATTAACCTATACTGTGCTAAACATTTAAGATGGGCTGAGATCTTTAAGAGCATTTCTTCCTCAATCACCTGATCTCAACTCCACTGGATGTATTTTGGGCACATGAAGACTGAGAAACCCCCGAGGCTCTTTAAAACACAATGGCAGGATAACATGAAAAATCAGGTGTTACAAAGATTTATAGCGTCCATGGAGCTTGAGGGCTGCAAAACTGGAGCAAATCAAATTCGTGGACATTTTTTTTAGAAATAGAACTTCTGATTTAAGCTGTTCAGCCAACATGAAATTTTGCAATAGAAATGCCTTTTACTAGACTAAAAATGAATACAAGTAGAAGTTTTTTCACTGCTGCTCCTTGACTTTTTGGGCTTCTCTGTATGTGTGTATTTACCAGATAAAGTGACGCCTTGTTCCTGTTTGTCTTTTCAACATCTGTATCACTGCCTCCTGGTGCGAGATCAGGCTTGGGTCCAAGTACCTATAATGAATACAACATTGTACTTAACATCCTCTCTAGCCACCAAATGAGACAAATAACTTATTTGTTACAGTCACAATGATTCTAAACAAGGAGGAAGTCACTAAAACTTACCTTTGTCACAGCTTCTGGCTCTTTACCTTCATCAATTGTATGGACTTCACCGCGGCCATTTCGCTCATTATCACGAATATCTCGGGCCATCTGAGTGGTTTTGAGCTTCTCAAAGTGATTTGCTTCACTGCCAAACCAGCAGTAAATGTTCTATTAATTCACAGAGAAGATGCAAAGAAAAGAAGAAGTAAATAAGGTTGAGATGACAAAACGCAACATCTAAACTCTGTACGATCTCTGTAAAACATTTTAAATTGTAGATCACCTTTCCCAGATCAATGATGAAGGAGTCTCCTTTGTTAAAGCTTTGCCAGGACAGATCCTCCTCAGTTGCTCTGACTGGTCGACGACCTTTCAAGTGCAGCAGGCGTTTGACATCTACATCATTGGTTACCACATGTTTAAAGCCTGAGGCAACTCCACCTTTCTGTGTTAAAAAAAAATCTGAGTTATGCTCTGTGTAAGTGATCTAAGCGCATAAGTTATGTTTTGGTAGCGTACCGTATAGAGTACGCTATTTGTTGCACCTTTTTGTTTATTAGTTTATTCTAATACACATTTTATCTGTACAATCCATACTGATCCACATATAAAGATTTAAAATATTGTGTCACATCTGACCCCTGACCTCTCCTGCAAGGCCAATAGATTGATAGGAAGCCAAAGTGATACTAATGCTAAATACAGCTTTTTAAATCTATTTCTTACTGACATTTTTCCCCCTCCTGGACCTCTGACCTGTTCTTCAAGGTCAAACTTTAATAAAAATGTATTTTATCTTTAAAACAGTACTTAAAATTCTACTATATTTGTACTGGCAAAAGTAAATGACACTGGTATACTGGGATCTAAATATCACATTATAGTTTCCATCCAAGTAGCATGTCTTCTTTGACCTGTGTCCTCACTTTTAAATTTTAGATCTGCCTTTCTTTCAAGTTGACTGAAAAGCATGTTATATCTTTAAAGAAAGTACTGTCAGTAGAAAGAAGATGACCTGCCTAGTTAGTTAGAAATAGACTGTAGTATAATATAATATAATATGCTAAAGTTATTCATGTCCACTTATTTACAAATCAATAGCTTTTATCCATTACCTACTCCTGTATAATCTTTTAGTAATCAAGGTACCCTTAACTGATATACAAAATAGAGCACAGTGAGCTGCTTATAGAGGAGGTCTGCACTTTCGGAGTGCTTTTTATATGAACGTTTTAGAAAGCTGACACCGCTGTTCTGTCTGTAGTTGCTCTAGTTCAAGAATTCACTTCTTTAAAGTCAACATAATCTCTAAAGATCACGCCTACTCGTTTGTTTACACTGTGCACAAAATGTCAGCAAATCCTACCGCTGACTGGAAAAAGACATAAATAAAAGGCTAGAGCAGGTATGGCAAACCTGACAGACAACTAGCTTTGTTTCTAGGAAGTCAGTTCCTAGAAACAGTCCAGCACATAAATACACAGTATGCTAAACATAAAAAAGTATGTAGTCTTTGATTCTGAAAAGTGAAGCAAATGCAGGTGCTTTGAATTGTCATGATGATTGAAAACACAAGTTTCCGTGCCATTTTCATTCCAATAAGCACTGTTCTTATTCATATCTCAATAGTTTAAGTAGCACAATAGTTGGACCTTTTTTCGCTCTCTGTTTTTATTTTATATACTAGTCCTTTAGTTCTTAACACAGTTTCATAACCCAGTGCTAAGAGGCAGGAAAACTAGTTCGTAACCAGGATTTCCCCTCTTTGAATGAACAAGTGGTGTAAAAATGCAGGGAATCTTCTTTATTGAATTCCACCATCCATTTAGTTCTGGTCCTCTAGTTATCATACTTATACAGGATGATCAACAATATGCAATAAAGTAATAATTTCTTAAAAATAGTTCTAAACCCAGTATTACTTCTTGTGACAGCTTTGGCTATGGTAGATAGGGGTTTAGCTGCATAAACATGTGGCTGACAAATATGCACGAATGATATGAAGCAATCATGATAACATCGAGCATTATCTCAAACAGCTGTTTTCAGGTCGTAGCAGGTCGTAGCAATTACTAAGGCAGTTCTAATGCTGGAGATTGATCAGTGAGTCTAAGGACCCTGTTAAAACTGTGAACACATAAAAAAGAAGTAAATACAGAATTAAAAGATGGTGCCTTAATCATTTAAATGGTTTATGCTCATATATTACATTTCAAGGAAACCCAGGTGTTCACCAAACTTCTCAAACCTGAGACTTATAGAATGTGTTCTTTAGAATGGACAGCATGACACCATAATATTCAACATAATATTTTAGGTCTCCCTGACTATCTAAATGTTTTTAGACTCAAATTCTCATAATATAAAGAAAGATTTCAGACTCTTGTATGTCGCCATGTTTTGCCTCTCCTTTTCCAGGAATTGTGAAAGGGAAAAATTCTTTTGGGCCAGTGTGTATCACATGATAAACAGAGAAGGTGTTATAACATGCCTCGAATCCTGCACACAGTGACTATACTCCTCTGCTTGTCCTGAAAAGACCTGCTCATGTCTAACAGGGGGGGAAAAACCCTGTTTAAAGGACAAATTCAAGGAAGAATGATCATTCCATTTCCTATGACAAACAAGAGCAAGGTCCCAGTCAGACTAGTCGCTCATTTTGGAGTCGCGTGGGTGGTGAATTATGACTTTTTAGAGCTGTTTCCTTGCCTGAAGCTGTAACAGTATATTTACAGAGTTGACAGACATGCAATAAACTGTCACAAAGTCACAGTCATGGTTTGGTAGCTTAGACTCACAACTTTTACCTTTCTGAGGCAAACAAATTCAAATGACTTATACCACCATAAGTACGCATGCAAATTTCACCTTGTATTTGATGCCAGACTTGAAGTAGCCCAGGAAGGTGGTTGACTCTTGGTTTTGAAATTCATTGTACTGGATTGCAGCTCCTTTCAGGTGGTCATCCAGCTGAGTTATGAAAATGGCAGCTGCCCCACTCTCATCCTGGGAAGCTTCATCGCCTAAGATAAAAAGGATGGTAAATAAACAGTGTGGAAAATAAAACAGAACATTGACAGGGAGGGAATTTAGCTATTAGGTTGTCAGCAGAGAATCCAATACCAATCCATGAATGAACATTGTATGAGGGAGCCTTGGTGGTGTAAAGCAAGATGTAAGCATCTCCGGTGAAGAAGTCTCCATAGAGTGCAGGGGGAACAGGTTTCAGATCCATGTTCTCCACCCGCCACACCTGCAGGCCAGGCTTCTTCCCTGCAGTCTCAAACTCTTTGTGTGCCATCGTGATGATGAGGACCTGAAAGGTGATTTGTCTTCATTAAAATCTTCAGGTCACAGCAAGGCCAACAGCTACCATTATATGACTTTTGGTTGGCAAAAAGAAGCAATTTTCACATCATTCTCTGACAATTTAGAGACTCAGCAATGAAAATAATCGATTGTTGGAGCCCCAGTTTTATATATAAATAGATATAAAATCTGCCTTCATACTGAAAGCTGCTGATCCCCACTTTCTTTTAAAGCCATCTGTAGTTCACATCACAACATTTTATATTACTATTTCAGTTACTTTTCATTGAATCCATGTTTGTTAAGAATGCAATTTTCAAGACCTTTTCTGCAGTTTCTGTTATTTAACCTGTAACGCAGGTGCTTGCGCTGCTTAATTAAGCTGCGGTCGGTACGCATATCACAAGGTGTGTCTGCTCTCAGTGGCAAACTATGTTGTGGGGGAACGAAGAGCCGCTCCCAACAAGCAACCACAAAAGCAGGCATTTGTAGGTTATCTTCTGCCTGTATAATACGGTACTACTACCTTGTGCAGTTTTCTACCCAACCATGTAAAATATGGACACATGGAAAAATGCAATAAACAACAGTTTATCGACGAAATTTATATTAAAAGCTTAACCAGTAAGAAGATAAGCACGTTTATTCACGCATTCTCTCTTTATCCTCAACGTAACTAGTTACAGACACTGAAAATAGTTTTTAGTTGACTTCCTTAATGCAAAATGAGGAAGAGCTTTTCTAGAGTAGCATACTTCAGCATTGTAAGCATCGCTTTATAAATGCTGTGTGAAAGGCTAACTGCCAGCGAGTTATTAGGATTCGTTGTGCAGCACATAAGAAAACTTTATATTACCTGGTATAGACCGTAGACAGATGTTGGGTGTTAAGAAGATGCGCTGCTGCTCTTCCAGTTCTCCGCCCTGGTTTCCTGAGCTGTCCTCTGCTATATAGGCTGGACAAACATCCGCGTTGAGAGAGGCGTGTCAGTTCGCCCATCCCAGAACAGCGGGTGATGGAAAACAACGCCCTTGAGTTGGTTTAGTTGTTTTGAATGTTTTTTTTTTTCGTCTTGAAAGCCCAGTATGCAGGTCAGTTCCGTATTCTCCCTTCCCTATTTCGATTAAATTGGAGCGGTGAATTTCTACCAAATTTCATTTTTTATGTTATTATCTATGTATTATTTATGTATCTTACAGCTTTAGATGCTGAATACTATATAGTTTGTAAAGTGTAAAGTGTCTGATTATAGCCCTGTTTTGGGCAGTGCTAAAAAAAGCTCCACCTCTTCCAACATTCGTGTCTGAATGTTCATGTACCAGCAATACTGGTTGTACAACACAACAAAAACAACTCAAACAAAGTCTCTCATTTTACTGGTGGGGGGGGATTTGTTTACTTTTAATGCAACACTTGAATGAGTGACATTTAGTGTTATGGAAGAGGGTGGTTTGACTGGAGCCACCTTTGATGAAATCCATGCATTTATCCATAAAGTGTGTGCATTAGGTGTGGAAAAACTTTTAACTTTTATTTAAGCCAACATTTTCTTTTTCATTGAGAAATTCATAAAGTCATACTGAAGAAATACTTGGAGTGACAATTAAATCCTTATCTCATATTACAAAAACGTTTCAAATTCCAACAAAGTGGTCCAGAAAAATATAATACAATACAATAAATACAATAACGTCTCAAAAGGATCAAAAACAGGATGCTGAATCATCTCCTTCCGAAATCCTAATTAGACCTGTAATGGCAAGAACAGCTGTCCTTCTTCTGGAAGCAAATGGATTGTATGACCAGTGATTGAAAAAACTGAGTTGATGTAGCAATCACATAGTTGGTTGGGGATGCATTTGAGTTTGGGGTGTGATCGCGTGTCACTTGTCTGTCAGCAGCTTAAGTTAGCGACCACTCGGACTCCCATGTGGCAGCTTGACAGAAAGCAAAGGCACAAATCTCTCCTCTGAGCTCCGCCAGTCCCCTCAGGTTAGGGCTGGCTCCATCACTCCCACTGCCAGAGCTGCATCAGCACATTCTGCCCCATTTAACAGTGTACACAAAACACACACAGTCGGTGTCTGGGACATACCGCCATGCCTCCACAAGTAAAAGCATACACAATCCTATCATAGTGACTGAGCACAAAGGCTGCCGATTGCATCCTACTTGTTTTAACTTGAGTGGGGCTAAAACATCCTTGCATTTCATGTTTTATAATTGTTAACTAGTTCCCAGCAGCATTTTACTGAAATAATGCACTGAAGCATACACAGTTACATACCAGGGCTTCTCCCTGGTATGCATGTGGCTACATGAATCAGTGAGTAAAAACTGACTGTAGGTGTGTCTCAGAATTGTTCAGCACTCATTCATATAGAAAATCCTTCACAGCCATCAAAGAGAGGTCCGTGGTATTAGTAGAACTGATTAGTATACCGGAGTGTTTATCACTAACTTTAATCTATAGGTAGACAGAGCTGATTTTTTTTAGATATTGTTAAACTAATTGTTTTAAACCAAAGTAAAAAAAATACATAAATAAATAAAATACAAGTCTGTAGTGTTTCTGTTTACAAGTCGGAAAGTTTCTACTAGGGTTGAATTCTCTAGCCTGTTGTGGCCTGTCTGTGTGAGTTCCCTCTAGCACTTGAGCTTCCTCCCACACTCCAAACACATGCATGTTAAGTTAACTGGTGATTTTAAATTGGGCGTAGGTGTGCATGTGAGCATGAATGTCTGTCTCTCAGTGTTAGCCCAGTAGTAGACTGGTGCAGAGAATCTTTCACCATGGCTGTACAAAACCAGGCAAAAAGATAAATAATATAAATTCTTACAATGTTTTTATACGGTATACGCAATATTGATACAATACCAGCATTTCAGTGTTTTAAACAGTCTTTTATAACATGTTAACTTGACACTCCTAAACATCCAGTTAGATTAGTTTTGAATGCAGCCTGAAGGCAAAGGAAACAGGTAATGGATGAACCATTGTACTTAACCACAGCAGCTGTTTACTCTTTGCTATAGTTGTAGGTAGTCACTCTTTTTATCTAATTCTTGGGAAAAAGCCAGTGTGTGTTTTCCCAGAATAGCTCTTTAAAGCAATATATTTTTCTATAACAAAGCCTCAGCTGTTAGTGCAGTCACTGAACTCCTACTTCTGACTTATTTGAAAGACCAATAAAGCAAGGCAGCAAGTTTTCTTTTTATTATATTTAGATGAACTTTGCAAAGCAATATTTCTGGATTAAGCAAAATCTCCATGAGGCCCATCACAACACCCTTCCCTTTTTTTTAACAAGGTTTACTTTAGATGTATATGGGATTCATACGGGATACAGAGAAGGAGAACAATAACCCAGCTGGAATACTGCATAATGCTGCAAAGGACAAGGTATTCAGTCTTCGGTGTATGAGTTCACCTAAAGTGTGCAGTTGAACAGGAGGTGAGGGTCAGGACTGTACAAACTGAATTTGTGCTCCTCAGTGTGTTCATGAACATATTCTTAGCTACGAAAAGACAGCACTGAAACATAGTTAAAGGGGAACTTGCATACATTTGTAAAATAGATGGAATTTATCAAATCAGCAGCTTTAAAACTGAGCCAGGCTGAACACAGACTTCTCAAGTCCCTGAAGGGGTACTCATTTCATTTTATATAAAATGTACTAATCATAGGAAGCTCTCGTGAGTGAACTGTGTAAGTTGAATTTTATACATATGACTAAATTTTTATGGAATGCAGATTTTTAACAGAATTTCTACATTCCCAATAACAAGGAGGGTTGAATAAAAACAAGACAAGTGAAGATTTTTTTAATAGCTTAATTAATAAAAAATAAATAAATAAATAATAATAATTAATTTTTAAAGAAGTTATGGTATCTGAACCCTTCCTTGGGTTAAAATGGTTAAAACAATGCCAGAAGCCTATTTATATGCACTTAAGCATTAATCAGTCTACCTGCTGTTACCTCAGAATAAAACTGGTACAGAGAAGGCCAGCGTGGTGGCATGGTGGTCATTACTATAGCGTCACAGCAATAGTCCTAGGTTCAAATTACTGTGTGGGTTTACTCTAGGTGATGTACTCCTTGCACAGTCCAAAGACATACAGATAGCAAGTTGCCCATACCTGAGACCAAGCCAAGGCTCACAACCTTGCCAAGCCACTTGAAGAGGTATACCAAAGAGTTAGAAGCCAGGAGAATAAATCAGCTGTTTTCCACTGAACCATCCAAGGTCCAATATGGCAAACTAGTGGAGTTAAGAGCAGATGGGAACCTCTCTGAACAGGTTCCAGTAACCATCACAGTGGCAGACATCTCAAGCATGAAGGTTTGGACAGCACCAGGCCCTGACATGAGTCACACCTCCTGTCTAAAGAAGCTAACTACATTCGATGAGTATTTGGCAGCATAGATGAACCAGCTAATGGACGAGACACAGCCAGAAGGGCTAGCTGAAGACCAGACAATCCTGTTCCCCAAAGATCCCCAGAAGGGACCGCTCCCATCCAACTACCAATAATCTTCCTCAGTACCACATGGAAGCGCCTATCAGGCATTATAGCGGCTACGATGACTATTCACATGGCTCAATACATGAGCGGGGCCCAGAATGGAATTGGCAGGAGCAACAAAAAGAGGGGGAGAACACCAGCTACCAGAATAATCAACCTGTGTACTGCCTGGACTGAGTACAAGAAACCCTAAGACTCAGTGTCTCACACATGGGTCCTGGAATGCCTAGAACTGTATACGACCAACAGAAAGAAGGAGGCAGGGGACTGGTGAGTGTCAGCACCATGGTACAGGATGAGACAACAAGCATCCATGAGTACATCAGGAAGATGGCCCCAACTGAGAGCATGCTCAGTGAATACCTCAGGCAGCAGAAACCCAAGAAATAGAAGGAAACATCATAGAAGGACAGGCCCCTGTACGGTATATACCACCAGCAGATAGAGGAAGTGGCTGACATCCAAAGCTGGACTGAAAGACAACACAAAGGCACTAATCATGGCACCACAGGAACAAGCTCTAAGTACAAAATCCATAGAGGCTGGGGTCTACAACACCGGGCAAGACCGAAGGTACAGGCTGTGTAAAGATGCCCCTGAAACAATCCAGCACATAACAGCAGGGTGCAAGATGCTAGCAGGCAGGGCATACATGGAACGCCATAACAAAGTGTCTGGCATAGTATACAGAAACATCTGTATACTATGCCAACCAGACATAGTAGTGGTGGAGAAGCAGAGGAAGATGGCCATAGTGATAGATTTAGCAATACCAAATGACAGCAACATCAGGAAAAAGGAACATGAGAAGCCTGAGAAGTGCCAAGGGCTCAGAGAAGGGCTCAAGAAGATGTGGAGGGTGAAGGTAACAGTGGTCCCAGTGGTAATCAGAGCACTAAGTGCAGTGACTCCTAAGCTAGGTGAGTGGCTCCAGCAGATCCCAGGAAATACCTCAGAGATCTCTGTCCAGAGGCGCGCAATCCTAGGAACAGCTAAGAACAGCGAGAGGGAACTTTTTATATATAGTGGGCTACTGGAACAACAAGTAGCCCGCTTGTTTCATTTAATTTCATTTTCTCAACCATCCATCCCACCTGAGGTTGCAGCGTTTGTGCAGGGTGTGGTGCCTTGGGTAGGTTTCCAGTCCATCAGGGGCTGACACACAGATATACAAAATTACACTCTTAAATGTATACCTCTGGTCATCTGAGAATTAAATATTCTAAATCAGAGCACCCAAACCAAAAGAACATACGATATGTGACAAAAGACAGGATTGTCAGAATATTTTTGCTGCATCTATTGTTTACCACGTACTGCAATATCTTGATTAT
The DNA here is from genome assembly GCF_018398535.1 of Haplochromis burtoni. Classification (NCBI taxonomy): domain Eukaryota; kingdom Metazoa; phylum Chordata; class Actinopteri; order Cichliformes; family Cichlidae; genus Haplochromis; species Haplochromis burtoni. The sequence continues at coordinate 534,759 of NW_024582374.1, forward strand.
AATTAATTATCATTTGTGTTTACTGATAAGTAACAAAACAGTGCTAGGATGTGATTAAAAGTGATGAAAAGTTCAACAAAATGTAGTTCAACGAAATGAAAATTACAAGCTGGTGTCAAACCCTAGAAATTTTGATGTTGGATACCAGGCAAGGATCCACACATATGTCTTCAGTGTGCAATGGGACATCCCTGCTCCAGTGCAGCAACAATTTAATCAAATTCAATTGCAGAACTGGCACTTCCCAGTTACTATACCAAATTTACCTGATTTCCATGTGCATGACATTCAGACTACTCATTTATGATGCAAAACTCTAGTCAGGCTCATTCAAGTATGGTTTGGGCTCTGGAACCAGTCTCCTGGAGAGGGCTGGACTCCTTGTCTGGAGTAGCCCTTGGTGAGAGGCAATGGGCTAGGGTGGGCTGGCTTGCTGCCTGTACATTGGAGTTTTTCCAGGTGGATGAGAGGGTTTGTTCCCTGTGCCTTCAAGTCAGAAAACAGGTCCTGAATTTTGTCTGCACGTATGTGCTGAACAACAGTTCAGAGTATCCTGCCTTCTTGGAGTTTCTGGGTGGGGTGCTCGAGGGTGCTCCACCTGGGTTGTCCTACTGGGAGAGATCTATGCTCATGTGGACAACAACAGTGAGACCTGGAGATGCATGATTGGGAGAAACGACCTGCCTGATCTGAACCCGAGTGGTATTCTGTTATTTGACTTCTGTGCAAATCATACCATGTTTGAACACAAGGGTGTCTATAAGTGCATATGGCACCAGGACACCCTATGCTGCATGTCGATGACCAATTTTGTAATCGTATGACACTGGACGCAGCGCGTTCGGGTGATGTTTACCAACTTTACTTCGTAACCCGGAAGTTCCCCCACACAAAGCCTTATGGGAACAGTAGTCTACTGCTACACCTCCTCCTTTTAGCTAAAGACATACTTCATAACGACTCAAACAGCTCACAAGAACAGAAATGCGGAGCATAATCAAATGTGAAAATTATACACATCCCTCATTTGTTCACTTACATTTAAACGAAACACATTATTGTAAACATCCCTTACAGCCTAACCCAGCTTTGAATAGGGCATGAATGGATAACTTCAGAGAATTACACATCCAGTCTTTCAGGAGGTCTCACCACTCGACCAGATCTGGTAATAGTCCCTGTTGGTCTGAGGTGGCTCCTATTTCTCCTCAGAAAACCCCTGTCTGTCTCTACCACATAAGATCTGAGAGCATTGGCAGGTCCAACTACTGCTCCAGTAGTTCCTTCAGTAGTAATCCACACTTTCTGTCCTGACGATAGTTCCGGAAGTGGTCTGACTCTATGTCTGCAGTTGCAGTGTGTTTCCTGCTCACGCCTCCCCTCCTCATCTTTATTGCGAAAAGCCTGTAGGTCAGGACACTTTGGCACCAGCTTTGCTACAGCTTGTGGCAGTGAGGTAAGCAGGTGTCTCCCCATAAGCAACTGCGCCGGCGAGAGCCCAAGTTCCAGTGGGGTGGCCCTGTACGCTAGCAGTGCTCTGTTGTAGTCACAGTCCTTTTTCCACAAGTCTTTAATGGTACGAACAGCGCGTTCTGCCTCCCCATTGGCTTGGTGGTAGCTGGGGCTGCTCATTTCATCTGTGAACAATGCAATGTTTGGTTTTCTTCCTGAATACTATTGTTGTTTATATTTACTGGAAGAAACAGTAAAAACAGCGTTTTATAAGGAAAACGCTCAAAAGCACTCTCCTCCTGTGAGCAAAAACAACACCAAAAAAACCCCCCGACCCTTTCCCATTGGTCGAAAAGTGTACCATGTCGTCCAATCAAAAAATGATATGGCAACATGGCATCTAGTTGTTTAGGAAGGGGGGAAGTTTTAGGAGTGACGGCGGTGTTTTGAGGTGTAAGAGATTAGAGACGTTTAGCACAAATCTTGTGTAGTTAGTGTGTAGTGTAGTCAATAGTTTTGTTGTGTGTATCAGAACAATGATACAACTGCTGAATGTTACAGGTGTTACAGCAGTGATACATCTGCTGTCAGGCCTGCAGGTATCAGGCTGTTGTTCTCCTTTATCTCATAGTGGACAGAAATTATTTTTTGGAGTGGCACAAACAATTTGTGTGGCATCAAATTTGATGCAGAACAGCTGATTGTGCTGTAAATAGTTTGAAATGTTTATTTTGAAAAACGCCTTGGCTGCATTTTTAGGTTAAACAGCTGCAAAAAACTTTGTTGTTTGCGTAACTCAGTTACTTTTTTAAAGAAGTAACTAAATAATTAATTGCCCAACATTGGTCATTACATACTGTATTTTGCAGACAGAGTTACAGGACTCTCTACCAGACAACAGACTCATAATACAAGTCAGAGCTTTATTAAAAAAAAAAAAAAAAAGAAAGTTGTGTTTTCAAAATTGGAGTTCAAGTTATTTTTACTTCCAATAGTGTTAACATACTACACAGGTCATCAACAAGATTTCTTTTAAATTTTCATTGTAAGTGGGCTAAAGTTAATTAAAAGTAGTCTAACATAAATGTAAATGCTGTAATTTGATTATTTTAATAAACCATGTAACTTGGATGGATTTGATGCTGGGGTGACCACAGTGCACACGTCTGCTGTTGCTCACAGTGGTCCAAGGGACCGCTCAGGGAGTTTGTGTGTTCGCTCAGACACATGAAAAATTAGAGGGAACATTGGTTCACGGCACCGTAACCTGTGTTTTTGACATGTTTCGCACCTGTCTACCATCTGAGGTATTTGGGTTGAGATGCCCGGCCACCACACCGACTCTTTTGCTCTGGCCCTGCATTTGGAAACGCCCTGATGGCGTCATGCAAACGTAACAAAACCTCTGCTCTCATTTGAGGTGGTATCACAAGTCTCTCCCCTTTCATAAGAAGACCATGAACGACATTGAAGTCCATTCTGTATTGCCAGTACCCCTTTAACTCTGGATCTAGTTTACCTTTTTCTGGCCAGCCTGTCCCACATTGATACACAACCTTTCTACACAGGTCATCCATTTCCTGCACCAACTTAATCTCCTCCAGCCTTTTATCTGTGGCTGGGAGATGGGAAACTACACAGACCACGAAAACCTCCACCTTTTTTTCCAGCTGAAGATACCCAGCAGAAGGAGGGCCCACCAGCGGTGCTCATGAGAGGGCATCAGCGGTGACGAGGTTCTTCCTTGGAACATGGACAATGGTGAAAGTAAAGCGCAGCAGCCTGAGGTGGAATCTCAGGATGCGTGGAGGCAGGTCGTCCAGGCCTCTTGTGCTCAGAATAGGGACCAGGGGTTTGTGATCTGTGATTAGAGTGAACTGTAGGCCCATGAGGTAAGATGACAGTCATTCACACGCCCACATTACAGCGAGCGCCTCCTTTTCTATCTGCACGTAGCGTTTCTCTGTGTCTGTGAGACCTCTTGAGATGTATGTGACTGGTCGCCAGGAGTTGTCAGACTAGCAGTGAGTGGCCTCGACTCTGGCGTGAGCAGAATTTGACAGAATCCAGACCGGGCGTCGAGCTTTGTGAACACTTTATCATCTTTCATCATCGCTAGTGTTTGATCTACTGCTGGGAGGATGTGCCTTTCTCTTTTGACTACTGTGTTCAGGGGTGTGAGGTCCACACATATTCTGGGGGGCTTTCCTGCTGGTCTAGGGATCACTACCATGCCTGAACACCAGTCTGTAGGCTCAGTGACTTTGGAGATAACTCCCATTTCTTCCATTCTGTGCAGCTCATTTGTCACTGCATCTCTGAGGGGAAGAGGAACGCGCCTTGGGGCAGATAAGGCTATTGGTACAGCTCCGTGCTCTACCTCGATGTGGTAAGGCTCCTTCAGCATGCCTAAACCTTTGAAAACATCTGGGTATGCTGCCCTGAAATCTGTCACCGATTCCATTACTGTGCTTACTCTATACACAAGACCCAGAGCCTCACACGCTGGCCTGCTTAGTAGTGGCTGTACTAGACCTGACACAAGGTAGACGTCTTGAGAAACAATGCGCCCTTTCACCACTAGCTGCGCCTCAAAGCAGCCTTTAACATTGAGTGGGCAGCTGCCTGGCCCTAGTAACTTCTTTCTGGGTCTCTGCAGCTTACCATCCCTGTCTGGACTGTACAAACCCTCTGGAATAGATGTAACATCCGCCCCTGTGTCGAGTTTAAAATATACATTTTCCCCATTTAACTTGACCTTTTGCACCCCGGGCTGTGACCTCTCAGTCTCTACTTCTCCCAAGAACACACAATCCTTGCTGTCTGTATCTTTCTGATTTTCTGTCACTTTGCATAGTGCTGCTGCTTCACTACTGCGACAGACCGCAGCAAAGTGTCCTTTTTTCTGACATTTTCGACACTCTACCTCTTTGGCTGGACATTCTTTCCATGAGTGTTTGTTCTTGCAACCACAGTGGCCACATTCCTTTTCCCTTTGCTTGATTGGCTTTTGTTCTTTCTTCTGCCACGTCTGCGTTTTCCCACGTTTTGTATTTGTCTGTATTGTGGCAATGCACAATTTTCTGCAAGTTTGTGCACAGCAGCGATGAACGACTCTGTACTTTCACCATCCTGTTGCCGTCTGGAGTTAAACTGTGCTCTTTCAGAAATGTTTTCCTACGTAATGTTTGTCAAATGCATCTCCCATAGCGTACAGGAGTGAGTTAACTTGATACTCGTCTGATTTGTTATCAAGAGCGGTTGCAATGCGAAATATTTCGAACCTTCTTATCCACTTTGGCCATTCGGCAGGATGAGAAAAGTCAAATGTTTCTGGGGGTGTTATTTGTACCGTGGTCGCCATCGTGACGTGTGGATCCCTGGCTTCTTCGCGTTCAGAATCCAAGCTTTCCGGTGCGCCGACATGTGAGGCTCGTGCTCGACCAGGCGCGCACACGTGCACACGTGCCTTGTTGCTAGTGGTGGTAACAGCCTCGGGCACGCTTCACCTGCATACCGGTCTTGTTTGGGTCACCGATGTGAAAACATCTCTTGCAAGTTAACTGCACTGTACTGTACTCGAAAATACTGTGGAGACACTGTTCGCACTTCTGACACCACGTGTAAATGATGACACTGGATGCAGCACGTTCAGGTGATGTTTACCAACTTTACTTTGTAACCTGGAAATTCCCCCACACACAGCCTTATGGGAACAGTAGTCTACCGCCACAGTATCATCAGAGGGTGTACTGGGAATGCCTGACAGAGGCTCCCGTCTGCGAGATCTCGAACTCCCACCTCAGGCAGAACTTCAACAGTATTCTGATGGAGACTGGGGACTTTGAGTCCGAATGGACCATGTTCACCACATCCATTGCAAAGGCTGCTGCACTCAGCTGTGGCCACAGGGTGGTTGGGTCCTGTTGTGGTGGTAACTCGTGGTTCTATTGGCTTCATCGGGTGGTGGCCTCCAGGCCACACTTAAGGCATTAGCAGCTGAGTCTGAAGTGGCAGGAATGAGAATCAGCACCTCCAAGTCTGAGGCTATGGTCCTTAGTCAGAAAAGAGTGGCGTGCCCACTGTGGGTCTGGAACGAGTTGCAGCCTCCAGTGGAGGAGTTTAAGTATCTCAGGGTCTTGTTCACAAGTGAGGTTAGAGGGGAGAATTAGATCGACAGATCAGCGGCCCTGGATAAGTGGAAACAAATGGATGGATGGATCTGGATTAGCTTGTGATATTTTCATGAAAACACCAATAAGATGTCTATCACTTTTTCTCTTTTAGTTTCTGTAAACATCACACGGCAGACCAGTCCACAATTCAATGCTTGTCAGCATACTTTATTGACTTTATTCCTTACGGTTGCTGTTCACACACACAGCTGCAGCTTTCCAGCCGCCAGCCAATCACACATCACCGCCAACAACAACATCATCCTTCAGGACAGTTCGCTCGTATTGGCAGTGGTGGTGTGGTGTGTCAGCCTCCCTGTAGCTGCGCCATGAACTCCGCAGTTTGATGTGTATTTGTGAAACTATAATGCAAATGTGTAATCTTACTATGCCAATGAGTCCTTCCAAAATTCCTGAATCCAAATATGGATCAACTTCCTCATTATGTTGAACTAGGAACTGCTTTGCTGAGGATGACTTAAATAAGATTATCTCAAACCTCAACTTATGACACTACGACTGTTTGTAGGAGTTGGTTTAAAAAAAACTGGGCTGTGATCACCACACTCATTGTCGTGGTGCCTGTTTTACAATTTTTTGGTTTGAGTAAATGTTTTAAAGCTGTCATAACAAGAACATTTGTCACGGCTCTGGCAGACAATATGTTTTTCTGCGCATACAGTAAACTTAGCATCAGCAGTTCACACAAACAATTCCAAACCATTCATCAGGCCTACTGGTGTTTCACCAGTGTTTGCTCAATCATTTAGTGGGTTCATGATGCAACACAGTCAGACTACTATAGCAGTTGAGTGAAAAGAATACCACGGAGTTCATAATGCTTGTGGCTAATGCACAGGTGGTGCTTTCAGAAATGTTCAGAGAGATAATTAGACTTTAACAAAGAGGATTGTTGGCAAGTGGGCTAACCTGTTCTTTCGCTGCCCTCCTTTTAATGAAAATGTCTTACAGTTAGGTAAGACCTTAAACCTTTAAGCTTCAAACTGAATCGAAGGTGTCACACCAGTGCTTCTGAAAGTTTTTCTGGTATGTTCATTTTTATGAGCTTAAAAACCCAGAAATACAGATCCCACTCATAGCATCAACACACACTAATTACACTTTACTTTCATTTTACTTTCACTTCATGAATTATAATGCTATTTAACCATGGTCACAGCCCTCCTACAGTGCCTCTATGACCCACCAGGGGGCATAACTGTACAATTCCAGTACTACTGTGCTGGCTGGTGGAAAACACAGGTGAAAAATACTTGATTATTGTTTTCTTTCTAACTTATTTTATTAATAGAAATTCAAAAAAAATCAAAGGTCAAAAAATGGTTGAAAAAATATAAGCAAAATTTCAAGGAAAACATGGACATTTTTTTAACATCAAAAGCTTCTGCTTTTGTTTACATTTCCTATCTAAGGGCAGAATGTATGTACCAAAATCATTAATTTCACTATTAGGTGTTTTAGCGCCTTTTTATGTATTGCAAAATGGTTGCAGTGGTAAACTCGAGAAATATACAAATGCAGGTTGCAGTCTGATAAAAATGTGTGAAAAGGGTTACCGATTAACTGCTGATTGCGGTCTGTGACATCAGTGGGGTTGTGTTGGGGGTAACTGCAGTTCATCCACCATTTGAAACAAGCTGGTTTTGCTCCCTTCTCTTCCAATTTAAGACAATATAGAAAAATCCGTTACACACATTTCCATGTTAAGAAGATTTATTCTCACTGACATCATACAGAGCCAACAGTATAAAGGACGTCTTATTCTGCGTGTTTAACGCATTCTGAAACCTGAGGTTTTGAGTGACTCATGGGTAGTGACGTCTGATGTTGACATCATTATTTGAAACTCTGACCCTGTTTAGTATGAGCATCCACAATTCTAACAATGTTTACTTAAAATCAGTTCGATTTTATATATAAAGTGCCAATTTTACAACAGTTGCCTCACTTTATATTGTAAGGTATAGACCCTCCAATATGAAAATAAAGAATCAGACAGCCCCCTGTGAGCACTAGGTAACAGTGGGAAAGAGAAACTCTGTTTAAACAGGAAGAAACTTCTGGCAAAACCAGGCTTAATGGGGGGCGGCCATCTGCCATGACCAACTGAGGAGGAGGAAAAAGAGAAGAAAGCAGAGAGAGGCAGGACAAAATTCACACTGTGGAAGAAAATGATTAACTAAAGATTAAAAGGAGAGTAAAGACACAGACAGTGACAAGAGGTGAGTGAAGCACAAACACTCGGAGCATCATGGGAAGCTCTCTCAATAGCCTAAGTCTATTGCAGCATGGCTAAGGGAGGGTTCAGGGTTTCATTTGGATATGCTTTTCTAACATTATGAACTTAGCATGTATAAAAAATAATAATATTTATCCCGGCACAAAACCCTGCGGAACCCTGTTAAAAAACTTAAATCTATCAGATATAAGGATGGGAATCGAGAACCAGTTCCCAGCACTTGAAGTCCTTGAACTGTCATTTGGCTTGTCTATCTATCCTGCTTATCTGTTCCACTTGCACTTGTGGTACAGTCAGCTGATTTAGGTTCATAGTGTCATACTCTGCAGTGTGGATGTGAACATTAATCTTATTTTTATTGCACAAAAGGATGAGAGTGTGATGGTAGATTGGAAACGGCATCCAGGGCAGAAACAACTGCTGCAAACACAACTTCAGCTCTTTGCAAGCATCTGCATAGACAGCACGCTAATGCTAAGCTAGCCAAGAACCCAGAGTGACGTAAAAGCTGAGTGAATGCTGACCCCAGTCCAGCTGCCAGATCCTGACCTTAAACAGGTAACAAACTGATGAGCAGTTAAGCTTCATTTCTACCTGTTGCTGATGTTTCTAAAGTAGAATCACTGTAGTTTAAAGTTTCTTTGTACTGGTTTTCATTTTGCTTTGTGCTGTCGGTTTTGTATTCATACCTAAATACTAAGAGAAAGATCAAATGTGTGTCCTCATGAGGACTGGTATTTGGATAAGTGTAGCCTATAGGTTTATATTGTTAACTGTTCATTATGAGGCAATTGCTTTTCAGGTCATTTTACAGTAACATGAAAGCAATGTAACAAGTCGATTGATGAATTACGTTTTGCTGTGAGTAATATTGTAACGTATTGCATTACTTTTAAGAAAAATATTCTGTGTGTTATACATTACTTTTTGAGTAATCACCGCAACACTGACACAGAACAAATAAAAGAAATATCTCAACCTGCACAAACATTTGACCACACAGCATGCAACCGATTTGCACAAATGTGATGTGATATGCTGCTTAGAGATGGTGATGACACTGGAGCCAGTGAGAATGAGTTGAATGAGGTCTACAGGACAAGAACAAAGATACGCTCACTGTCAGAAGCCAACAGAAGATCATTACCTTTACTAGAACTATTTTCTTTGCTATGATGTACTACAGTAAATCTACTTCAAGCATACTTCAACATATGGATGGAGGAAATGAATGTTGTGCCACAGGCTGAGAAGAATATTTATAAAGCAGTTTATTATTTTGTTTTGGACAAAAGCTTATCTAGACATTTCTGAATGCATCAAACTCATTACAATACAAGCAAACAAATCCTAATGTGTGGTCTAAAGCAGGAGAGGAAGAACGATGCAGCTTGCTTTTTTCCAGAGATGTCTCCAGTGTCCCCTGTGGGCTCATTGCTATATCTGTCTCAAAAAGACTTCTGCACCAGTTGAAAGGGAGAAATAACAGAAAACAGTCCAATTCAGTGTAATTCAGTTTGAAAAATTAATCTGTCAGGAACATTGTGTGATGATCTGTGATGATCTCATATGGGTTTGTTTACTTTCCAGGTCATCATAAATCACCTCCAATGTTCTACTTTTAGCACTCATTCATATGCATTTGTGCAATGTTCATAATATCGAAATCATACTTTACATGGGACAAAAGTATGAAGGAAGTTACGATCCAGCAGAAAGCATCAACATCAGAAAAGTAACACCAGCATATGAAATCCCCTCTCAGCTGCACAGCATGTGATGCTTTGTGAAACAAGCTGTACTAAATTAGCAAACATCCAAGCCACAGGGAAGGCACAAATACAGCTTTCAGATGACTCACCACAGGAAACAGACAGAAACAGCCTATTGATCCCAGAGGGAGTTGAAACACTGGAAACTTCGGCATTGCACTCAACATAGTGAGTGCAGTGCAGTTGATAAGGGTCATTGTTAACAACAGGGTCATTCCTATAATTCTTCAGACCATCTGTGGCAAAATGTTTAAAGTTAAATTGCATAATTCTATATTTATGTGCAATAAGTCATCAACAAACATTTTTTTCTTTACTATTCAGACAAAGATATAGATCTATGTGCTGTTTATCACTTTAATATATAGCAGAATTCATAATAGTTTGAGTAAGAACTCGCATTTGAATAAGTTGTGAATAATTGTAATAACAATAATACTACCTTCAGTAAAGTCATGACTGACTTATTAATAAATTCAAATTCTGATTTCAGTAAAAACCTAAATATTATTAGTTAACAGGGATATATTCATTAAATGCGATTAAAAGAAATGTAAGATAAATATAAGATTTACTGTATATCACTGACAGTTTTTCTTCTCATACAAAGAGGAACATATGAATGTGGAAGAGTTCAGGACATCTTTCTAGGAGATAACACGACTCATTGTTGCCTCTAAAATGAGGGATCTAATACAAGCCTAAGCTCCATATATCAGGCTTAAAAGGTACTTCTTAGTAATGTGAAGAACTACATGTATAATTTAATATCTATGAAGACATGTGTAATGGGTTTTTCCCATTCGCATAAACACCGATGGTTAATCATCTTTCAAATACTTTCAGAAGGTACAAAGAATCAGATGCTTTAAATTCACTATATTGCTATGAGACTTACTGAGATTAATGAAAAAGCGAAGGAAGAGTAGTTGAAACATATTCATGATTCAAGTCCAAATGATGAAGATTTACAGCCTCACTGCTGAGATGGGAAAAAACAGTGAAAGGATTTTCTTCCTCTATGATTTCACTGGTGCCATCTCGTTAGATGTGAATTCTGCACAGCCTTTCTGACAAGATGTAGGATTTCAGGTTTATTGCGGTCAAGGTTCTTCACCTGAGCCCTGCAGCCAGCTTCTCCATTGCAGCCTTGCGTTCTTCTGCCTTCTGCTGTGAACGCCGTAGGACATTCCTCAGCTCCTGAAGGTGGTCCAGGGTGCCCACCAGCTCACCTTTCACAGTTTTCATCTGGCTCTCCAGCATCTGCGTGTGATGGAGGGAGTTTCTCCTGTATCGTCTGCTGGAGCGCACCTTTTCCTCCAGGTCCTCCACTGAGGCAAGCAACATAAAACGATGTCACTGACTGCGATCAGCAGCGAGAATGTTTGTAAGTGAAAATATGAAGTTAGAAAGCCTTGTTTGTAACACTCACCCATGTTCTCCTGGTATCCCAAGCTCTTCGAACCAGACTCCGTCTTCTTGTCCAGCAGATTCTTGGTCTGCTGGAGCATCCTCTCCATCTTGACAAGTTCGGCCGCCTTTGTGTCGCTGTCCCGCCGAATTTTCAGCATCTCCTGCTCCTTCTGAGTCAGTTCACTGTGACACTTACTCATGTTGAGGGCTAAAAGTCTAAATGGCAAGACCCAAAACTGAACACAGAAAAAATGAAGACAACTGAACGGCCAGAAACCTTAGCGAAGACAAGACGCAAGGATGATGGCTATAAAACTGTTTTGATCATCCAATGAAGCACTACTCTTAAAGCCTCTGAAAAGCATAAACTTCTCTTTCTGCTGTGGAAGCACATAAAAGACTGCTTTGTTTGCAGTTTAAAGGCGCTGCTGGTAACATTTGGCTTTTTATAGGCCCAAACCTCAGTACATACCCAGAAGTCATCTGAAAACAGCATCTCTCAGTACACACCGTTACAAACTCCAAGTCATAAGACCGGCTCCAAACAGTCATAAAGAAAAAAATAACAATTTCACAGCCAGTCATCGCTTACTTAAAACCCTGCAGTTTTTAATGAGATTAAACAACTGAAACATCTTTCTTTACTAAAGAATAATTGTTGCACTGTTATTAGGTGACAGAAAAGGCAGTTAATAATATATCATGTAAGCCTAGTGTTTGGTAGTAGGCAGCTTGGTAAAACACCATGAAGAAAGAAGCTCATACAGAAGCTGCAAGTCTTGTTTTATTATTGACTCTAAACATTAGTGTCTATTTAACCTAATTTTTTTTTTTGTATTTTGATAATACTTTCATGTCTTTGTCCTGTCTTTCTCCCCTAATCCCCAACCGGTCCCTGAGCCTGGTTCCTGTTAAAATTTCGTTTTTCCTTCCCACTGTCACCAACTTGCTCATAGGGGCTCATATGATTGTATTTTTTCTTTGTATTATTGTACAGTCTTTACCTTAAATATAAAGCACTTTGAGGAAACTGTTGTTGTGATTTGGCGCTATATAAATACAACTGAATTGAACTGAATTGAATTAAATACAAGCTGTCTCCTGATCTTAAAGTCTAGAAGAAATAGGGCAAGTATGTACAGCCCTTGGAAAGGGCTTTCCTTAGAGAGTAAATCTTTTTAGACTGTACCTGTAGAGAAAGAAATAGGCTTTTACTTTACATGTAATTCTAAGCATGCACAAACCAAATCAACCAGTCAGTAATAGAACAAATCTCATACACTCCCTTGTTTCACCTTCTTTCAATAGCTCTATTAAAAAACCTCATGTTGTATATGAGGCTTCTTGTATAGCATCCTGTTTTTGTGAACCCGTGACAGGGCCGTGCTAGTGGTTTCCCAATGTGCCTCGACTCTGTGCTAAATTAGGCTTGCTGTCTTCTGTATTTAATGGAAAAACATAGTTTTAGTATTGATCTTGTCGTCTAATTGTCTGTAGGAAAGTGAATAAGAGGATTTTCCAGAATGTCAGCTGGTAAAAATGTTAGTAAATGGTAATGCTTTGCACGTCTAATCCATAAAGGTGATTGATTTGTTCATTTTACCCATTAAGTTTAAAATAACGACTCTTAAAGCCAGTGTAAAAAAAATAATTTGCAGTGGCCTGAGTATTTTTATCATTTGGGTTACTGACATTGTATTGGGAGAAAGGAACAGTGTAGGATTAAAGGTAGTGCTACAAACACTACAAGCATCTTTCTCTGGAACCAAGCAGAAATGATCAGTAGCTACTGATTGCAGTGATTAGAAATAAATGCAGGTTACTTCTTAATCAATATAAAACGTAAAATTTGTTTCATCCTGAGCTTTTAATACTTTGCCACATTTCTCTGCATGGATTGTCCTACCTCACAAGCTTTCCACGGCTTCTTTTCTCATTTTGTAGTGTGACTTTCTCTAAAGTCTTTTTGTTTTTTCTTCACATTTAACAAGCCTTAATTTATTAGCTGTGTGACTCAGTTACAAAGTAATAAAACAAGAGATACCATTGAATGAGTCACATTTATATTTATTATAACAAGAACACATTGCCACTCTGAAAAATATAAACTCTTGGATGTTTTTCAAGTAGAAAAAAAAAAACTTCTTCCCTCAGGCCAACCGAGTTAGACAAGTGACTCATAATAGGTCACTGTGTTAAAATGTCAGTGAATAAGCTGGTGTACTTTGATCAACAATGAACCCTTGTGCTCTTGAAAGCGTTCAAAAAATGCACACAGAATCACAGCCTGCTCAACATGAACATGAACTGGATAAAGGGAAGCAAATGGATGGATAAGCCAGATCTGTCTTTGTGGATTTGCTTTTATATCTGAAAGAGAGACAGAGACAATGTCAGAATTGATCAAATGAGCGCATGGTAATTAGTAATATTCATTTTTATAAAGAATTGTGAACACAGCGAGGACACAATAATGGTTTTATTAATTAAAATAGAGATATTGTTTATTTACTTTCTAGTTACTGTTTACTTACTACATAGAATCAAATAATTACCCTTCTGCATTTCACAATCTAATTTTAGCCTAGTAATTGTGACTTAATTTGTGACTCTGAACAGAAATGGCCTTTGCTAATCCTGCCATACTTATCCACCTAAATCTGCTCTTAACAATCCCATTTGTTAGAAGTTGCTTCTAAAAAATATACACATCAGAGACTGAGACGTAGAAGGGCCACTGTGTTTCACCACCTCATTTCACATGCAGGCACAACTTGAAAACATTAGTCATCACATTTACATAAAACTCACTTGCAGTGATGCACACCATCTGTTATGTAATTTTAAGCTATACCAGCATATTATTATAAATGCTGCTCCAGAAATAATTCCCCATATGGCGTGTATAAAATAATCTCAGGAAATTCTCAAACACTTCAAATCACAAAATACTGAATGATTAAACCATCTGGGAGGTTTTATGAAGGGAAGTGTATGGTGGTTTTATTGTAGGTTCAGTGCTTAAATGTACCCAAACACATCCCACGATATGTGCTGAATTTCATTGTGCCGATGAAGATAAACAATTGCAACCCTTTCATACAATCGGCTTCTTCAGTAGAAGCCCTCTGAGCTTTGGCAAACAGTATATGCATTTAAAGCAGTGGTTCTCAGACTCTCACGTGGGGTCTGAAGGCACGGACAACAAAGCAAAAAACATGGATTAAAAATAGGCTGAACTGGCAGGGAGCACTCCTACTGTTTAGTGTAATTGTATTGCAAGAATGACAGATTAAGATACTCTATATTGAAGCCTCCACCTCTAATAATAGATTTGCCTAACATGAAAAAGATCCCTGGTTTGAGAGCAGGAGGAGAACGGGTCAAAAGCTTGTGTACTCCTAGTGCTGATCCCAAGCCCAGGTAAATCAGAGGGTTGCATGAGGAGATGCATCCAGTGTAAAATCTGTGCCACATCAAACGTGTAGATTCACCTGCTGTGGCGACCCCTTAGAAAATAAGGCACCAGCTGAAAGTAGTTATTTGTGTTATTAACATATCAAAGTTTCACATTCATACAAGGATGGAGAAGATGGAGTCGAAGGAAGAAAAAGAAGAAGATTTATGGATGCTGTGATGGAGGACACGGAGAGAGTTTGTGTGTCAGAAGAGGATGTTATTATTGAGATGGAGGCCGATGATTCACTGTTGGGATCCTTGCTGGTGTAGCTGCTGCGTGTTACTTATTACTTACTTATTTATTTATTTTTTAAATATAGTAAATGCTGTTTAACTTACACCATGAAGTGATACATTGAATGCATGAATATGATTTATGAATGGAAGCAAAAAAGAGTGCTAAGCTTGTTTGTTTAAATTCACCCCAAGCTTTCGTTTACTCTTGGTGATAAAAATTTCTATATGTGGGTTGGAAAAAGTTTAAATACCACTGAAAGGCAGAGAGAGTTTCAGAAATAAAGATGGGCAAAGGTTCACCAATCTACAAAAAACTGCATGTCAAGTTATGGAATAATTTCAGAATAATATTGCTCAGTGTAAAAATTCAAACCTTTTTTAATATGTCATTCATGTTATCATCGAAAAGAAATATCTATGGATTTCTCCACAGATCTCGAGAAATCTCTGTGTGGAAAAAATTAGGCCAGAAATCAGTATTGAATTCCTGTGATTTTCAGACCATCAGGTGGCATGGCATTAAAACAGGCATAATTATATTGTATTTATTGCACATTTGAAAAGACACCATTAATCCTGTAAAGTACGTATGGGTTTTATAGCAACATATGCTTCCATGTCTTTCTCGGGGAAGTCCTTGCATTTTTCGCCAGTTCATTGCTAATCTGTTACAGTACAACAGCATGGCTTTGTAGTGGAAGAGTCCAGGTGCTAAATGGTCTACCTGCAGTCCAGATCTTGTAGCCTCTTGCAGTTCATATGTTTCACATCAGAATGGAACAACATTTCTCTCCCAAAAGTTCAGCAGCTGGTGTCTCCAGTTCCCATATTTTTACCTACGATTGCAAACCACTCTGTTATTATTTATAGTTTACAGTGTCACAAAATGTTTGTAATTGGAGTCAAAGAATAACTTAAGGCTTAACTCACTGTATTTGTTCTAAATATCATAAGGTCTAATAAAAGGGGAAAAGAAATATCTTTTAAATGCTATAACAATACTAAAACAGCTTGGTATAGAAGTAGGGCATATTTTGTATGTTGATTGTAATGGGAGAACAAGTCTCCCAGAGCATCAATGTATCTCATTCAACTATAGGATCTTCTTTCTTTTTTTAAATCTTTTAAATCAAGAACAACTTCCTCCCCTCCTCCATATAAATCATATCAAAAGTTCAGAATTGAATCTGAAAGGTTGTGTTTGTGCCACTGAAAAACTGTTATGTTTTGATTAGAGAGCTTTATATTTTTTTCTAAAAAGTGTAACTCAAATAAATAATAATAGAAAATAGCATAGGTCTGTCTACGCTGGCGTCTCTTCCCAGTTGCAAAACCTTTAAAGTCAGGCGACCAGCCTTGAACAACAGCCCAAGAAAGCGCAGCAGAGCACATACTTTGATTTTTCGCTACCAAACAGAAAACCAAATTGAGCCCATGAGAGAGAAGATAAGACATTACATTAATATTATGGTGTACATCAAAAGGCTAAGATTGCAGTTATTTTTCATTTTTGTGCCTAGTAAACTGCACAGTTGCAGAAACATTGATTTTATTAACAATTTTATCAACATTTGAAACACAGCACTGAATGGGATTCTTTAAATGCTACAGCAGTCTCAGTCATTATGTCCTTTTGTTGGACAAATCTGGAAACCACATTACACACATCTAGAAAAGTCAAAATAAACTGTCTATCTAATGTCTAACTATGTTGTTACATATATTTCTGTGATCATTACATACGATCACAGAAATATAGGAGTATTAAGAGCAGTCTGTTGTTATGGATGAGGATGCTTGTGCTTCACCTGCTAACGTGCTGGATAACTAAACGACCACTACGTTTTGATTTATTTTTTTTAAATGAATAGTATTTTCACACACCCATTATCTCCTGCTAATGGTGGTAGCAGACAAAGAAGAGTATTGCAGATGTTGTTCTCCCCAGCAACAATTTCAAGTTCTTCCTGGGGGGGAATCCTCACATTCCCAGGCCAGATGAGTTATAACATATCTCCAGCAGACTATAGGACTACATTGGCATCTCCTCCCAACCTTTAAAGTAAGGCAACCGGTCTTCAACCACCTCAACAGGCTCTTTTTGACAGGGAGAAGCAGCGGTTCTACTCCGAGCACATTCTTAATTGTTCACCTTTCATTGTTTTACATGCTCTAATTCATTTCAGCTCTTTGTATGTTATAACTTTGCTGCCGTCCATTTCTGGCTAATGGACCAACAGCCCAAGCAAAAGTAGCCCACAGGCTGGTTGTATCACATACTTTGAACTCTGCCTCCATCTGGCAACAGACAATCTCTGCATGTAGACGAGCAGTCCTTGGCTACCTATAGTCCACGCTGATGAAGCAAATTGAAGTCCAGGAGAGATAAGTACACTTTTACACCACATTAACATTATGGTGTACTTTAAATAGACAGAGATTTCGGTAATGGTTCATTTTTGTGCCCAGTTAACTGCACAGTTACAGAAAAACATGTTTTATTAACATTTTAACACCAGCACTGAATGGGAGTCATTAAACGCTAAAACAGTCTTTCATTGGTCAAACCTGGAAACCACATTACATAAACATTTTAGCAATCCATCTGCTCGGCAACACTTCTTCTTTCATGAAAAACAATCACAGAAATATAAGACGGCTGTCTGTTTTGATGGATGATGATACCTGTGCTGGACCTGCTAATGTGCCATATAACTGAGTGCCCAT
This sequence comes from Haplochromis burtoni, assembly GCF_018398535.1. Taxonomy (NCBI): domain Eukaryota; kingdom Metazoa; phylum Chordata; class Actinopteri; order Cichliformes; family Cichlidae; genus Haplochromis; species Haplochromis burtoni. The sequence goes on from NW_024582374.1 coordinate 552,254, forward strand.
TACCTTTTGCTGGTGCACTCTCTTGAGATCCAGACTTACTGTATCTCTTTATTAGATACCAGAAACAGAACTCTCATCTCAAAGCAAAATACAGTAAAGAGGAATCTTTGTAATATAGGACATAAAGAGATCCACTACACCTGTTGAAATACACCATTAAAAGAAAATGCAGGTATGTGCCAAAACCTCTTAAAATATACATCAAATCAGGAATGTTTTTATACATGATCCTACTCTGGCATTATAGCTGAATGCTTTTGGTTCTCCACTTTCCTCTGCTGATACAAGCTCCCTCTGAGCTCTGAGATTTATCCTTAAGGAACATCACCAGGAAACTGTCTTCTCCAGGGAAACTGTGAAAGTCTGCCAGGAATTACTCTGCCTTTGTGCACTGTGTGTTTCTGTTGTTTTTACCCAATAAATGATTAAAATTCTCCCCTGAAGCTCCTGATTTTTTTTTTCTCAGGACCTGAGATAACTTGTATAGGTCATCTTCTTTTCAAGGTAAGTGGTAAGAGACGCTTAGAGCAGAGGCTCCAGACGTCCATTCCAACACAAACATATGAAAGTATCACTGATAATTCAACAATAAAATAGGTTCATGCTGTGGCCATCACATAGTGTTTTCCAGAGTGATCAGGATAATGCCTTCTTAGGTTTATTATTTTCAACACATTTATAGATTTATTTATTCCAACCCATTCCCAAAGCGTAAAATACAGATGACTTGTCTGTATTTTACGCGTTGGGATGAGAACGCGTTGTCCATCCACAACCAGTGTTGGGAAGGTTACTTTTAAAATGTATTCCACTACAGATTACAGAATACATGCCCCAAAACATATTTTGTAACGTATTCCATTACGTTACTCAATGAGAGTAAGGTATTCTGAATACTTTGGATTACTTAATACATTATCATTCTTTTTACAACTACATGAATGTACTATTGCTGTGTGATTTATTACTATTACTGAAGGATATTCGCCATACCAATACCAACTAGATCTTTAAATATTATTCCAAAATGAGTAACAATAGGGTGGACATTAGGTAAGGCTGCACTTTTTGCAGTAATCTCGTATAGAAAACTGTTCCGCGCGTATATAAAACAGCAGCTCTATTAAAGGGACCTCTGGTTAATAGGTCGGGTTCCGTGTCGGGCTCGTGGCCAAAAACTAGCTTTACTTTGTTGTCTTGGTCAACTTTGTTAACGAGACACAGAGAGAGGCGTTGAAAGGCTGCTCCAACGGAACTTATTGTTTCTGAGAAAAACACGAACACAGTGTACATTAGTTAGTCATTAAAATACTCCGTGGTTTGGATTGATTGCTATGAAAATGTCGTGATCTTAAACTTAAAGTTAACACTTTCTGAAGGTTTCTAAAAACTTTGCTTGAAAACATGCTGCACATAAATTGCACAAGAGGCTGGAAATTGGTCAGTTTTAGGGTTCAGAACTCTAATTTAAAGAAAAGAGACACAAAGCATTACAACCAGTAAAATAAAAGATGACGACCTCAATCAATACAGTAGAGAACTGGAAACAGAAATAGGGTTGATATGTCGTCACTTGTTTTTGTTTTTACTTTAAATGGGACCACAATTTACAAAGTCAAAACCATTCCGTATTGACTATGACTTAAAGAATACTTCAGCTTCACCTTTCAGATTTGGAAGCCACATACGTCCTTCTTTTATATACAGTCTATGACTTACACAATATTTTCCCACTTGCAGGAATCATTTGGTTTATCTTCATTTCCATGTTCAACTTTCAAAAATCAAAATTTGTTTGAATTAAGTATAACGAAATAAACAAACTTTCCTTACAACATTGATAATAAATATTACGTTTAATTACTAGTAGGCCTAATGTAAGCAAGCATTTCACATTATACATCATTTTGAACAAAAGAAAACGAAACTATGACAAAATCCACTTACCTGATTGACTGATTTGTTTATATTTCAAGTTCTAAAGTTGAGCTTTACACCTTTACACAGAAAGGTGTAAAGCTACAGAGCTTTCGATTTCCGCCTGCCCCTAGACAACTATAAATATCCTTCTTTTTTTTTATTACTGTTCGATGTAGGTATTTTTGTTTCTGTTTCGCAGTGCTCTGTCACTAAGCCGAATAACAGGAAAAAATAGCCTGTATTTCTGACTCATCTGAATGTTTTTGTTCTATTTAATGATTAAAAGAAGAACATGGCAGAATTGAAAAATCAATATTCAGCAGAATGATGGCTTGCCAGTGGTATGAAATGATCTACCCGTTAAAATGACTTATATCCGAAGCGTTCGCATGAACAAAAAAATACTGAATGAACTACCTTATGGCCTAATTTGCAAAAACAGAACCAAAACGTAACCAAATCGCCAGCATTTGTTAAGGAAACGCGGTAAGGTTAGCAAACTGGTGCGCATCCTCTTTCTGTAATTGGCCAAAACGCCTCCAGAAGTGATCATAAACCAATATGAGTCTGACTTCGCTGCAGCAAGCGGTGCAGCTCAGTCCGCTGTCTCTCGGCACCTAAACGCACATCCACGGTGCTGCCGACACTAATAATGATGATTTATATGTGGAAATTTTCCAGGGTCACTCCAACAGGCGTTGCCTGATACGAATGTGAAGTGCACACCGAATTTATTGCTTCAGCAGCTGCTGTGAGATGTTCGGCATTTGCCATGGCAAGAGGTCTGTTTCCATGGGGGTTCTTCAGAAAGCCTCTGTACATCCAGGTAAGAAAATCCATCTTCACTCTGGTGTGAAGTCCATTTAAAAATCTGTCGATGTATGTTTGCATGCGCTCGGATGTTACAGGGAGCCTAAATGAGTGACGCTGCGCTTGATTACTGTTAATTAAATATATATATATATATTTATTTATTTATTTTTATTTAACCTTCAGATATCTCACATGGATTTGGAGGTAATTTACAGAATACTGTGTAGGCTTCTTACAATGAGTCATAAAGTCACTTGATGCTCGACGACTCGACGGGACTCAACCATCCTCCTGATCTCCGTTACTGTAGCAACCACTTCCATGATGCATTTAGCTGGTTGCCATCCATTCAAAAGAGGCTTTTTTATGCTGCAAAAGTTTAAGATCTCCTTTGATTATGTAAGTCATTCAGATATGTCACGTAGATCTAGTGTGACATATCTAGAAGAGTCGCCAGATATTAATGGCTGTTTTACCTTCACTCAGCTGGATTAAGCACTGCAAACGTTTCATGCTTTGATGTAAGTTAATATAAAGTTCTAGATTTCTGTTTGATATGATACTGCTCCTCATTTGAGAATCTTTGAAAGAATATTGTGTAATCATTTTCTATGAGTGAAATTAGGTGAAGTCCACAGAGGAATTGTTCATAAGTAAAAATTAAACTGGGGAAGTCCCTCAAGGACAGGTGGAGGTCTCAGGAAACGAAATGCACAGTAGTAGTAGTAGTAGTAGCAAGTCAACTTCAGCGTGTTTTCCACTTAGCTAAAAAGGGTTAAATGCTTCACTTCTCTGTCAAACTATTGTTATTGCATTTTGTTTCGTTTGCTTTACCTAATTTAACAAATTTCCTTATCTAATCAGCACCATTTTCTTCACTCTTTTATCTCGGCAGCTGCTCCTGTTTGCTTCCTGTCCGTACTCATGCATGTTAGAAACAAAACTGTCAAATGCAGTGAAAAAAAGAAGAGACAGTCAGTCTCAAGGCGCAGCCACCAGTATCGCTCAGTTTTCTAGGCCACCCTAGCCTTCCAGTGATGACTTAAGAAGTGTCATTCAGTCATCCTTTGAGAGAAGCTATTTCCACTGAAATAGTGAAATACTTTATTTTATTGTGGGGGGGGCATATAAATAGTATTTTTTTTGCAACAGCACTAAACACTGCACTACTAAGCTGCCTGTAATAATAACAGTATTATTTGAAATGACTCAAATTCCATGAGTAGTTCAACTGTATATATATTATAACTGAAATCAGAAAGAATCGATGTTGTCTCCAAATGGAGCTGCACATGAAGCATTTCATCACAGGTAAAGATTCAAAAGATGTAAAATTTCAACCAAGAGATAAGAAAGAAAGGTCGAACATATGCACCAAGTCGGCTTAATATTATGACCACCGGCCTAATATTGTGTTGGGCCCCCTTTTGCTGCCAAAACAGCCCTGACCTATCAAGACATGGACGCCACTAATCCCCTGAAGGTGAGCTGTAGTATGGGGCACCAAGATGTTAGCAACAGATCCTTTAAATGGGGATGTGGGGCCTCCATGGATTGGACTTGTTTGTCCAGCACATCCAACAGATGCGTGATTGGAGGCTTCCCAGCAGAACATTGCCCAAACTGGTATACTGCCTCTTCTGGCTTGCCTTATTCCCATAGTACACCCTGGTCCCAGGTATTTCCCAGGCAAACGAGCCACATGCACTCAGCCATCCACATGATTTAAAAGAAACGTGTTATCACCTTCTTCCACTGCTCTGTGGTGCACCTTTGATGCTCACGTGCCCACTGGTGTCTGTGGCTGACTGGTCTGTGGCTATGCAGCCCCATGCACAACAAAGTGTGATGGACTGTGAATTCTGACATCTTTCTATCAGAAGCAGCATGAGCTTTTTCCTCAGTTTGAGCTACAGAAGCTCATCTGTTAGTTGGTCGTACTACAGCGCATTATGTATATTATTTAAATACTGCAACGATATCAGTAAAAGAGAAAAGATGCTTAAGATTTGTTGTTTTAGAACAACGGGAAGTGAATGGCAGGGTCTGCAAGTTATTATTGCATGCATCGCTGCAAAGGAAATGGCCACGATGTCAAAGAGCTAGATGTCTAACTTCAGAATAGAGAGAACAACTGCGATAAAGTTCACATGTGTTAACGTTTCTGTATTACTCAGGAGGATATTACAGGGGGAGGGGTTGTCTGCTGTCTGTACAGTTATGAGTCAGATCTTCATAATGTCTGTTCCAACAATGTGGCCTCCTTCTCACTTCAGAGACTTCGAAGAGAGAAGAAGCGGAGAAGCGTGGCCGGGCTGTTTCTGATGCATCTTTCTATCAGTCCTTTAGCTGCATCTCTCTTTATGTTGGCCCGCTTTTCTATTTGTCAGTGATATTAAGCAACCTCTCTGCAAATGAATCCTCCTGGCCTCTCCATCTTTTGTTTCTCTGTTCTCATGCCGTTCTCGTCCCTGCACAGAAGCCCATTAAACAGCAACCTCTGAGGGATAGCTTTATAATCATACATAATGGATGAATGGTGTGCACGCTGCAAAAACCAAGTGTCAGAACAGCAGAACAGTGATGTGGTGCTCGTGATCAGCTTAAATCTCCTCTCTGCTTCAACAGATCAACAGCAGGTGATCCTTTGTAATAGTACAGCACGTCCTCGATTTTTTCAATGTTATTTCACAAGACCTTCAGGGCTAAATACAGAAGCCTTTTAACAGAGCCGTGGGTTGGTTTAGAGGAGAGTTCAACCAGATGAAGACAGACTGTTTCTTTCCACCCACCTCAGCATATGGCCACAGTTCCCAGTCAGTCTCTAATTAATAGCTGTCACAGCAGCCACAATCAATATGGGCTCATTAGCCATGTTTGTGTAACTCTCTCAACTCACAAAGGGTCAATACATGATGCAGCAGATAGAAAAGCATAGGCCAGACTTGAAACGAAAGCCACAAACTATCGATTAGAAAAAGGCCAACCATGCATTTGTTTTCCCCATAGAGCACCATTTCCATAATGTTTTTGCTGTTGATGTATTTCAACTACAACACAATAGATGGGAGGTACACAGAGCACTTACTCGTGCGGTTACTGCTGTTAAATTTGCTGTGGATCTGCACGATCAGATTTGTAAGTACATCAATCAATAGACAAAGCAACAACGATGATATTTAAATAGCAAGAGTTCAGTGGATTTCCTGGTTTTTTGCAGGGCGCTTGCACGGTGATTGTGTCTCTTCCTGTTAAAAGGGGTTTTCTCCTTCCTACTGCTGCCAAGTGTTGCTCATAGGGTGTCACCTTATCATTAAGGTTCTTTCTCTAATAATCAAGGGTCTTTACCTTATGGTATAAATGAAGCTGTTGTTGTTGCTCGGGGTGACCATGGCTCAGGGGGTTGGGAAGCGTATCTGTAACTGGAAGGTCGCCGGTTCGATCCCCGGGCTCTCTGTCCTGGTCGTTGTGTTCTTGGGCAAGACACTTTACCCTACCGCCTACTGGTGTTGGCCAGAGGGGCCGATGGCGCGATATGGCAGCCTCGCTTCTGTCAGTCTGCCCCAGGGCAGCTGTGGCTACAACTGTAGCTGCCTCCACCAGTGTGTGAATGTGAGAGTGAATGAATAGTGGCATTGTAAAGCGCTTTGGGTGCCTTGAAAAGCACTATATAAATCCAATCTATTATTATAAATTGTCACTACATAAATAAAATGTAAGAGAAAATGGAGTTTTACTAATAGCATCATGAATCTTTAAGTGTCTGTCTGTCTGTCTGTTCTTCCTCTGTTTCAACAATCTAAGCCGGTGTTTAATTCCAATTTAAACACTAAACCTAAGCCTTAAATCTCAAATAATCCTGTGGAGATGTGGAAAAAGTGACATGCAGCCCAAGGTGCTAACCTTTACAGAATGTCACTCTGATGGTGTAAAACTCAAATTGGGGCCGACAAAATGTTTTATCAAATTTTATTTATTCTGTCTCTATGGTTTGTTGTTACAAATACTCAGCCATTCTATAATGCTGAGCGTTGTTTGGTTGAGAAAGTGACAGCCCACAATCTGCCCGTTTTGCACGGCTACGTTTTTAACAGTCACGATCATTCTCACACTCACACATCCACACTCAGTTGATGCAGCCTTACAACTGTCCTCTTTTCAGAACAGTAACTTTATGAACAAAAAGTTTAGGGGACGTTTTGAAACTGTAGATGCAAAAACATGAACAAGCACTGCACCGGGGTTTGATTTTCTTTCCAAAATAGGTTTCATTGGTACATAAATGATCTGAATGTTTCTCTTCCTCCTCACTCTTTGCTGGGAGTGAATGACTGATAACTGACATGTTTCTGTGGTTTTAAATCTTACTTCCTTTACTGTGTTTCTGCATCATTGACCAACAGGACACAAACCTCTTTAAACACCATAGAGACAGAATAAATAGATACTGACTTTGTGTGTTGCTTTTTCAGTGCCCTTAGTGAAACATAAAGTAAAATAATGTACTCAAACTTCACAGTCCCAAATGGCAGAGAGCCACTGTTAGCAATCAGCCAGTGAAATAGGTTCAGCATTTAATTTCTAGTGAGAGTTCAATTCAGTTCAATTCAGTTTTATTTGTATTGTGCCAAATTACAACAGCAGTCATCTCAAGGTGCTTTATAATGTAAGGTAGAGACCCTACAGTAATGCAGAGAAAACCCAGAGTGGGAACGAAAAACTCCCTTTTCACAGGAAGAAACCTCTGACACAACCAGGCTAAGGGAGGGGCAGCCATCTGCCACGACCGGTTGGGGGTGATGGGAGAGAGACAGGACCAAAAAAACATACTGTGGAACAGAGTCAGAGATTAATAATAACTAATAATTAAATGCAAAGAGGTGTGTAAACACACAGGGAGTGAACAATAAACTAAGGCATAACTATAAGATTTATCAAAAAGGAAGGTTTTAAGCCTGATGTTAAAAGCAGAGAACGTGTCTGCAAATGCAAACTGGAAGCTGGTTCCACAGAAAAGGAGACTGAAAGCTGAAGGCTTCTTCTCCCATTCTACTTTTAAATATCCCAACCACAAGTAAGTCAGCAGTCTGAGTGCCAAGTGCTCTATTGGGGTGATGAGGTATTATGGGGCCTTTAACTTTACAACAAAATAATGGTTCAATAGTGTGTTTATGGCATGATACACTGCCAACAAGCAACTCAAAATTAATCTAATTCTGCTTTTAAATGTTTAGTTGTTGTCTGCTCCTTTCATCCTAATAACACCAGGACTGAGTACCGTGAGATCTGAGGTCACTGCGTGGCAGAAAATTAGATTAGATAGTGACATATGGAGGCTGTCTGAAAGCAAAATTTCTGCATTATCTATGGTGCTGAAAGCAGAAAATGGTTGACAAAGCCATTTAGAAAGAGATACGAATGACAAATACTGCGTAATCTACTTTCCAATACTGGAAAAAATCAGATATTTGACTTTTATTACATTGTTAGATTGTCTTACAACTGCTATTAAACTATCATTGATGGGACAAAAGAAGAAGATGGATTGTAGAGTGCTACAGAGAGGAAGAAGATGAGGGGGACAGAGACAGAGTGACTTATGCCAATAAATAAATTGGATCTGAAAGGGGCAGAGGTGGGAAGCAGGGGGTGTCCATCACTGTCAAGCACTAAGTGCAAGAACCATTAATAGAGAAGGAAGTGGGACTGCGAAAAAGTCTGTTTTTGTTCACTAATGTTCTCCAGTTGGAAAAATGCCATATAGATCTAAGTGGAGTGTATATTTTATCAGGCAGGGAATTAGAAAGAAAATCAAAAGACACAGTAATGAGTCTGGAGTCACTCTAAATGTTTCACACAGCAGGCCGCGAACACCATTTACTGTTAATTACTGAGCACCTATTTAGAAGCAATTGCTTTAATGATGTACTCAGTGATACAACTCAGTTTAGAGCTTATTTGCATTCCTTTTACAGGCTTGTTCCCTTACTAATAGACCAAATGACCACTGAAAACATCAATTAAAATGTCTCTTTATTCACTTACACCAGACCATTACAACTGTAAACACATTTTTTATACTTATTTTCCAAATTGATTGAGCTTTCCATAATTATTTTCTTCAAAAAGTGGAACAGTAATGTTAATGATGGTACTGAGGTGCACTCTACGGCTTGTAAGTGACCTGCTTGAGTCATTTATTCACCCATAAATAAAAGCCATAGATAATACTGTGTTAAAGCAGTGCTAAGTTTGAATTTAGCATTTTCTCAGCAGCTGTGTAGCAACAAATTCATTCATCTTTTAGCCCTTAAACTTGTGTTAATTACTTTAATGACTGTGAGTCTGAATATTGTAAAAGGGAGACATCCATTAGTGGTACTGTGGTAGTACAGTTCTGTGAAAAAGTATTTGAATACTTCCTGATTTCTACGTTTTTGGCATATTTGTAAATGTTTCATATACTTTGGACAAATTTTATTTTGATTATTCTTAAAAAATTAATAATAACTTTCATTAACCACATTTTTTGGAAAGCTGAGTTAAATGTCACTAACACTACCCACACCTGTTGAATCAAAAAATACTTTAAATAGAACGTGTCTGGCAAAGTTAAAGGCTCTAAAACATCTGAAAAAGCAGCACACCATGCCACGATCAGCAGAGGTTTCAGGTGAAAACATTGTTGAGACCCTGCCTCACCCTGTCATGTGACTTATTGAGATCAACTGACACATGCGACAGATGTGAGTGGACATTAAGAAGTTTGGGTGTCACAATGGTTGCACCCATAACCTCTGCTGATAATCACCGATGGCCTTTTCCGCACCTTGGCTCATGTGATGAGGCACATGATCAATAGTAGTCGACGACCCTCTTAGGGAACTTCAAATCAGGGACTAGCCACCATTTGGGCTTAAAACTGAAGGCGCTTCTCGGATGCGAAGTGAAACGTCTTAAAGAAACTTAAAGAAGTCTAGTCGCTTGTCTTTCCGAGCTCCTTAGATGAAGTTAGATGCGTTCAAATACCTGGGATCGACCATCCAAAGCAATGCACAATGCACAAGAGAGGTGAATAAGAGAGTGCAGGCATGGTGGAATGGGTGGAGACGAGTGTCAAGGGTGACTTGTGACAGAAAGATAGTGCAAGAGTGAGAGGGAAAGTTTACAGGATGGAAGCGGGACCTGCTATGATGTATGGTTTGGAGATGTTGGCACTGATGGGAGGTGGCAGAGTTGAAGATGCTACGATTTCATACACGATTAAAATTTAGTACATCAGAGAGACAGCTTAAGTTAAGCAGTTTGGAGAGGCAAGGGTAAAATGGTTTGTAAAAAGGAGGGATAGTGGCTGTTAAATATGGACTTGCTAGGTATGAGGGGAAAAAAGACGAAGTTTGTGGATGTAGTGAAGCTGGACATGCGGAGTAGGATGATAGGGATCAGGTGAGATGGAGGCAGAGGCAGTAACATGCATGTGCTTGGACTGTAGGGGTCACTGTGGTGCCCCTAAAGGGAGAAGCCAAAATAAAGAAGTAGAAGAAGAGTAACATTACCACTGGTAGCAATTTTATTTATTAGCTAAAAACAAACAAACTATTTTTTTCTTCACTTTTTTTCTGAGGATCAAAGCACTAACACCATTAACTTGTCATTTAATATAATAATAATCATACAGCTTCAAATAACGAATGGCAGTACAACAAAACAAACCATCACTGTGTACAGGATGCAAGCAAGGAAACATTTTAACAGAAAAAAAGCTAAATCACTAAATTGACAAAAAACATAATGGAATCAGAAGAAGCTTTCCAATAATAGTATGTCTTAGAAAGAGATTTTAAAGAGGCCGCTGACTCTGCTGCCCTCATTTCTTCAGGCAGCCTGTTACTCAGTTTTGGATCTCTGCGTCAATGCCATCACTAGTTTGCAGCTTTTCCTCTGGAACAAATAAAAGCCCTCTGCCTGAGAGTCTCAGGCTATATACAGATCATATGCAAGAAAGAGGTCAGACACACAAGATGGTGAGAGGGCACGATGAGCCTTAAATGTCAACAGTCATTTGCTCTGTCAGCTGTCATCGAGCGGAAGGGGTACATCCTGTCACCAGTCCACCACACACACTCTCCCATACATGCCTACAGATAATTAAGCATCACCAGTTAGTCTAACATGCATGTGTAGGAGGAAGCCAGAGCATTTAGAGCATTTAACATTAATTAAATAAGGTGGAATTCTAAGTGCTTTTTGTCAGCAACTGGTGGAGAACAAAAACGGTGCTCAAACAAAGCAACAGCAGAATAAATGAATATTCTCAATGAATGCTAATCTTTCTTCTTCTATGTCTGCTGGGTATATAAACTGGTAATCTCAAGGAGGACATAACGTGCAATGAAAGTGTTTGGTTTAGAGATTGTTCTACTGCCCTCAAGTGGCAAAAACTAAAATTAATTTTTGCCATTTTTTGTTTGGTTTTTTTGCACCCCGCCCCCAACACTGTTAGCATACTGTTGTACAAGGCACACAACTAACCATTGAGAACAATGTGCAGTTCAGTCAAGGACATTGGAATCAACTCCTGAGCCACTTCTCCAAATGAATGATGTCAGTGTTCATTTGAAAGTTGTGTGTACTGGCCTTAAATTTGTTTTTTTTAGAAGATAAACCCATTAAAGTTAACTGTGTCAGACACACTCATCCATTTTTTTACTCTCTTATCTAAATCAGAATTGCTGTGGGCCTGGAGCCTGTCCCCGCTGTGTTAGGTTGAGAAGTGGGGTACTCCCTGGACAGGTCACAAGTCTATTGACGGGGTTGAATTAAGTTTTTAAAGAAGCAGAGTGTGTGGAAAACCTCAGCCTTTGCAAAAGACAAAACTGTGTTAATTATCCTGAATGCTGATTTGGGGGAAAACACTGTTTCCCCAAAGTTTAACTTGTAGTTTTGTTTCAAGGCCTCTGATTTTTTATGCATATTTGTGTTCCTGCACAATGCAATTGATGTCACTGTTCCGTTGTTGCGGTTTTCAAGTTAGTGATTTCTGATCATAACAAGCGAGCTGGCTTTGACATATAAAATATGTGGAGCGATGCTTCAGTCAACGTTAGCAGCAGGGTCCTGATTTTATCTATAAATGTGAATTAGAAAAAATGAAGTAAGGTACAGTGTGTGCTCATCAAATAAAGGAAGAGCAATGAACTGGCCTCAAGTAACAAATATGACTCTTATTCTCTCATTAATCTCCATTATGATGTGTCAAATCTCTAGTTTAACAGATCTGACAGTTTAATGCAATATCCAGATATCTGTATGCAGTTACAGTACTGAAACATAATAGAGTGCAGATTGGTTTTTTTGAAAGCCTGATATCACTCTGTGTATGAATTTAAAACAATGAACTCCCATAATACAGTTTTACAGTTGCAATTCACTCCAAAAGTAACGTAAATGTTTGAAATATGTTGCCAACAGGCGAGGTTCTCCTACCTGCACATGAAGTACCTGTTCTTCTCGTGGCTGGCAGTGTTCGTGGGGAGCTGGATAGTCTATGTGGAGTACTCGTCCTACACAGAGATGTGTCGTGGGCACGAGTGCAAAAACTCAATAGTGAGCATTTCATACTCCCATTATGTACCTGCCCAATCCCATCAGGTCCTACAAAATGTTTACAGTTCTGTGACAATTTCTTTTTTATTTTCCAGTGTGACAAATACAAAAAAGGAGTCATTGATGGCTCAGCCTGCAGCAGCTTGTGTGAGAAACAGACTCTTTACCTGGGAAAGTGCCTCACTGCCAACCCCAACAGCCAGGTCAGCTTTTTTTATATTTTTTTTATAAATGCAAACATCACTCTCCAGTCTGCTTTTTATTAATTTGGCTGCATCTTTATTTTAGGTTTACTCGGGGAGCTGGGGAGACCTAGAGGGTGTTATTAAGTGCCAGATGGAGGAGGCTCCTCGTTATGATTTGGGAGGTGAGCCCAGGAAAGAGACTTCTGCAGCCTTCAACAAACCAACCAAGGGAACCTCAGTGGAAAAGTTCAGAGAGATGATCACTGACCACCTAAAGGTTAGAAAGCCAAACACTAAATACTATCAGATCCAATTTCAAAGCTTCAGTTTGGATTTAAACCTCATTTAAAATACATTTCTTTACAGGCCAAAGTGGGGGATCAGGCAAACCTCGCTGAGCTGGCAACTCAAGTATTGTCCATTGCAGATGGCAATAAGGACAGCCATATCTCACTGCCAGAGGCTCGCTCCACATGGGCTTTGTTGCAGCTCAATGAATTCCTATTGGCTTTAGTCCTGCACGACAGAGAGCACACACCCAAGCTATTGGGCTTCTGTGGAGATCTATATGTCATGGAGAAAGTACCACACTCTCCCTTGTATGGGATTAGTCTACCCTGGATTATCGAAATGTGGATCCCTGCCGGTCTGCGCCGCAGCATGGACCAGTGGTTCACTCCATCCTGGCCACACAAGGCCAAGATCTCCATCGGACTGCTGGAGCTGGTCGAGGATATTTTCCACGGCACTTTCGGAAGCTTCCTCATGTGCGACGTGAGCGCCACCACTTTCGGTTACAACGACCGCCACGACTTGAAGGTGATGGACGCGCGCCACATCGTGCCTGAAGCCATCTTCCAAGAAGTCATCAGGCAGCAGCGCTGCGACGTGGACGAGGACTGTCTGTATGGAGCCGACTGCCTAACTTCCTGTGACCTCACAAAGCATCGCTGCACAACAGAAGTCACCAGGCCAAACTTAGCCAAAGCCTGCGACGCACTCAAGGACTACATTCTGAGGGGAGCGCCATCTGATATGAGCGAGGAGCTCGAGAAGCAGCTGTACGCTTGCATCGCATTGAAAGGTTCAGCAGAACAGATGGAAATTGAACATTCGCTCATTCTAAACAACCTCAAGACTTTGCTGTGGAAGAAAATCTCTCACACGAAAGATTCCTAATAAGCGAGGATTGCACAACAGCACAATGACTGACGCTTGCCCTTTAAGTTTATTAATAAAATGGACAATCATTTTCACCGTGGAAACTAATAATCCTGTGGTATTCAATGTTTAACAGATGTATTTTAAGTTGGCACTATAGGTGTCAGCAACATCACCAATATTAAATAATGTACACAAACGGACTCCGTTAGGATTAACTGCAGTAAACTGAGTGCAATTTTTTTTGAAACAAGGATGAAGGTGAATAATAAATTTGAAGTAAGGTCCTGCATGTTCTTTTGGGTAGCTTGTGTACTATATGCTGACTGAGCCTATGGGTGTAATGAACAGTCTTCCAAGGCTTCCAGTGGATATCCAGTTCAACACTATTTTTGGCAAATCCCTGTTTTGCTCTTTTTGACCTACTTAGATTAACTAAACTTTACAAAAACAAAAGATATTTTTAATATTAAAATAGTCTCAAGAGCCACCCATTACAGCAAATGCCGTAGGAAAAAAAAAAAACTCACAAGAGGACCAATTCCTTTTCAATAGCTTTATTAGAACAAATTTCCTCATTCGGAACGGAGCAGACCAACGCCTTAATCTGCAGCCTCCTGTTCCTGAGCCCGGAGGAAGCTGGCCTTCTTCTGGGCGACGCGGTCTTTCCTCTGGGCCAGAGAGAGCTTGGCACGGTTCCACCTTCGCAGAAACACACATAGACACAATTAGAATTTAGTTTAAATTAATTGCGTCAGAGCCGCTGTGGCAAAACTAGTTCAAAAAGGCACTGGAGTCATGGTATTCCCTATGAATTAGCCTAGATCTCAAACTGACATTTCCCTCCCAATTTCAAATTTCAGTTCTGAGAAAGAGTAAAGCAAAGCCCAGGTATCACTTCTCACCTCTTCTTCTTGACTTCTTTGGGAGGCTTCTTTTCATGGACTGGGTTCTCGCGAATGGCAGCATGAGCCTTTTTGTACATTTCCTCAATCTGAAAAATGGATAACGACTCAATCTTATGTCCTAAAAAAATACAGATTTTGGATTTCACAATGTACACACACACACACACACACAAGAATAGATTCGATTATTATCATTTGGCTGATTTTTCAGCCCTAAACTATTCTAAGAACCAAAATGTTCAAATAGTGGCAACTACATCAATGATGAAATGCTTCATTCGTGCACCGCATCGCTCATTCCCCACACCGAAATCCTGCTCTCTCACTTTACCAGCTGAAGTAGCTCCGCTAAAATTGCTCAACACACAAAACTAAGCTGGCAAATGTGTTGTGCAAATGTTCTATGCTGAGACGTACAAAGGCACAAATTTGCTGTGATTGATCTAAGAATTGTAAGTCAACAGCTTAGCCTCAGGAAGTGACATGAGATCACTTTAGAACTGAATCTCAAACCATTATCACACATTTTGAAAACCATCAATACCCTGTCACTGGGATTAGAATGTTCTAGTTAATTACTTTGTGAATGGCAAAGGGCCATTGCTTAGTAAAGCCCAAGCTTAACCTAGATTAACTACAGTTACAGTGCACAAGGTTCAATAAAACAAACAAAAAAAACCCAATATACTCCAACACTAAAGAAAACTAGAGCCCCCTGCCACCTGAAATTTGACTAAATCTATGAATCCACACAAAACTCAAAGGTAATTTTATAATGCAGAAAGTAAACTTGCTGAATCAGGGGCGACTCCATTCTTGATGAAGCGAGAGAACTGTTTCTTGTAAGCGTCCTCATCCTCCTCCATCAGATAGCTCATGTACTCAGACACGTTGATGCCCATGATGTGCTTGCGGTGGACCTCAGCGTTGAACTCTTTGCTCTCTGTATCATACCCAGGGAAGCGCTTGGTGCTGCAGACAAAAAAAAAAAAAAGAGAAAGCACTGTTGATATGCAGTGCAGATTCCACACACTTGGTCTTATCTGTGTCTATTTAAATTAGTCTTCGAATACAAAAATGGTTCAGTTAAGAAAGTTGTCAGATTTTCACTTCGGTTTCCAATAAGTTCACTTAGCCAAGACCAAGGCTACGTCCACACTAATGCGTTTTCGTTTGAAACCGCATCATTTTCTCTCCCTTTTGGCCTCCTGTCCACACTGAGACGGCATTTTGGCTGATGGAAGACGTAGCGTTTTGAAAACGCTCTCGAAAAAGCACACATTTCGCAGTGGGGACAGCAAAAACGCAGACTTTCTAAAACGATGACGCATGTTAGTCATATGAAGCAGTCATGTGACAAATTAAACTAAGATAGCAGTTTAATATTTTGTTTGCTCTCAATTTTGACAGCCCTATTAAAGATTAATATCAGTCTGTACATGCTCCAGATCTTCAAATTCTTTAACTCTCACTCGCTTTTGCAACTTTGTACTTTTGCGTTACTCGCAGCAACAACTCCACCTCATTGTTAGTCCATTTAAAAAAAACTCTGTGCTTTTCTCAACATTCTGCCGCGACGGTCTAAAGAGCCAGAAAGGAAATAATAAATGAGGCAGGTCAAAAAACTTCTTTCGTTTCAAGCGTGCGCAGTACTGGAGCATAAGTGCTTTCGGCCGTTTCAATGTGGACGCACAACTCTGAAAACGACTGAAAACGCTAGTGTGGACGCGGAGTGTTTTCAGACAAAAATGCCATTTTCAAATCTATCCGGGCTAGTGTGCCTACCCTACTCCACTTTCCAGTGATCGGGCATTGTTTTTAAAGATTTGGACATTCTAGTTTTCTGTTCTCACTGAGAATGCGGTTTCAGTCTCTTTGGCTTTTTATGTTTCTACTGTTTGCAGAGGAGCATCTATTCTCTCCCTGCCACACGCAGCTAACACTTTCAGTAAATGAGGTCAAACAAACTGCCTCTAGGTGCATTACTGCCATCTTCAGGGAGCATAGGTGCATTACAAGATATCAAGTGCAGACTAAGAAGTAAAAGAAATTATTTTAAGAATTAGTTACATAAACCATTTTAGTTCTAATTTTTAAAAAAAAAAAATGCGCTTTTTAAAATAGTGGCCTCCCCAGAACAAACTAAATATACTTTCTGTCAAGCAAATGATAGCGGGTAAGATGAACTAGTGAAATAAATCTACTTAACAACATGCTTTTAAAAGAAAAAGGCATCGAGATCAAAATACAGCCTGAAGTTATTTTTGAACCCAACACATTTACTCATATTTGTGCAATGCAGTGTAAAGTATTCTAAATGTCATAAATGTATAAAAAGAATCAATGATCTCAAATCGCTATCTATATTTATTTTTATTTTTTTTAACTAATGGACAATTTTACATACAAAACCTACAATGTTCACAAGTAAAATATGCCGTGCCGTCCACAGTCAACCTTTACTGTTACTTTTGCAAGTCTGGACACACTGCTACTGTTAGGCTACAGCAATCACCAGAAACTCACGAATACCTTTTTTCCCCCCCAACATCGATCGTCACCGATGAATAGCGGCGAAATTAAAGGACTCTGATATGAGATTATTCTTTTTGATCCACCCTGTATGGCTGGAGACTTAAAAACATGCCACTAATTGCTGCTCTCTTGTCTCACAGGCTTCACATATTGCAAAACTCTGTTTCAATTACAAAAATCAATACAATTCCACACAGAACAGCTGCAGGATCAAGCATTATCCACCTGCAATTAGGCATACTGTTTGTGTAGCTTGCGAGTTCAGATACACTGATGGTAGTGAGTAATACAGCCACCCGAAAGCGGAGGATATCAGCTGCCTCGTTTTACACTTGATCTTCAGATCGATCAATTACTTCCACGTGTCTGCGTTTGTAAGACGAGTAACAGCAGGATAACATTCAGCAGTTTAACGTTTGTAGCTTGTATATGAAAAAATAAATACAAATCCTGATGCTTATTTTATTATTGCTTTCCTGCTCGGTCCGACTCAATAACTGTGCAGCGATTAACTCCGTAAAACGGCGGATCCTTAACTGTGCCAACAGAATAATAAACAGGCTAGCGGGAATCTGATCGTTTTATCTTTTACTTTTCATGCTGAGGAAAAGATAACCGTCCCACGTGTTCACCGCAGCACTTAAAGCGGCAATCCAAAGACCCGCTTCTGTTCTTCGTTTTTTGTTTAAGTAACACAAGTTTGGACGTTTCTGACAGCATTCGGACGACCGCTTTGTTGTTCTTTTTATAAGTCCATCTTCTACAAAGACTCATCCGACACAATGCACTGGCAGTCTCATTCAAAATTTGCAACACTGACAAGCTGATGGGTAATTTGAAAGAAAAGGGGCCAGGTGGTGGGTGTGTTACGAGATGCACACATTTTTAAAGCAATGCTCTCTCTGACGACAGACTATTACATGTAATCATTCCCACACCTAATAGCCCTACTTATTCTCTGCTGAAGAGAGGTAAGTGACACATTCTCCCACTCAAAACACCTGTGGTTCTGACTGAGGTACTGTGATTGAAACCAACCACTTTTACCGAGCTGCTTCTGCAGAGTCTTGAAATAATTCAAAAGCACTGTCACACGATAGGATTCAATTCACAAACAACTGCTTTTCTACTGCCACCCAAACCAACTGAGGTACTTCAGTAATCACTTTATGACACGGTAGTAACAGCCTTCAACTCAAAGACGCTTTATCAAAACAAATTGGTGGAAAACTCAAAGACAACAAGCTCAACATAAAAGGTCTTTTGCTCAGCGGTGCAGGCAACACTAATAATGGTAATGATAAATATTTTCTGTCAAATTTCCTCAGTCAGCACATGCAATACCAAGACCGAAACTAACCCTTACATGTAACCAACTTCTAATTGCTGAGACTTGGCCAAATGCTTTCCATGAAGGTCTGTAGCACCAAGATGTTTGAACGTTTTATTTTCTGCATGCATCTATAGCATTTACAGGGCTTTTAGACTTTAACTAGACCTAATGATTTACTCCTTATGACATCCACACAAAATATTACAGGATGTAAGACCGTCCCTTAAGCAATTTCTCAAAAGTATAAATATTTTAAGAACTAAATTGCTGGAGCGTTTTTTGCAACGGGAGCTAGAAAAGCATTTTTGCTGCCCAGCACCAAAATGTGATATGCCAGGCAGCACACCTCACACCTGGGTATGTTTTGTTTTTTTGTGTCTGTAGAAGTTACCTGTGTGGAATGGACAGGCCTCCATCCACAGCCCCCTTCAGGGCACCGAACACCTTGTTGCCTGTGGTGGTTCTAGCAAGCCCAGCATCCAGGTAGCAGGAGAAAGCGCCTGGCTGACCATCAATGCTCTCCACGTTGAACTCGTCACCTGTCACCTCGACCTGGCCTTCGTACACCTTATCCAGGCCAAACTTGTTCAGGAGCTGCGCACACAAAATGTCATTTAAGAGATTTAACAGCTGGATATTTCTGGATCAGCAATCAAAAACCTTTATTCTGGTTTCCAAGACTTTATCTATACAAATTTGCCCCGATTTCAGCAAATCGTTAAGAGGCTGACATCTGCTTAAACATTCTCAAAGGACTATGAATTTCATCGCTAAAATTTCAGGTCACTTTAAGTCTCTTGGAACAGGTTTAATACATACTCTGCGGGCCAGCAGCAGACCAGTGCAGTAGGCTGCGGCGTAGTTTGTCAAGCCCACAGTGACTCCATACTTTGGCAGCTCGTGTGAGTAGGCCGCACACACGATCATATCACCCTCAATCTTGGCATAGGCGATCTGCAACACAAGCGCAAGGAAATGAATTCACAGGAGGAGAAAAATCTTGAAGGTGTATTTATACTCTGGACTATAAAGCAGCTCAGCATGATGCTGCTGCACATCACAGTGATTTAATGGCAACTAATTTTAAACTTTTTATAGATTTAGCGAGATTTGGTTATTAGAATATTGCAGCTAAGAAAAGGGAAACTGACTTGGTAATAAAATAAACCTGATCTCTAGAGATGAAAGTAAGTGAATTTCGGGGTGCGTGCTTTTTTCTTTTCTTGTGACGCTTAATTTTGATCTGCATGAGCAAGCCAGACTTACTGCTGTCATAGTTATACCAGCACCGACTTGAATTAGCTTAAGTCTGCAAGGCTCTGTTCATCAAAAACTACTGTGCTGTACCTGAGAAGTACGCATGTGCACAGCTTTTTACCCTTGAATTAAGATGGGCATGAAGGATATGAGCTGTTAAAATGATCTACAAGCCAGCTACTACCCAGCAAACATGGCTGAAACAGTAGAACCATTTTCCCAATCAAATCTTCCTGCATTACGAAGGCAAAAATGGTACGATAGATGGCAGGATGTTAAGGTTCTTAACAGCAACCCAGCTGTTTCTGACAAATTAAGCAATTCTAAACATTAATGCAATGAAGAAACGAAACTGATGTGCCATTCTGTAAAAATGACTGACGAACACTTCAGTTATCAAATTATTAGGGCTGTCAACCTTAACGTGATTAACATTTTTAACGTATTTAACCCATCTGGAAGACAGAATGGACAATCTTTGGACAAACTGCCCGAAATGTGTTGACAGAGACATGTGATGATGGATTAATCCGCGTTAACACATCAACTTTGACAGCCTACAAATTATTAAAGTCAACGTCACAAACACCTACTACCATTAACATGTTTTTAAAAATATACACATCACTTCTCTGCCCCTGACATCAGCATTATAAATGATTAACACAAGTGGTTTGGTGGATCTGTCAGCTGATTTGAGTAAAAAGTGGACCTCAGAGTGAGGTACAGAGGAACACCAACAGCATATACTCTGACCCTTTCTCAGCCAAATGTTGTAGGGGCTGTCAGATATTTTGACCTCCTGCAGTTATAATGGTGCAGGTGCAACAAATGCTTACCTGGCAGATGATGTCCCTGTTGGAGAAGCGGACAATCATCCGGTACTTGGGTGTGTTGTACTTATTCTTGTCCTGAACGACCAGGCGCTTGCGAGCAAAGAAGTCAGTCTTGCCCTCTGTCAGACACAGAAATCATGAGTTACTAACAGAACGACAGCCATAATAAGACAAACATGAGACGACTGGGAGCATCACGGGTATGGGTTACCTCTCCTCCTCCTGAATTTGACCTGGTACCTCTTAAAGTAGGCCTTGTTCTTCACCACTTTAACAAAACCCTGAAAAAAGAAGTATCAACTTAACAGCAAGTTCAAAAACTAATACAGACCTTAACTCCTCAGTGAGACACTTGGAGATTGGTTTATAATGCTGCTATGAGCTGGACTGTCACTGTCAGATAGAAGAACTACAGTCGGTTAACATCAGCTAGCCGACCCAATGAAAATCAACGGGAGGAGTTAGCATAACTGCTAAGTAGGGCAGTCGCTAAGCTACAGGACCAAACGTAGTTTTAAAAATATTAATTAAGAGGACGTGATCTTAAGGACCTACTGGTCACACATCAATGTAAAAGTTTCAAACATTTTACAGACAACAGGAAGCGGTAACTTTGTAAAGGCAGCAGGTAGGCCACGTTTAAGCAGACCAGGGTAGGCATTGGCAAGACTGAATCTATCTTCATCTGAACACCAGCAATGTGTTTTCAAACATCTGACACCACACAGCACAAGATGTACGCCTAATGTATACATATAGGCACATATGTGGACAGATTACAAACCATTTTGCAGTCTTTTTGTCTCCTTATGAAGGAGCCCGGAGCCAAAGACTGGGGCTTGACTCCGCTGCACTGGAAAAAGGAAGATCATCGTGCGCACGCTCAGTAAGTACCGCGTCACAGGATGAGCCGTGCCGCTTTGGAACCTTGGATTCACAACACTGCCTCCTAGAGAGCTGGGGAAGCTATTTACCCGATTATCTGCTTGGGGTTTTGGTGTGTGTTTTGTTTTGTTTGTTTGTTTGTTTTTGGTGTTTTAACAATCCCGTGTAAAATCATTTAGATTACATCACATTTCCAACCTCATCCCCTCAGAATCAGCTGGTCTTTTTGCTCCTATCTCAGCCTGTTGTAGGCAGAAAGCGATAGTAAGTCTCGACAAATGCATGTTTCATGAAACACGTCACCAAAGTTGAGGTGTATGTCAAGTTTGCAGCTGCATTCCACTTAGGTCCTTCAGTTTCAGACTCTTTGTGCATAGCCACTGACACACCCTGTCATGGACAATGAATAGAGTCAATTTCAAGCCTAGTTAACTTGCAAGTTGTAATGTCTGCTGTGGAAAAGCTCTGCTGCTTAAAGTTTCATTTATCTACTTTAACTTTTTTCCTCAGAATAATCCACAGACACAAACGCGACCTCTTTTTCAACCTGTTGCAAATAAAGTGAAAGTGGAGTGTCTCAGTAATGTTCCCAGACAGGAAAAACACTGTTGAAATGTAGTGTCAGTTTTCAGTTCACAGATGCACCAAAAACTGCTAACTGTTAGTTCGTGATTTATTGATGTAGACAGGGAACCTCACACAGACAAAATAGTAAGATATAGAGTGGCACTAGGTTCTGTGCCAGGACCAATACTTTTCACATTTTTCATGCTTCCAGACATAGCCAGCACTCGGTGTCTCAGGAGGGCAATGCTGTCCCATCCTGGGCAGCTCCTGTTCAACCTCATGCCCTCTGGTAGGAGGTACAGGTGTTTAAAGTCACCTTTTTTTTCCTGGGCCATCAGAACATTGAACAATAAGGCCAGTGATTGGACTTAGTGAGCCTCACTCACCACCCCCTACCTGTTAATATTCAGTACGATTTTCACACAAACACCAGCATAACATGGCACAATATACAATAACACCCACAACATGGCTGTTGCAAAAATAAAGGAATCTTTACCTTTATCTTTACAGCACTTTAACCTAACCGAGCCATTGATACAAGTCATGATGGATCCTTTGTTTCATGATGTTTGCCCCCAATCTATGTCGCAGCTGAAATCAATGCTAATCAGATCAATAGCACTGCGAGATACTGCACTGATTGATTTGGTATCAATCAGAAATCAAGTAAATAGAGGGTGTGTCTTAACACAATAAGACACACTTTTCAGCTTTTCATGTATTTGGAAACTGGGTTTTTTGAAGACGTGGAATGTAAATGTGTCTGTCTTTAAAGCACTTTTTGTCAGTTTATGTTGTTTAACTGTATTATAGACTATAAACAAAATAGATGTGACCATCAACACAAAAGGTTCAGACAGTTTTCATGGTGCCATTGAGCTATATTTTTTGTTTCCAAAGAAAATAATTGATTTAACATAATTCACCGAGCTACATACTGAACTCAGAGGGTAGAAACAACGTATCGATTTCATCGCGGGAGTATCAACTGGACACCAGTACACGAGTCCACTTCTACAGACCAGACAACATTTTCCCAGTCATCTGTTCTCCAGTTTTGGTAAGCCCATGCTGACTGTAGCCTCAGTATCCTGTTCTTAGCTGACAGGAGCAGCACCTGGTGTGGTCTTCTGCTGCTGTAGCTCATCTGCTGCAAGGTTTAGAGATGCTCTTCTGAATACTTTGGTTGTAACAAGTCGTCATTTCAGTTATTGTTGCCTTCCTGTCAGCTCAAAGCAGTCTGGGCATTCTCTTCTGACCTCTGGCATCAACAAAGCATTTTTTTACCAGAGAACTGCCACTCACTGGATTTTTTTCCCCCTGACCATTATCTGTAAACCCTAGATAATCCCAGTAGCTCAGCAGTTTCTGAAATACTCAGACCAGCCTATGTGGCACCCACAAATGTGCCTTGTTCAAGTCACTTAAATGACTTTTCTTTCCTATTCTGATGCTCGCTTTTCATTAATGAGCAGTTGATGATGTGTTATTAAGTAACTCCTTGAGTTAAAAGTAACTTTTTGAAAAACTCTGTTATATTTAGAGCATATTTTCAGTGGAATAAGTTGCCTTATGCAATTAGAGAATTGGCTTCTATTCATAATTTTAAAAATCACCTAAAAGCCTATTTAGGCAGTTTTTAATTTATTTGTAAATATTGTAAGAGGGCAATGTCACTTGTAATGGAAATTGTGTATTTTGTTTGAGTGTTTTTTATATTTTTTTAATATTTACATGCTTATATTTTCAGAATTGTAAAACCTTATTGTGGATGTAAGAGCTAAATTACATGGATATTTTGCATCCAATTCATTGTGTAACATTTTATTTGATGGTATTTGATGGTTTGGGCCCCAGGAAGACTAGCAACCAGTGTTGTGGAAGCTAATGGGGTTCCTTCTATATAAACAAATAAACAAATAAACTAATAAAGTTGTGGGCGAGCATATATAAGAGAAAATAAAGGCCTCATTGCATCCCATTAGAGTAGATCTCTCTCTGAGTGCAGTCATGTTTGTGGTTCCAAAGCAGAAAAGGAGTCATAGACTGCATTGAGGACACTGGACTTATGCTGTGGTGATATATAAATGCAACTGAATTAATTGGAATTTTTTATTTTCTATGCAATTATGGGAATCCACCTTGTAACATAAAAATACATTTTCCATGTCCTGATCTTTGACAGTGCACTTTGAAGTGTGGTCAAAATCAAGATAGTACAGTAGTATGGATGTTAATCAAGTGTACATCAAAAATTGAGCGATAACTGTAGACATCAGTTAGGAGTGTGTGACTGCAAACAACACAAGCAAAGTCACAGTTTGATGATGCTCCTTCACAATGATTTGGCTTTTTGCTGGCTCAGCCAATATTAGCACAAAACATTATAAAGATCTATTTATAAAAAGCCAGCCAACTTTCTCATCTATTTTAAGGTCTCTGTGACTCAACTGTTTCGTCATAATCTACCCTAATAGTGTGCATTACAATTTGGGTGCGTAGCCATAAGTATGTAAATATTTATGGTTGACGGGCTGAGATGTCATTGTTGACGGTGTCTCAGAGTTAGAAGCCTACATTCACTGTGGTGTTGCCAAGTGTCATCTACAGTTCGAGCTGCTTTTCAGCCACTGTCATCGAGGAAGGAGTGTCCAGCTTGTCAACAAAAGAAATGCGTCACTGCTCTCATGTGAAACCTGAAAAGTAGGTTTCATGAGTGCATGGTATGTAATTCTAGTCAGTCGAGTCGTATTTTTACCAGAGCAAGTGATTGCTGCATTATGAGCTACATATACTGAAGGCACTTTGATTGAGGTGTCATATTATAGATATTTTTCAAATTAATATTTCCTCATACGTTAAAGTCATTTTTAAAGGTTTACACCAGAGTTTTTTCTGGACTTGTTTTTGGTCTTTTTCTGATTTTTCAATGAAGATAAGATTATTTAACTGAAATTTATAACGACCAAAGTGTTTGTACCTCCAGGTTTCATCTAACACAGGTAGTTTTCTCTCAGCAATGAATTTCAGGTAAGAAAATGAGGTAAGCATTACAACATATGTGTGGAGCTCTTTTCTTTGACTTGAAGATTTTACATTGTATAGACACACTGGTTGCAAATTAGAAGCTGTTGAAAAACAGACATGACATGAGGTGATGTCTGTCGTATCGTTGGCAAAAAGACACATGAGCCTAATTTGAATGTGTGTGAATGGTTTGCTTTTTTATATCCTGTTCCCTGAATGCCTTGTGCATTCTGTAGCGTGTTATGACACTTTGGAGCTAAATTTAAATAAGGAAAAAAGGCATAATTATACTTAGACAAACATAATACAGCCTTACAATATTTATTCCTTTCAAAGATCTTTCATGTGTATCTGCTTCTGTCTTTGATAACAGGATTCTTTACGTATTTTGTTTCTTAAAATGTCTTATCCATATTTTTTTATAAACAGGTTACAACTTCTCACTCACTCTCACTCTTAGTTTATAAATATTGTTAATGAAACTTAATTAATTCACTAACCAGCTTTTGAACAAGATATTTAACATAATGTGAAAAACCTGTCCTGGCAAGCAGGTTTAAGGTGTCACTTTAGTTGTGTTTGTACAGTTTGTGTTGCCGCGGAGAGTGATCATAAAGAGCAAAAGTATTGACGTCCTCGGGTACAGCCAGAAGCACAGCTAAATCATCTGTCATCATCAATCTAGCTGATGATCTTAAAGCTATTCACAAGGAACATAGGGAAGAAAAACGTGACTTAATTCCAATATTTTCTATAACAAATGCATGATTTTCCCTTTTAAAATTATACTTCTTTTTTTTTTTTTTTTAACAACGAATGAAAGAAATGACGAATTGGAGGTGCAGTTGCGCAGTTTGAACGCTTGGTGTCAGTATTGTTCCAAATCAGGCATGCTCTGTGGGATGTAAACACTCGGGTAGGCCGCCGTCTGTCCCAGCTCCGCAGACATTTGTGTACACGTATTACGGCTGCATGGGTTGGACCCAAGAGTCAATGGGAACGAGCTAACTTAACGCTGGCTAGCTTTCAAGTGGAAACCGATCTAGGCTATCTTGGGTAACATATGTACTTGGGTGAACCGTGTGAAAACCTGTCGTTTTCTCATAGTATCAGGACTAGCACACTTTCGTGCATGGGAAGCAGGCGACGTCTGCTGCGTGTGGCTAAAGACGGTTCAAGGTAAATGATGTTCTTGCTATTTTCGGGCTATGTCTAAATACTGGAACGATCAGTAACTCGTAAAATCTTAGTTCTCACCCGTGACTGTTAACGTGAACAATGTGACATTACTTTAAAGTAAAGCAGATTAGCTTTACTTAACTCAAAAACTGCGGTTTAGTATCAGCGTGTATCACGGCTTGTTGGCGCTGTTGCTTGTGTTAAATGTTTGCTGTTGATCTCCAAACTACTTTATAAAGGACTCTGGCTATCGCCTGGAACAAAAAACCCAAACCTAAAAAACACTTCATCCTTTAATAAGCAGTGTATTTATTCTTGCAGGGTAGTGTCTGTTAAAGTCACATTTATTCAACATGTAACCTCCTGTAGTGTTGTCCGAGGCGTCGACTTTAGAGCCTTCTGGAAGACATACAGTGTGCATACTGTTGCATTTGATGCTAGATCTCCATTTCGTCATTTCACAACATCAGCAAGCCATAAAAGGAATCGGGAGCTCGGCGTCTAATGCATCTGTACTCAGCTTACTGCCCGTCCCCTAAAGTGTTTTTGATAGGTAAACAATATTATGTGTGTGTCAGTAGACTAAGCAAAGGATTTAAACTGCTCAGCAGTAGTGTTGGCTGTGTTGCAGCTAAGCATATGCGTCAGTCCAGCTGCAAAGAAGTGACTTGCAAGTTGCAACAGCTCTCAAAGTAGAGATCAAGTGGACTTTTAACCCACCAGAAGTTATTATAACAGGAAGAAACGTCACCAGACTCAATTAAAGTGAATTTCATTCGTACTTTAAATTCCTAAAGCAATTTAAACTGATCTAAATGTATAATATTGCCAGATTAATAACCTAATACAGTGCATTATATTGAGGGATGCGCAGACTGTGTTTTTTTGTTTAATATAGAGTGTGCCAATTCACAAAAGTCATCTTAGGCCTCTATATTTGGTGACGGGAAGACCATGCAATATTAGAGTAAAAACCGTACCGATCACAGATGTCCTATGAGCTTGAAAATGGCGGGGAGGAAGAACTCTGTTAACAGGAAGAATTTACCAGCAGATCCAGACTTAGTGAGGAAGGACTATCTACCTTAACTGTTCAGAGAAGGAGAAAAGAGATGACAAACAAACTATGTGAGAGAGAAGAGAAAAGTTGCTAAATATCGCTATGATTATTTGGCCAGGTGGAAATTGATGTGACACAAAGGATAAATATCAGCTATCAATGTCATTTTATTTGCCAATATGCCAGTATAATAATCGTTTCCTCTACCTGTACTTAGCTCATCATTTCACTGAAATAATCAGTTTCAATACACATTTACCTCAGATTAGAATTTTTTTTTTTTTTTTTGTTGTAGCTTGAGCTAGGGCTGTGCGATATGACCAAAATCTCATATCCCGATATAAAACATCTATCTTCCGATAACGATATAAATCACAAAAAATTTAATATTTTCTGTAAATTCTGTGAATCTCGGGTAGGTGAAGTGTTTCCAGCTGGGCGTCTTGTACCCGGAGTCGAGTGTTTTAACCGATGCATGAAACTACACATTTTTAGACAGGTTGTAACTGCCACCGTTTTCTTTGTGAGTATTTATTACACGGTGTGCTGCGGGGAAAAGCCTGTTCTAATGTTTGAATCTAAGGTTTATTTTTTAGCACCTGACGACTCCTTTTTTTGCTTCTCATCCGTCAATACTGTGCATACTTTTTCACGTGATTCCGTTTATTTTGAAAATTCTCAACAGGATCTTGAGCTTTATTGTGAAAGGTTTATGTGGAAAATAAACAAGCGGACATGCGATGGTTTTACCGTCGTTGTTGCTAACGACAACCCATAAAGCAGGTGCTTGTCTGTCCTTAGTGTGGTTATATTAAATATAAGAGAAAGAGAGAACTTTAAGAAATTAATATAGCCACTACAGTGACCATCAAAACGATGAAAAAAATATGCAAACAGTTTATTTTGCGACACCACGAAACAAACGATAGCGTAAAATGAAACGATAGACGTTTTTATATCGTCATCCGATATATATTTTATATCGAACAGCCCTAGTTTGAGCCACAGTGCATCTGTGAACAACTTTGGCTCATGTGGTGTCAATTGCCAAATTCCCAACAAACACATAACAACTTCTCACTCTTTTTGTATGTCAGTAAGTCAAATCTGTGAACCCAGGGGACATGAAGCTTCAAGAACTTTCCTGTGACCCCCATATTTAAGAGTCCTTGGAGAACATGGATCAAGGAGTTACAATAAATCGTGTGTGACTAAGCGAAGCAGAGGATGATCGTGTTATGTACTCGCCACCTACACTCTATGTATGTGCCTGTGGCTGAACAAGAAAAAAGTACATTTGAATCCATTTTTGGTCATTTTACACAGATTACAGTGGTTTTCTCCCTCAGAGAACTTATCGCCAACAACTAGTACTGAAAACAAAAAGTAACATTTAACTTGTCGTGAGACGAAAAGCCAAGCTGTAATTATTACTGTAAACAATGTGTCAGGTGTGTTTATATTAGCGTGTGGCCCGTGAGAAATCTTATAACTGCAGTACCTAACTGAATGCATCCAGTTAAGCCTGTGATTTCCACCCTGTGGCGCATCAAAGCAAAGATAATACCTACAAATACAATCACCAGTAATGCATTACATTATTTGTGTAGCTCAGAAAGAGAATCCTAAAAGCCACAAATCAGTAATGCTGTCACTTCAGTGTAGTTTCAGTGTTTTGATCCCCCCGGCCACCATTTTCCCCCTTGTGAGTTTTTCTCTTCTTCCCCACAATTTCACTAACTGGTGTTTATGTTATCCTCATTTATTTAATAAGTATGATCAGGCAGATTGGACTTATATTTATATTATATTTAGTGTATATTTATATAAAAAAGCAAGACAAAAAAGCCTTATAGTTAATGTTTTAGATTGGCAATGAATAAACCATCCATTGCTGGAATTTAAGTACTGGTATTATATAAAATGAGCTGCTGCCAGCACATATGATTTCCCACACTACTGTAATGCTAGATTTTTGTGGGCCAAATGTAGCTCTCATTATGTGAGTGCACGTTGAAGAATAGCCTTCAGCAAGACCATTGAAATGCTGATGGTACACTGGGAAAATCTGCACTTGTGTGTGTGAAGTCAAAGGCCTTCCCACCTCAGAGTGTGTGTCTGTGTGTGTTATTATAAGTCAGGCCTGTGTTTTAACACCCTCACAAAGCACATGGACTTTTTTTCTCCTCTGAGATTTGGGTCTCTCATGCTCAGCCAGACAAATTTGATGTAATTCCCCTCCTAGAAATGGGAACACGAAAGCCGAGTGACTTTAAATATCTTCTTGACTGAAACTTCAAGCTTTACATTGAGCTAAGAGAGTTGTCCGTTAGGTGTTGTTCATTTTGAGTAAAGACAGTAAATGCTTCTGCCTTTGTGGTCTTTCTCAGTTCCCCATGAAGTTATTCCCTAACGCCTTCTTCTGGCCTTTCTGTGGGTTTCATTAGCTATGCACACTGCATCTCAGGGCCCCTTTGAGTTCTTTGGCAAACAAAAGAAGCAACAATCTCTGTATCCAGGATTTATAGAGAGGCCTTGCTGCAGTTGGCGTGCCTTGTTGGAAGGAATGTCTCCTAAGGCCACCTGGACATTGGCATCTGTCTAAGCATGTCCTGTCGTGAGATGATTACATTTTAGTTGCTACTCTCAGAATGCTTGTATATCCTGACAGAAACATCTAATATAAAATACACTAGGATTTGTTTTTGAGCTTTACTTTTTTCAGTGATTCTCATTATTAATGAGATTCACAATTTAGCTGGGTTATAGGAATCCTCCAGTGCATGTCAGGAAATAACATGGGTTTTACCCAATGTAAATGGCTGACGATTGTGTGACATCAGCCAGGTTTTACATCAGTTTTGAAAAGGCTAGATGTTCACTTTACACATTTAGTGTATTCTATTTCAGTGATGCACAAAGCTTTGAGTTAAAAGAGACCTCCATGCAAGATAAAACTTAGAGAGGTCCATTTCTCAGGATCAGTTAATGATTCCCTGACAGTTTAAGTTTTCACAAAGAATAAATTTGTTAAGATGTTCTTTTAATAATGTCCATCTTTATGGTAGGTTTTTTTTTTTTTTTTAAATTTGATTCACGTGGCTGTAATTCAAATATTTATCATGATTTTCCAATCAAGGAGCAGTACTGCCAATGCTTTGTTTTGTAATTGAATGAATGAATTGATTGGACTCTAAGCTTCATTTTGCTGATTGTTTGTTTGATTGATTGCTGAAATGGGCTGAGTAAAATCTGACAGACCTTGCACTGCTCACATCAGTTAGTGCTGGTTTTAGTAACTCGTTATATGCAGGTCTCAACAGCTGTTGAAAGTTGTTCTGTGAGTGCTGGACTGACTGGAAAAAGCTTAGTGGTAGATGTAAAGGCCAGTGGTCTTTATGGTCATGCAAACCGTCATTTTTAGTAGGATTTCACAAATCAAATGGAAATGAATTCGTTGATGCACTCATGGTTTAGTTATAGTAAATGGTTAATATTCTACCTGCCTTGTTCTCTGCTCCTCTTTTTAAATAACCCTTCATGTGTTTGTGGGAGTGCGCTCATTGCACAGACCTTTGCTGCTTTTGTCTTGTTTTTCTGCAAGGTTAATGTTACCCTCTGTGTGTTCGGATGTCTTTTTGTTCTCCATCCATGTTGACTTAATGCAGAGACACTGTAGAGCTGCAGAATGAGGATTTGTTTGTTTAGCTCTGTCGTCATATCGCCGATGAAGGTCAGTAAATGTGTCCCCCACGGTGACAGGTCAGCAGCTGGGTGGTGTTATGAAAATAGTAAAGTTGGTGTATCAACTTCCTGTTTCTCTCTGTTCCAGAATAGACTTGGCACAGGCCCCTGTTTATATTAGATGCTACAGTGGGGCAAAAAAGTAATTAGTCAGCCACCGATTGTGCAAGTTCCCCCACCTAAAATGATGACAGAGGTCAGTAATTTGCACCAGAGGTACACTTCAACTGTGAGAGACAGAAT
>NW_024582374.1:584859-794069 GCF_018398535.1 Haplochromis burtoni
AGTGTACCTCTGGTGCAAATTACTGACCTCTGTCATCATTTTAGGTGGGGGAACTTGCACAATCGGTGGCTGACTAAATACTTTTTTGCCCCACTGTATGTCTTTTATGACAAAGTAAAGCATCTTTGTTTTTCTAGATGTTTCATATTCAGTGGGATAAATCTTTTTTTTTTTTTAGTCATTCAGAGTAGAGATGCTAAACTATGCGTAAACAGCTGAGTGAACCAGCAAAGTCCAGTCGCCGTCTTTTCAAGCTCCTTAGGCTACCATGACCTGGATGACTGAGGACCTACACAGATGATACTGAAGGAGCAAGGGTTTGTGCAGTTTTAGGGAGCCAGCATGCATTGTTGCCCAAAAAGGGAAAATTAACAAACAAAATAATAAGATTTCAGACAGTGCCATAGGATGCGCTGCAGAGAGGGCATTGCATTTCTAAGCTGACACAGTTGTGTTAGAGATGGCAGTTTGAGCCAATTTCCTGATAGTGTAATACGTACAGGCTGCTGTGTCCTTAATTTTGCATTGTATATGTGATGGATTGAGTTTTAATGTGTTTTCTCTGCATATTGTTCATGGTCTTTGTTTGTTTTTTGGGTGATTGAGTTTATAACAATGATTGATTAATGGGTTTCAAAGTGAAAGTGTTACTGTCAGTCATTGCTGTAGTTAGTCTCTCAGATAGTGAGTTGTTTTTGTTTTTTGTAATCTTTGCATTGCAGTTTTGCTCCTGTTTGTGAGATGACTGCTCGATGTCATATACATTAAGTTTGTGGTGAAATGAGGCTGAAAAAAAAACTGTTCTGTTTCCTTTTTAGATCTGTTACTTCAGATTTGCATTTCACGTCAGTGGCATCCAAAGCTCAATAACATCAAATCATTTCATAGTAAAGATACTATATTAAAGGACGGTTTCTTATATTGTCACGAAGTCTGGCTGTTTCTCTTGGCAGGAGGAAAAAAAGCTTAGCTAAGACACTTTCAGTGTGCACCATAGTTCATTCCTATCACCACACTTACCACAAATTGTCCCTCCTCCTATGATGTGATACTAGATACAGAGAAATTAGTCATCTTTTTCAGGGTAGTTTTTGAAATGATTGGTTTCCTGTCAGGTCTCAGTATCCAGACTTCCTGTCAGAGTGAAGGTGAAGTTAAAAAGTGTTTCTCAGGTGTGAGGTGAATTTCTTTCTGCTGAGCACAGTGATATGCTTCCTGCTCTAATCTTGTTTCACTTGAAGGAAGCCGGTCGTTTGGAGCACTTTGACCCCTTCTGAGTTTGATCATCATATGACTAAAGGACCGTGTGTCGTTGAGTCGATCAAAGGTTCTTAAGAGTGGAATACTTTTTGCGTTGGATTTGAAATATTTAAGCTGTCCTTTTTAATGAAGGCATGCTGGATTTCCTCATGGAAAGCAGCTGTAGCTTGGATTGTTTGGAGTAGCAGGTAGGAGTGGATTTAAGATGACCTGCATTCATTTTATGCTGTTATTTGATGGTTGTTCTTCTTTTCTTATTTTTATCCAGTATAGTCTCTCTTTATGATAATAGATTATCAGTTTCCAAGTGTTGCTTTGAGCCATTCTTCATGCTGCAGTCAGTAGTGTCCAGTGAAACAGAGACAGTATTGTCACCGATTATAGTGGTGTGGCATGTAGTGCACAAAAATCCCGTCCTCGGTAAACCTGAAATGTCAGTTATGACCAAAAAGAATGGACGGTACTTGTGCATTAGTAATGTTTACAGATAAAGAAAGCAGTATCTTTATTTTAAAGGGATTTATTGTTCTTATTTCCTACACCATATATATTTTTATTCTCCAACTGGTTTCTTGATTTATACTTCAAAATAATCATTAATCTTTTCATGCGCTGACTTGAAGCAGCCCCTCAGTTTTAGCTCCTGTCCTTTGAAGGTTACCTCCACTTTAAATGGATAAATGGTGTTTGGCTATCCCCCACAAACTGGAGTGAGCTTCTGTGTTCACAGCTAAACTGTCTGTAACTGAACATTTGTCTTGTACAGATTACTTGCACGTGTACTGACCTCATTATCTAAAACTTGGACCTTTTTTAATATGAGCATCAACCATTGTAACGCACATATTGCAAATATGCAAGTAAAAGCATAATGTTTCTCCTATAAAGTAAATAAAATCCACAGAACATCATTTTAAGAACCTCCAGAATTGTGACAGAATTATTTTAATCCCGTCCTTGGTCAACACGCCTTTACTGGAATACGAGCAAGTCATTTAAAGTATTGATTGTGGTATCAGAAAGAGACAGATTTGTTTGCCAATGCTGACTTTGTAAACTAAGCAGGTGTATCGATCCAGCTGACACTGACTCCTGGCGCTGCTTCCAACAAAGCTGATAATGTAGCACTAAAGGCTGCTGGGATGTATTGATATTCTATCAGGAGGAAGATGTTTTGATAAATATTTAATTCTTTGTAAATGTAGGCTTCATGTAAGTGACTGGAAGTGATGTTAAGTGGTGTAGTTCAGACTAGGATGTGGTTAGTGAAAGTGTTTAATACTGTATTTTGATGAAACTGAGAGATTTCAGAAGGCTTGGGCTCATGCTTCTCATCTTCTGCAGGTGGCGACAGACAAGGTTGCTGGTAAGCTGAGTTCTACTCTCTCATGGGTGAAGAACTCGGTGTCCCACACGGTCAGTCAGATGGCTAGCCAGGTGGCCACGCCCACATCCTTGCAGACCACTGCTACCTCCTCCTCCACCTCTTTGTCCTCGCCTGGCCTCTCCCCATCCTCGCCGGCCCAGCTCAGTCCTGATGATGTGGAGCTACTTGCCAAGCTCGAAGAGCAGAACAGGTAAGTTTCTCGTGCGAACTGACTCATGTTTGATTTCAGGTTGCGTGGCACAGGATGGACTGTATTGAACCATTCTTTGAGACAGTTTGTGATGTAGTTATAGAGGGGTGGAGAATACAGTCTGACTGGTTTGGAGATAGTTGGAAGAACTGGTTTTTGGACATTGAGACCTTACAGAGACACAAAGTTAATTTCCTCTGGACAATGTAGACTATAACCTCTGTTTGCTAGTCATGAAGCACAATCCTTTGTCAAGATTCTATTCTATAACCATTCTATTTACCATTTACCAAGATTATGATGGCATGTGACATGTGAGCAATACTCACTGACCATTTAAGGTAAACTTTGCTAATAGTAGTATTAACTATGAAGTAAGATTTTAGAAAGTTGATAGTAGGGCTGGAGAGTATATTATAAGTATATTGATATGTATTAAAATTAGGCATAGGGTAAATAGATAAAATCACTTCATATAGGGCTGTTCAAGAACAAAAGTCACAAAGTGATTTACAATTTAAAAGGGGTCTGATAATACACTTTACAGTATGCTGAATTTAATTTTATGGCGTTTTGAGAAAGGTTACCTTGTGTAAAGCTGTGCCAGCATTTATATTTTGCTTCTTTTACTCTTTGTAGTGCTTGCCCATACACTTTCTTTCTGTGCTCTGCAAGCAAACCTGGCAAGAACCTCATTGGAGCCTTCCCAATGCTATTTTAGCCAGAGCCAAAAAGAAAATCATCGGCGTTGCAATGACTTTTTTTTTTTTTAAACTGGCAGGCTGTGAGGCTTACCACTTAAGCACGGGTATCATAGGTGAACATGGGCCCGTCTGTCTGTCATGGTTCATGTCCACCACTTCAGTATTATTATTTGGACCTTTTTAATGACATTAATTCATAGCTGTACAGTTAAATGCCCATTTTAACCCAGAACGGGCCATGTGCAAGCCCAGAACGGGCCATGTGCAAGCCCAGTTTGCACCTGTGAACGATGGTTTGTTGATTTGTTGAAACAACACAAGCAAAAAGTACGGCAGAGTCAGCATACACTGTTTGGATTTAGTTGTGCGTGTCATCATGTATTTATGATACAGCCGCATGGAGACAGTGAAAAATTGACTGGAATCACATTTATTGAGTATTGTTATTTTATTTATCTTAAATAGATATACCAGAAAGTCTTACTAAGCTTCAGGGATTTTCCAGTAGCTCGTGACTGAGAAACTTGCGGCTTAATATGACCTATGAAATTATTTTTTTGTGTGTTCTGGTCACAGTTTATTTTAATAGTGTGATAAATCACACATGGCTTTCAGTACCATCTGATCATGTATTGAGCTAAGTAGAAAATACCAGTATTGTATGCCACTATTCAGTCTGAAAATACATGAATATGAGCTTTTTGGTCCACACTTCAGAGCTCTAGTTGATGGAATAGAACCTCAGTGTGACCCAGTCTAGCTCATGATGTTCTAAATGTAAGTGCTAATGGACTAAACTCAGACTGTGACAATTGCATTGAGGGAATATTCATCCTCCTGCCTAAAAATGGGAAGCAGGTTATGATGGATGATGTGAAAAGGAACTCATTATTGTATGCAGTTTGTTCTTGTCAGCAGCAGGCACACTGAAATGTGCAAATGTTGTAGGGCATCAGCTTCCTGTACACCCCAAACAAGTTGAACTTCCTCAGGAAGTACAGTTGTTTCTGGTCTGGTTTTGTTCTGCTGGTGTTTACAATAATATACTCAAAATTGCAAGTGAAAAAATTCTTTATTCTTATTGGTGCAAATACTATCTAAGATAAGTCATTATCTAATTTAATCATATAGTGGAGTGGTTGAATATTAATTATTTAAACCTTATTAAAAATCTCAAATCCACAAAACCTTTGTCTTATTATGTTGTATTTGGGCAGTTGTGCACACCTCTCTTATTACCGTCACTGAATCATTTTGCAGATCCTACAAATGTATCTTTTGCTACACATGCAGAAACACATTAGTGATGTTCAGATTGCAAACTAGCCACCTTTAGATGAAAGAGTGTAAAGTATTGATGGAATAAAAGTTAACACTCAGTAGTAGGGCTGCACGATTTTGCATAAAATGAGAATCACGATTTTTTGGCTTAGAATTGAGATCACGATTCTCTCACGATTTTCTTTTCCAGTATAAATATTTATTGCACTTATTAACTGCACATCAACTTCGTAACAGTTGAGACTGAACATAGAAACAATAAATAAACATAAAAACAACAAATGTCTCACGTTTTTTTCTTGCCGCAAAATGTTGTACTGCTTGAAATTCCGTCTCCACCATTGCTCGAGGCTGCGTGTATAGAGCAGGTAGTGCAACAATAGAAAAATATTTGCGGGACGGCACTGTGTAGCGTTTGTCTAGGGTGTTGATCATTTTCCTAAATCCCTCGTTTTGCACAGTGTTGATGGGAGCCATATCTTTGGTCAGGTGATAAGTGATAGCCTCCGTAATTTCTTTGTGCCTGCGGGAAGCGCTGTATAAGGTTCCCGTTATTGGTGTTTGGGTGGTTGACCGGGACGGATTTTCTCCTGTCACTTTCTCGTCATCCCTGACGTGCTCTCCGTTGTTTTTTCCCTGCTAATTTTAGCATCACACGGCACAGCTTCTGTATCACGT
Organism: Haplochromis burtoni; assembly: GCF_018398535.1. Lineage (NCBI taxonomy): Eukaryota > Metazoa > Chordata > Actinopteri > Cichliformes > Cichlidae > Haplochromis > Haplochromis burtoni. Next base: position 590,360 of record NW_024582374.1, read on the forward strand.
GATATAAGGCTCCGCCCTTGTCATTTGTTGAGCAGGAAGAGTGAGCGCTTGTTATCATGCAGATTACGTCCCGGATCAAAATGCGGTACAATTGTCGTCGTCGTTTTTTGTTTTTTTTAAAAAATCGTTGTCATTTGGAAATGAGATCGCACATAAGTATGAATCGAGATCGCGATTTTCTAACGATTAATCGTGCAGCCCTACTCAGTAGTTAGTCAGGTTCTAGTCTGTTAACATTTAGGTGCTTTAATAATGCCTTCTTCTCCAATAAATGCAAGATGGTGTGTTGCTTTTGATATTATATATCTGAATATGAGTATAAAGATTCTTTAGGAATAGGCAAGATTTCTATTTTCATTTTTACTCTTGGAATTTGGGGTAGTTGAAGGTGGGAGGTTAAAGGCACATGGGGAGAACAAACGAGGAATGCATTGAAACCTTCCCTTATCCATATAAGATAATTAGGTTATTGTTATTGTTCCTATTATTATTTATAGTCAGAACTGTAAACATTACCAGAAGTCTTTTCAGGATATCAGCTGGCTGCACCAGAAGCCGAAACACTGTTCCTCTGAAGCTACATTATCAGAAGATTGGGTCTGATACGTTTGTTAGGGCCTAAATATTCAACTTAAATGTAATCAAATATTTAACCATTCAGATCGTGCCCTGCCCCTCCCCCTGGGAAAGGCTCCAGTCTACTTTGAATAGTATCGTACTGCTTTGCTAAGAACAGCTTGCTCTCATGGTGCAGGCACCATGTGTTCTAAAGAGAGTGAAGTGAAGAAAGTAAGAGACCGTCTGTTGCTTCTTTCTCTCTACATCATCATTTTATATGGAAATGTGCAAGCCTCACAGTGCAAGCTTTAATTCGTGTACTTGATTTTGACTCAGCTCACTGGGTAAAGCTTCGATTGACCCCACCAAACAACTCACAAAAATTATATTCAGATCATCTCGAAGGTTTCTTAGTTTGTTGTTGACCGTTTTGTTGTTTCAGGGTGTGGAATATATTTCCGGGGTGAAGGTTCCCTGCATGTAGACTCCGAATGGAAATTTTCCCTCAGGTTGACTCGCATATTGTACCCATATTCGTGCACACTGTACTGCTAGGTAAACAGTAAACAGCTCACATGGCTGAAGCAATGTCCATTAAACATTAAAATGAAGACTATGGTCTCTTTGGGAGTGTTTTTTTTCCTGTGCTGGTTCCTCATTTAGATTCGATCAGATAAACGGTTCTTGCAACAAGATCCAGAATTTGATAAGGACTCTCAAAGCCACAACAGAGCATGTCTGGCTGTGGATGGGTTTATTTAAATATTGGATCAGTGAGAGAAGACTATAGTGTGCAGTCCCCGAGGTTCTCATTGTTCACGTCACATAAAAGTACTGTTAGAGGATGACGCAACTATTCTCTAAAGCCAGCTTTGTGAATTCTTTCCCTGCTGTAGATCTCTCCCATGGATAGTACACTCTGTGTCAGCATAGAAACCCAGTGTGCCACTCAGACTGTGTCACAGCAAAGCTCTGTTGAACGCAGCGGTCGTTGACTCATCGGTAACGCCTACCACAGCTCCTGCCCCATAATGCCAAGTGGCATTTGATTAGGCAAGATCAAAAATAATCAGAGACATGTTCTTCATAATGTCCTTTATAAAGCTCAAACCACATCCATATCTATCGAATAAAATTTTTTGTATCACAGAGCTCAAGTTCGTCTAACCTTTGACCCTTCCTTGACTTCACGATGCCCGTTTAGTGTCTTTATTTTGCCGCAAAATCCTAACGCAACCTTAATACACAAATCTTTTCATTTTGTCACTTAGGTGTTAATAAGATAGGTGCAATGGCAGGCAGGAGGACTTAGTTACAGATTCTGTGACGCGGCCTGTGGTTGTTTATCAGGTGCATGTGTGTTTGGGGAGCCCTTTGTACTCTTCAGAGCAGATAAAAGTCCGAAGCGTTGGTTCAGTGGTGTCACACAGTCGAGGAAATCCTGCACTGTTGCCTTCAATTTGTTAATGAGACTTGCCAGAATTCCTGAATTCTTAGAAAACTGAGACATGTAGAGTACATCATGAGTTTATCTTGGTAAGTTTGCAGTATTTCATTACTTATTTTCTTGAAAATTGTGGGCATGACGCACTTTTTTCCCCACTTGTCACTTTATCTGGAATGTGTTTTTGTCACTAAAATATTAGCTACAAGTTTGTTATATTCAGAAGGCTTTGGTTTTGTATTTGGCTGTTAGTGAGTTACTAGCAGAGCTGTAAGTATGTTTAGGCTCATGTTTAACACGTATTGTAATTTTTCTGAGTCACTGTTTTTGATCATTTGACTGAATTGCTTGAAAAACGGGTAGTTCCTGTGAAACTTTAGCGCTCTCTTTAGCTCGGTGTCAAAGCTGAATACAAGTAAAGAGAGGCCCTCTTGCAGGCTGTTCTGTCGGGGCCGTCCGTTTCACTCCCTCCCACACAACCCAAATTTGGCTGTAACCCTAGCCATTCGGGTAGCACACTCGGTGACATCACAGGCTCCACTGGAGAGGCCCCGTCCTTTTTCCGAGATCAGGTGTCTGAACCTTTGTTTGTGTGACATAAGCTCTTCGGTGCCACGCAGGTTGGGAGTCACCGCGTTTTTTCCCCCCACATTCTAATCTTTGATCAGGTCACTTTGTGAGTGAAAGACTGATAAGACTGATGAAGTGTGTGATAAACATGGCATACGGGCTTTTTGTGCTACTTGACATGCTGAGCACATATGAAAGAAATGAATGATATTAACAAAATGAGCCAGAAAATATTTTACTGACCTTTACAGCTTATTTTCAACCACTTACAGTTGCAGCCATTAGATTTTAAATAAATGTCATCTCTCTCTCTCACTCAACAGAAGTGTTTTAAACCCTTCTTTTTTGGTCAGCTTTCAGTCTGATTCAGTATTAACCTGTGAGATTTGGCTCATATGGTTAAAGAATATAAATGTTAGGTCACAGCATTTACCTGATTCTCTTATGTGGCCACAAGCTGTGGGTAGGGACTAGAAGAGTTAGACTGAGGATAGAAGTGGCAGAAGTAGCTTCTTCCAAAGAGTGTCCATTCTTAGAAAGAGGTTGAGGGGCTCAAAGTAGACCCACTGCTTGTCCACATCAAAAAGATCCAGCTGCATAGGATTTCCCCCTAGCTCGAGTGTTTGGGACACGTCCAGCCAGAAGAAGACAGGCTTTCAATGCCTTGGTGCATCCCTAGAAAGAAGAAAGTCTATGCATCTCTACTCACTCCACTGGCCTTTGACCCAGATCTGAATAAAGGGAAGACGGTTATTATGTGTCAAAACAGTAGCTGTTTAGATACACTAGTGTAAATAATAGTCCTCAAAAGAATGCATAAGATTTAAACTAGCTAAGTAAATATTTCCATTTGCTATAGTTTTACAGTCCTTTCTCTTTCTTCTTTTTTTAGTTTTGTTTTTAGCTTTCATATAATATCTCATGCACCTGTCATGTTGAAAGTTCTATATATATCCACACAGCTTTCATTCAAACTGTGTTTTGCATTTGCAAAGTGTTTTGCAAAATGATCTCACGATGGTCTGGGTTTCCCTGAAGATGTGAAATTGTACTTTGCCTGGTAAATGGGATGTCTGATGGACAGACATTGACAAAGTCACGGTATAATGTAGTTGCGTCTCTGCACAGTTTCTTAAATGTTCACAGTATATCTCGCCTCTCACCTTCTCTAAAGGCTACTGGAGACAGACAGCAAGTCGCTGCGCTCCATGAATGGCTCCAGGCGAAACAGTGGCTCATCCCTGGTGTCCAGTTCCTCCGCCTCATCCAACCTCTCCCACCTGGAGGAGGACTCATGGATCTTGTGGGGGCGAATTGTCAATGAGTGGGAGGAAGTGCGCAAGAAGAAAGAGAAGCAGCTTAAGGTGAGACTCGTGCACATGACTACCTGTGAGGTGACGGTTGATCATGTGCAGACCTGCTTAAGAGCTTATTCAGCCTGGGCTGTTTTACTAGCTTACAAATAGACATTTGACGCCTTGAAGACGAGGTAAAGAGCCTTCTCTCAGCTGCTCCTTTACTCACACGGGGTCAGCAAAACAGATAGCTGTGCATATTTGATTTAGCAGAATTTGATGCCATTCCTCGCAAAACACCAAATGGGATTTGCGTCTCCTCCTAGTCTCAAACCTGTATAAACCTCTTCACACTTACACTTAAAAACAGTAAAACTCCATGACAGTTATTCTAGGTTGCAAAAAAGGGTCCAATGATGCTGCTGTTTCTGCATTAAGATTGTTTAACTTAACATATTTCAAATCATGGCTTATTTGTTTTATTGTTATTATAATTGTGTTTATAATTTTTTGCTGCCATTTGAATTTCCCTGGCTCAAATGTTAGAAAGGCCCAGTTCACGTGACTGTTTACTTGGTCCAGTGATAATTTAAAGGCTATCTCTGTCCTCAGTGACCCTGTGGGGTTGCCCTTGAACTTGTTATTTCAGACGTAGATATTTGACGCTAATTTTAGCTTGCTTGTTTCTACAGTTACTCTGTTAAGCCCCGTAATAATCCTGTGCCCAGACAGTGGCAGTCTGATTTAAACTGCACAAAGACTGTGGACATACACAGTGATTGTTGTTTGTTGTGTAAAACCGTGCCAGGTGTGTGTTGGACCACCTGATTGTAGCCACAAGTCTGGGATAGTGGTGATTCAGCAGAAAGCCTGGTGTGTCCGGATGTTAAACGACTCAGTGCAGCTGCAACAGTTTGAAAGTTACTGGGGATCTACAGTTGGTGCTTTTTATCTTTATGCACTGAGTGTTGTTAATGGAAGTTTTGTTGAATTCCACTCAAACTGAAGCCTTCTTTGGGTCATTTAGGAAAACTGACAACCAGTAGCTGTGCCAGAACAGCTAGGTGCTCAGCATTTATGGTCAGACGTTTGTTATAACCATAGAGACTTCAAGCCCATTTCTTTTTGTTACTTAGATGACTGACACAGAGAAATATTTTACTGTAAAGCTTCTGTTAATTAAAATAATCATGCAAAAGACTAATGTCTTCTGTAGGGACGGAGTTTCTGTTGTTCTTGTTGCTGGATGTTTAAATGGGGAAGTGCTGGGAAGGAGCTGTGAACATACACAGTGTTATTATGTAATTTAACAGAAGTAGTCATCATCGCATGGGTGCAACTAGCCTAGGATATTAATGACAGTTGCTGAGGCCTCCGCAAAATTGCTGTTTTCTTCCGCTCTGCTTACAAGAAACACAGTTTCTGTTGCACGAAGGAAGAAACGTAAATTTTTTCTGCACTTGTCAGCAAAATCCCTGATTTGTTCGTCTTTCTAATACTTTATATTTCATATGTAATCTTCTAAGACCCTCTGCTCTTGAATAGTTCTTGTGACTCATAAGGCAGCTTTCGTTCAACAGTCAAGGTTTGAGACTGTGGTGCATTGTTTCAGTCCAGAACAAAGCTTGGTTTGTCTTATCTAACCTCTAAGAGGGGAGAGGGGTCCCCTGCTGAAAGCATGTGTGGGTGGACCTCTGCTCCAGATGCACCCTGGACTGACCAGATGCACGCAGACACCGCACACAGACAGACATACACAACCACACACTCACTCACATGGCCGCATAGCAGGAAAAATGACTGTTCCCTGTCAGCACAGGAAATTGCTTAATCAAATTGTATCATCAGTAGTATATGGAAATAAATCACTCTACAGAATGTATCACTGACAAGATTATGTTTGGCAGTGGAAACTGTATTATTATAAAAGATGCACAGTGTGCTGAAGTGGAAAAAGAAATATTAGGCTTTGAGGCATACCCATGGTTTAATCCTGTTTAAGATGCAGGTCTCTGTTTTTCTCCACGGAAGGGTTTGGTGTTTTTCTTTCTGTTGTTCACATTCAGAGCTGAAAAAAGAATCCCAAATGTGCGTTTAGGTTCCCATGGATTCATTTTACATTGTCATGGTTTCCCCTACCATTAAACTCATGAAGCTAGTCCACTGCCTCTCTGGGGAGATGTTTTTATGATAAACTGTTCAGTGTGGGGAAAAAAAACAACCTTTTGCGATCCATTTGTGGTTCGACGCGTCCACTGAAGGGGAAACCAGTACTGATAAGGATTCCTCCAAGTTGAGTGGAAATAAGTAAGTCATCATTTTTCGCAGTATAAAGGTGTTTCAAATGAATGAATAGAGTTGCGGAGCTCTTAGTATTTTTTTCACTTATACTCTGGCAGATGTAATATGAAAAGCTTTTTTTCACATTACAAAAAGTGAAGAAGTGCAGACTTTTTAGAAAAAAAAGTTATTTATTAACATCAGCTACATGCTCTAGCTGCATGACTACACTATTTAAGAGACATCCACAGTGATTTACACTACCACGTGTATGCCTGTGTACGCGAATGCTGGATTTCCACTAATGAATTAGAAACTCATTGGCCTGATGAGCCTGAGTTGACTCTCTGACAGACCTGTGCACTAAAGATTTTAACTATTTTAACCTACAACGGATACATTTGCGTTATTAGACTGCGATTCCCATGAAAAGATTTTTGACACACACAAAAAACATAATTTAAATGTATACTTTATTGATCCTCGTGGGGAAATTCCTCTCTGCATTTAAAACATTCACTCAGTGAAGCAGTGGGCAGCCACTGGGCACTCGGGGAGCAGTGTGTAGGGACGGTACCTTGCTCAGGGGTGCCTCAGGGTAGCTGTTCAGGCGAATCGAACCCCCAACCTTCCAATCATGGGGCTGTCACTCTACCTACTGAGCTATCCCTGACCCATGCAGATCATAAAGAAGTTGAAAAACGATTGGAAAAACAAGGTGCTATAAGTTGGTACTATTTTACCTGTTTAACTAGTATCCATACACTTACCTGGGCCAAACAAGGTAGTGCAAGTCCTGCATGAGAGGATGAGAACAAGGCTAAACATGATTGCGGGTTCTCCTGCTGGTATTGATCGACGTTTCTTGGAATAAGGAATTAAACTTCTAAATGATATGACTTTCTGGTGAATGGTTATTCAATGTGCATTCACTGCCACGTTTGTGTGACTGGATATTAAATCTGACACTATCATAAAACCTGAACGAAGAACAAAACTGTTTCATTTTAAAAAGTTGTTGCCTACACCCTGCAGAAAACTTTAAGAACATCAAGAAAATATCTGCTCTTTTTTTCTCTCTACAGGATCTTGTTAGGAAAGGGGTTCCTCATCATTTTCGAGCTATAGTGTGGCAGCTGTTGTGTAATGCCCAGAATATGCCCATCAAGGATCAGTACTCAGAATTATTAAAGATGACGTCACCCTGCGAAAAGCTCATACGCAGAGACATCGCTCGCACTTATCCCGAACACGAGTTCTTCAAGGAGAAAGACAGCTTGGGTCAGGAAGTGCTCTTCAATGTCATGAAGGTGTGTCTTCTGCGGTGTCTAAGAAACCTGTTTGCATGCAGATAAAGAGATAAGTCTTGTGTTCCAGTAACAAGAACTGGTATTTGGTTTTAAGGTGGTTTAATAAAGAAAAAGAGAGAAATCTGATCTTCAGTGAGACTCCTGTAACGATAATCTCTATTACCTTAGGCATATTCTCTGGTGGACCGTGAGGTCGGCTATTGTCAGGGAAGTGCGTTCATTGTGGGTCTGCTGCTCATGCAGGTAATGATTGTATTCTCCACACATACTCTCACACACTGTAACACAAACTTCCAGCTAGTAATTTGATCACTATCATAATATTTTTCTAGATGCCCGAAGAGGAAGCATTCTGCGTGTTTGTGAAGTTGATGCAGGACTACAGATTACGAGAACTCTTCAAACCCAGCATGGCTGAGCTGGGACTCTGCATGTATCAGTTTGAGTACATGATCCAGGTAGACACCTCATAGCTTGGGGAGTAACGCTTTGCCAACACGTAAGCTTCAACAATAGTGAGTCTGATTGTTATTTTTTTTCACAGGAGCAACTCCCAGAGCTTCATATACATTTCCAAGCTCAGAGCTTTCATACCTCCATGTATGCCTCTTCTTGGTTCCTCACCATCTTCCTCACCTCCTTCCCTTTGCCCGTTGCTACGAGGATCTTTGACATCTTCATGTGTGAGGTCAGTTAAAGCAAACTGTGGCTGAATGATAAGCTCTGTAAACTTGTATGAATCTTTCTGTCATTCTCTTTACTGAGCTTGAAATTTACACCTGTGTTCACATTCTTACAGCACTGGCTTCTTCTGTCTTCTTTTTTCTTTAAACTTCTGTTTGCTTGTAGTTTTTGCGATCTAAAAGAGGAACTAAAACTGCTGGTTTCTGCCAGTGTATGAACTGAGGGGGTGCACCAAGGCCCAGGATTGATTTTGAACTGTGACTCATGCAAAGCTACTCTAGTAAAGCCTGTGAATAAAAACGTTGAGCTGGAAATGAGTGCAATAGGTCCACTTGGATATGAGCCATCATTATATCAGTGTCTAATCTGAAAAGGGTTTGGGGGTTATATCTTAAGCTGCTGTTATTGTAAGTCACTGTGAACTAATAGCCCCACCTCAGAAAAACAGAGTCTGTGCTTAAAATTTTAAGAGTATTTATTTAGAGATGATTTCAGGCCAGTACACTTATTCTACAGCTTTAAGAACAGTTAGGTAAAATCAGCTATCAAATAAAAGTTATCCATTAGTGCCACCTGTTGGACAAAATTAAGCACTACAGTTACAGTCACCTTTAGCAGTGTGGCCTTTTTCTTTTTCTCTAAATCACAATCACTCGGGCTGTTTCTTGTCAGTCCACTATCCAATAAATTTGACAGCGCACTGAGTATTATTTCATGCTCATTACTGGTGGGGTTTTTTCAGGGCCTGGAGATTGTTTTCCGCGTGGGGCTCGCCATCTTGCAGATGAACCAGGCGGAACTCATTCAGCTCGACATGGAGGGAATGTTACAGGTGAATCACCAGCAGCACTTCCAGGGGAGAAGCCTCCATCACCCTCTGTTTATGTGCAACCTCTCATCTCGTCCCAGTTTGTGGGCATGCTGATGTTTAGTGCGGTCCTTTGAGGTCAGAGAAGCTTGTGACTAAAACATGCATTCTGGTGTGACACTTGTCCCCGCTTTCTTTATGTGCTTCAGCACTTTCAGAAGGTCATCCCACACCAGTTGGACAGTGGACCAGATAAGGTCATCCAGGCTGCTTATCAAGTTAAATACAATGCCAAGAAGATGAAAAAGTAAGCGCAGCAGGCATTTCATAACTTCCTTTTTCAGAGATTTTTTTTTTGTTGCTGTGATTGTTTTTTCATTGTTCCTCTTTTACAGCTTAACCCCCTTTTTGTTTTTTTGTTTTTAAACTGTTGCATAACTTTAGACAAGATTTTTCAGTCAGCACTGGAGCAAATTGACTGCTAATATTTGAATGCTGCAAATTCAAAACTTGGTTGATACCCATTCCAAGTGGAGGAAGCAACACATTTAAACGTTCTGTGTACCTGTTCAGTATAGGGGCCAGGGAAATTCCAGAGTTTCCATTTGTAATGGTGTCTCTTTAAAGAAACGTATATCTTTTTTAGAAGCAATAAAATATAGAAGACAAAAGGAAAGGGGATTGTATCCCAAATTGATACATGGAAATCAATTCAGCCGACTTCATTCTAATCATTCTGTGCTTGATTTGTTTTAACAGATGCTCTGTGCTTTTCTTTTTTTTAGGTTAGAAAAAGAGTACACTACAATCAAAACAAAAGAGATGGAGGAACAGGTGGAGATAAAGGTGTGTGGACATACTTTAAAGTCCCAGAGCATCCCATGTAAACAATTTGTAGTATTTTTTTTTTCTCATGTCTTTTTGCAATTCTGTCTTTTTCAGAGGTTGCGGACAGAGAACAGGCTTCTGAAGCAGAGGATAGACACACTAGAGAAAGTGAGTGAATCAGTGTTTGTCACAGTCAGACACTGCGCTCTCCTCATCAACTTTACATTAACCCATTCTGCTGTTTATGTCCATATATCATGTGTATTTCCTAATGACGGAGTCTTGTCTTTCACTAACTGGGCTGTGTTAGTTGAAAGTTGCTGGTACGCCATCATGGACTGGCATGGTGAATGTTCTGATTGTAGATAAAGTCAGAAACATTGATGGATTTGGGCTTTAGGTCATGTGGAGAATTTAAAAACCCAGCTGACCCCACTAACAGAAGCAGAGAAGCCTGTTTGAAATGTGAACGGAGCTGCTTGATACTTGACGTCCATACAAAGCACTGCATGTCAGGGTGCACTGTTTGTGTCATTGTGCACAACACTGAGTCTCTCTGAATGGGCACTTCTACTGCCTGGTAAAGGCACCATGCATGAGGTCTGTTGAGGATATTAAGGGTGTCTGCTACGCCGTGTTTGCCTGCAGGGCGGAAACGAGTCCGTTAGTTTAAACCAAACTCGAGGCTGCTGCTCCTCGTCACGTAACTCTCAGGATCTTTTAACTCTCCACTAACTGAAACCGCTAAAAGCTTGGATAAACCACAGAGCCCCAGCGCCTCTGTTAAGTAAAACACCGCTCTTTAACACTGTCGTCATGCTGCTATTATAGCAAACTTCACTCTCGGGCTGCCCTGTGCTTTTTCCTGTCTGAAACCTCTCTTTGTTATCTGCACCGCCCAATTCTTCACTCTGTCACCAGCTTATTTTTGCACCTTTTTCACCACACCTGCTTTGCAATGTTCCTTTTATACCTCATTGCGTAAACCAAATATTTTTGGAGGGAAAATGAACATTGCACTTCTTCTTTTAAAGAATCAGTTGTTCTTTTGTGTGCTTTAAACTGTCCTCTGGATTCTCTCTCTCTCTGCTGTCTCTTGTTGATATTTCTGTTTTGTAGGAAAGCGCTTCCTTGGCAGATAGATTGATCCAGGTATACTCCTCATTTTCTTTTTACCCTTAGAACTTATGCTGGACTTTCCTTCTTCCATCTTTTTGTCTCTCTTTAGCAATGCATGCTTATGATTAGTAAAGGGCAGTGACAGTGCTAATCCAGATTATGACAGCTGATTACATCATTAAATAACTGCATGGAAAACCACATGGTGGCATGTTAGACAAAGTAAGAGAATCACAAAAGATGCTAAATACATCTAAGGAATTAAAACTAAATCACCCGCTGCTTAGAGTTAAAAACAAGCATGTCCTTAGAAAATCCAATCCTTCATCTTCTCTGATTTGCCCACCCATTCCGTCCTTTCGTTTCACTTCCTGTCGTGCTCACTCCACCCCTCATCGGTTGGTTATGTCCAAAGGGACAAGTGACTCGAGCTCAAGAGGCAGAGGAAAACTACCTGGTCAAACGGGAGCTGGCTACAGTCAAACAGCAGAGCGAGGAGGCCGGTGCTCAGCTGGAGCAGGCCAAGAAAACCATCAAGCAGCTCCAGCAGCAGCAGCAGCCACAAGGGGTAAGAAGAGCCACAGACAGTCTGAGGCAGGCAGGTTGCACTGGCTCATCTGGCTGACCTGAGTGTGACTGGAGCTGTGACACTGAGACTGGGGTATTGCCCAGGTCTGTGTGTGATGTGCAGTACGTACAACCTCAGGATGACTATTTTATTATTATTATTAGGTGTGCTACAGATTACATTTGGGCCTGTAAACATTGCAAACAACTGATTTTGGGTACATGGTGGGGCATCTGCAATGGCAGAGCAGGACTTTTCTCACTTTAGGTAATGATCTGTTTTGGCATGCATGGATTCATTTTGAGACACAGATTTCTACAAAGTTCAATTTATGTTCTTCTGCATTCTCAGAAATGCTTTCATGAATTTGTAAGCAGGTTGTATTTCAGGCTGGTAGATTTCACACATGGCCCCCTGTTCATTGAATCCTCACCTTGCACAACACATCTCCTTAATTATTAATGGTTGGATTCCACATGATAATGTGCAGGCTTTACTGTGTTTTACATAATTTGCTGTCTTGCTACACAAAGATTGTTCATGAATTATTTATGTGGAAGTGAAAGGAAAAATGGTTGATGTCAGCTGAAATGAATGTAAAGAGGAATAGAGAGTACTTGGATCAGTGTAAGTATTGTGGACATTACTGGAGATTGAATTTAGTTTGAGGTGAGTGCACACAGCTATGTCTGCTGTCCTTCCTGCTTTTTTTCTGCTTGCTCATTTGTTCTGTTTTTTCTTTTCTTTTCTTTTTTGTTCCTTGTAGAAAGGACCCCCACGCTTCTCTGAGGAGTCCGTCCTGCAGCTGGAGAGAGAGCTCGTGCAGGCCCGACTAAAGGAAGCAGAGTCCCAGTGTGCACTCAAGGAAATGCAAGACAAGATTCTCGATATGGAAAAAGTGAGTTGTGTCATTTTAATGCATCTGCAGTGGGACTGTACTGCCTAAACCTCAGCCGGCAAAGAGTATTACTGTGATCTAGGCCTACCCTGTCATTTCTTTTTTTAAAGGTTTAAGAAAAATTTGATTTTTCCACCTTTTTCAGAGGAACACATCGCTACCAGATGACACCAATGTGGCGCGGCTGCAAGAAGAGCTGATCGGGGTGAAGTTGAGAGAAGCGGAGGCGCTGACTGGACTGAAAGAGCTGAGACAGCAGGTTAGAGATCTGGAGGACCACTGGCAGGTGAGCACCAAGATTTCAGCACGCAGGACAACTTGAAATGGCTGATCAAAACGCCAACAGATCATAATGCAAATGTTGTACACACACACACCAAACTACGCTGTTTAAAATCAGAGTGGATTTTGGTTTTCAAAAAGTATTTAAATATTCTAAATTTAGATTGCTTTTAGTCATGCCATTGTGAGAAACGCTCATATGCAGTGCTTCTGTTTTTTCTCCCTCTGCACACTTAAACGCAACTGCATAATTAAGGCTGTGAAGTTTTAACAGCACAGTACTTGTGTTCAAACAGTGATTCATGAGTTTGACTACAGTAATTATTTAAGATAGAATGGGTTTAATTCAGAACATTTGATTTGGCTTAATTGCCGTTTAATTAATCCATTCAGGCTGATTGAAAACATGAAACATGTGAAAACTTGAACAGATAGGTTGGTTAACTCAGCTGTAGTACTTAGTTTAAAGAAAGATGAAGGTGCAAGTTTAAGCTAGTTAAAGGAGCTGTTTCAAACCTTGAACAATGGCTTATCATTTAGAGTAAAAATAATATTTTTGTTTTCTTCTCACATTTATTAAAAACATTTTGAAAAAAATTCTTGCTCTAATTAGACACATCTGTGTGTTTATTTGAAGAGGGTACATTTTCCCTTTTGATGTGTATTTCCATTTAAAGTCGTATTAAGAGAATTTGCAGGTACCCTGTAATTCCTGCTAGTTACAGAGCACAGATCTAGTATGACACACAAATGGTAAAAGTCAAGTGTTTATTTGGTAAGTGATGGTAAACAGGACTGACTGTCCCCGCCCTCTCCAGCGTCACTTGGCACGCACCGCTAGCCGCTGGAAGGACAGTCCTAAGAAGAACACCATGAGCGAGCTGCAGGACGAGTTGATGAGCGTCAGGCTACGTGAGGCCGAGGCTCAGGCAGAGCTTCGAGAGATGCGGCAAAGGATGTTGGAGCTGGAGACACAGGTCAGAGGTTGAATCGGTCTAACAGCACTAATATAATTTATGATTTGATTTGTTATCTGGATTATAACCTGATCTAGATCTTTAAAAGCATTATTCAAATTCCTCATCACATGTTCACAAATATATGTGATTCAGATATCCTTCTCAGTCCAGAGATACAATTCATACTGTATGCAGTCTTTAGGAAGAGACTTTTGTTTTCAGAGTTTTTATGTACTTGCAGTGCAGTTAATTACAGACAATTAAAGGTACATTGTAATATGAAAACATCAGTAATAAAAGTGAATGTGCATTAAGTGTGATAAGTAGTAAATATGCTGGAAAATAAGGGAATTCCCTCCCTGAATTTCACACAGCAGCCTTCAGGGGGCAGCATTTATCTTTGTATGCAACACAGAAACTGGAACAGTGAAGTAGTGCTGAAAGTCGCATTAGGTTTCAGTTTCTTTATCCTGAACCTATCAGTCAATAACGTGAAATAATCCGCTTTTGCTTTTTGTTTTTTCAATGTGCTTATTCAGAATCAGATTCACAACAACCAGCTGCGTCGAGCAGAGCAGGAGAGTCGCTCTCTGCAGGAGCGCGTGCAGAAACTGACAACACAAAACAAAGATCTGAACGTGCAACTGCAAGAAATCAAGAGGAGACAAGCTGAGATTGAATGCAAGGTACAAACTGCTGCTGCACTCCACACTTTGCACCTTTGGGGCAAACCGTTGCAGCGCTATTGTGGTTTAAATCTGTAAAGTTAAAAAAAAAAAAGAATTGATTTCTTAGAGAGGTTGTCGCCTGAGAGTTCTCTGGTTTGTTTTCTGCAGAGCAAGGAAGAAGTAATGGCAGTGAGGCTGAGGGAAGCTGACAACATTGCTGCTATGGCTGAACTCCAGCAACAGATCTCTGAGCTCGAGATTCAGGTAAGGTTTTGACTCACACTTCACCCACTGCACCAAGCTTTGGATTTCCTCAACTCCCTCACAAACCACATTACATGTAAGCTTCCTTCAGCCATAAAAGGAAATGTCCCATACAAGGATGTGGTGACAAACCCAAGTTATATTTTTTGGGCCCTATGAACACATCATCCAAAGTTATAACCATAATAGTGACTGTTTGACCTGGCAGATTTGTGGTTTTCAGTCTGAGCTTCTTTACTGGTTTAAGATATGCAGAAGGGAAAGAAAATGTCTGAATTTCCATTAATCAATCAGCATTTCAAAGCTTTGATGATATGAATCTCATGTATTGTTTCCTTATGTTGCCTAGGAGACACCAGTGTCAATCAAATCTGGTAAAGCCGCAACCTCTTCCGGTTCCAATGAAGCGCATTTTAACTTTTTAAACTGTTATTACATAACCCAAATACGTATGCAGATCTGTTGGAAATTCTGAAAAAATGCACTTTAATTGATTTTAGTTGATGTGGAAAACTTGGGGGGGGGAAGGCTTTTTTGCACAAATCAGAAATATTAAAGCATGTCCCCTTCATCTATATTTATTCCCAGCGTAAATGGGAATTACAAGTCTTAACAAGCAGGAGAGAAGGAAGTAGTAGCATTTATCCCACCAATGAATTCAACATACTCCACAAGCTTAACCAAAAACAAATACAGGCCTGTTCTCCCAGTGACAACACTCAACAATACTAAAGAGAGAAAGTGATCTAAAAAGACTTGATATTGTTGAAGGTGTTTATGGGTTCAACACTTCTCACACCATGCCACTTTCATACAAGTAAAGATACTCGATGAATAGTGAGTGTTGCAACAAGCAGATAATCTTGTTGTGTGTAAACTGGCTATAGGGCATGGGTGTGAAAATGGAATTTAAATATCTGTGAAGATGGTTTCCGTTATGATTTTAAACACTTGGCTTGTACAAGCACCCTTCTAGAAAAAACACGCAATGCAGCCCTGAGCATTTTGACATTAACCAGTCCTTAACTTGCTAGATCCTTATTACAGAGTCCAGTGCTTTCACCGCTAGTGAGTTTGTGTCATGTGTGTCTTATGGTCTCCAAGCCAAAGTGTTTCCATATGAGGAAAGAAAACTTAGGAAAATATCCCCACCTGATTCGAATAAGGTTTGAATAAGGTTAAAGTCTTCTGTCATTTTTGGGACAGATTTTGGGGGATTTTTCAATCCACTTATTTGGAAGCTGGCTGTGGGAGCCACCAGTATAATATCTATTTTCCTGTTTTCTCTGTGTGGCTGCACTGAACCCACACACACAGATAAGTCACAAACACCTTCATAGAACACTTCTGACGTCTTCAGTTATAGAAACTGGGGGATGTCCAGTGATGCCTTGCACTGAAACACTTGAAGCAACTCTGCGGATGCTCAACTTTGTGCTTTTCTTTTTTTATTCCTGTTGCGTGCACCTGGAATTGCTCAGGAGTTTCTCCAGTATAGCAGGACATACAGCCCTACAAGAAGAAGGCCCTTCTGTCACATCTGCTTTGCATAACCACCCACTGCAGTTTTCCAGATCTTTTTGAAATTTCCCATGCTTTTGAACGTAACACCAGACTTTTTCACACGCACCACAATCAATATCCCTCTCTTTAAATATCAGTGAGCTGGTGACATTATCAAGCCGCTTCTTCAAAAATTGTCAGCTGAAAGTTTTAAATGTTTTCAGTAGGACTGGGCGATATGACCCAAATAGGGCTGGGCCATATTATACCGTTCACGGTAATACCGGTATAATGTTAGGCAACGATAGGAAAATGAAATATCGCGATAGAATATGAGTAAAACGCGCATGCGCAGTGCCTTTGTTTTCATACGCACATGGCCGATTGTTGAGTGAAACAGATGAACCAGAATTGGTTTGTAAAAATGGTGCAACTTCAGTGATGTGGAACTGGTTTGGTGTTTGTCCGTCAGATACACAACAAAGCACATTTTTTTGCAGAACATGCAAGCGGCCGTCGTTATTGTCGTATTTGTCGGACTAAGATGCTCTTAAATCTGGGAGTAATCTGGGTCCTAAACTCCGTATCTTCAGGTCAAACGAACACTGCAGCATCACTAAGAGTTAAACACTGTCTAAATTCTTTCATCTTTAATAAAACGATCAGCATTGCTGCTTTACCAGGTGTAACTATGAGTTTAACTTCCAGGCATCCATGAAAACAAAATGTATTACATTTAACGGAGTTAGAAGCTAGCAGGAAGCTAGCGGAAGTTAGCTCGCTAGTTTCGCTAGTTACCTAAGCATGATATAGCATGTTCTGACTGAGAGATTTCTGAAAAAAATCAAACGTACAGCTCTGCTATCACTTCCAACATAAATGAAGACAGGAAACTAAACAGCAGTGACGTTTGTAGGGTTACTGAAGTTGGGCTAGCTGGTATATAATGATGTGCTACGTGATCGCTAGCGACACAGCTATGTTAGCATAACATAAACAGTGAAGCTGGAGGACAAACACTAACACTTTTCCACTTATAAAAGTTAACGTAAGGTTCCTCATGGTTAGAGACAAATGCAATCGCATGGCAGGATGCTGTAAACGGACCAATCTTCAGTCAGGAGAACAACTGAGATAATCCATCCACAATACGAGGTTAGTCATTAATATACTGCAACAACATGGGAATAGAGCAGCTGCCAGAGAATTCAACATTAATGAATCAATGGTACAGAAGTGGAGGAAGCAAGAAGAATGAGTTTAATAAAGTTTGATTTATCTGACTGCTTTGTTTCGCTTAATGTGCCTTATAATCCCGTGCACCTTATGGTCCGAAAAATACGTACTGCACACTGCAGTTTAATGTTGCAAAGCACCTCTTTTTAACTTCAGTGGATATTATACATGGTTATGCTCAGGATATGTCAGCCCATTTCTACTGGAAATGCCTTTTGGTTAAACTTTCAGCAAGGAATTTGCATTTGCACTGTTACATTTTTATAAAGCTTTAATGTACATAAAAACCAGCTTCTTGTTTAAGTGAAAATAAATGGATAGGTTGTCTTTTTGCGCTAGTAATGTTGTGGAGTTGTATTTTGTCTCGCATCAATTATATCGTCAGTTATATCGTTATCGCAAATTTTCAAATATATATCGTGATAAATATTTTTGGCCATATCGCCCTGCTCTCAAAATTCATATCTCGATATTTTTTTAGCTGGATGGCGATATACGATATATATCTCGATATTTTTTTAAAGCCATAAGTAAGAACAAAAAGAGAGTTCTTAGTCAAAGCTGTGTCCCAGATGTCACACAGGCACTTTTATTAACATACAGCGTAGATGTACATGAAGAAATTACTCAAAAATAAATTATAGCATTTATTAAATAATAATGCTCCATAAATAAAAGAAAACAATGTTGTTTTTGTGCATAACAAAAAGCTCACAATTGTGCAGTCAAAATGTAAACTAAAAGACGCTGAGCACAATAACAAAGACAGATTTCACAGCTGCTCTGTTCCCAACTTGTACTGCGTGACTGACAGCCTGGAGTTTGAAATCCGCTTCGAACCACGTCTCTTAACAGGTGCCATTTATGGTCCTTATACACACAATAGGGTAATATTACGTTGAAGCACAGTACGTATCACTCCGCGAGGCTCCTCGGTAGCCGTAATGCTCCGACAATCCATCAAGCGGTGCAGCTCCGTAGCTTACCAAAGTCGTACTAAAACATTTTTTGACAGATTGCTGAGCGCCGTGTACCACATAAAATCGGTTCGCGGTCATCAAGCACAACCAGAATTCATACATAAGGCGCGCTGTCGATTTTGAGAAAATGAAAGGATTTTAGGCCGCTGCATGGCGTTAGCGCGGTTAGCTCGCTAACACGTTGACGCCGTCCAGCCCCACGCACGGGGCGATCCGCGGTAACTCGTTAACGGAGATTTGCCGTGTCCATCTTGTCATTGCCTGCAGGTGAAGCTATGGGGGAGGGGGAGTTGTGTTCAGTGAAGGAGAGGCGAGGCCGAGTAACGTTGCGTAGAGACAAAAGTGGACGAAAGAGAGGCAAACTTGCGGCTCCACAAGTATAATTATAACGTAACATAGACTATATCGATATAAACGATATTGTCACATCTTATATCTCGTATGAAAATATATCGATATTTTTAATAAAAACTCGATATATCGTTGCCCACATATATATTTTTTTTTTTTTAAACCTCGATATATCGCGCAGTCCTAGTTTTCAGTTTTAAGTGCTTCTCAAGTAGTTCTTGTTTTTTGTAAGCACCGGAGTGTGGGCACATGAGTGTGGCATGTTTGCACCTTGCACAGTGCATACACAGTAGAGGAATAGCATGAGCCCCGTGTTAGCAGGAGTAGCTTTACTGCTCCTCATCTGTATCAACACAAGATACAGTCATGTACAGATTACCTGTGTACAGTCAGTGGCCCCTCGCTATAACGCAGTTCACCTTTCGTGGCCTGGCTGTTTCGTGCATTTCTTGGTGTGCAATTTTGCATGTTTTTTTGTTGTTGCTGTTTGTTTGTTTTTACAGCGCATTGTGTTCTGCATCCTGATCGGCTGCAGACAATTGTCAATCAATCTCGTGCTGTGTCTCCTGTACAGTACAGAATGCATTCATCTTGTCAAATTTACAGAAATGTTCGATCGCTAGCAGTGTGGCTCTGCAGTGCTGTACTGTTTGTAAGTTTTCTCCCCAACAAACACAACAACAACAATGTCGACGAAACGTTGTGCACCATCAAAAGCAACCGCGGGTGCCTTTGGTTTCATTCTATAACACTGGACTTTTCTTCGAAGGTTTGAACTTCGAGAGTGTTCAAACAACAGAGAAACGTGTGAAAATGTTCATGTCTGTCTGAGAAAAGTGTATAAAGTGGTGTAGTGAGGGGTTTTACAGCCTTAAAACATCTATAATTATTGTAAAAAAATAAAGTTCACTACTTCGCGGATTTCACCCATCGCGGGTTATTTTTAGAATGTAACTCCCGCGATAAACGAGGGACCACTGTAGTTACACGCATAAAACAGATCAATGCTTTTCCATCCCACTGTGTCAAATACCATAGTTTTGTCAGCTTGTCCCTTGGTTTCACATTTATGCACAAAGGCGTGCTTTGGGACAAGTGGCTTGATGCAAAAAACACAAAGTTCTGGGTGTTGGAGGGGTGGCAGGAACAGGTTTATCAGTCAGGAAACGGTGGTCAGGGTCTCCTTAGGATGTTTGTATGATCTACTTGGTTTCACTTTCACTTGCCGGTTAGGTTTAGGCACTAAAAACTGTGGGTTGGGGTGAGGGAAGAATTATTTTTCATTTAACAATGAAAATTTCTAGTTTCATTGTTGATGATGATGATAAAAAATGATGAGTTGGAAGTGACAGTTGCCCTCTCTTACTTTTTTATCTTATCTTACTTTTGAACTGATGCGTCACACACCTCTGCCAAAGTAATACTTGTATGTAACCTGAAGAAACAAAGGCTATGGGCATGACCATTTACTTGGGCTCGCATGACTTCAAGCTATCAGGCATCCTGTGGGGTTGAAATGATTCTTAATAAAATGCTTGAAGCTATAAATAATATGGCAGGTTGGAATAGTTGTGCAGCTCGGTGGTTAGCATTGTTGCCGCACAGCAGGAAGGTCCTGAGTTCAATTCCACCATCAGGCTGGCGTCTTTCTGTGTGGAGTTTGCATGTTCTCCCTGTGTTTGCGTGGGTTCCCTCCGGGTACTCCGGCTTCCTCCCACCGTCCAAAGGCACACAGCTTGTGATTAACCCTTTAAGACCTACCATAGAACCAAGTCCGCCAGAGCTTATATTATATTTTTACATGCTGTAGTGCCATTTTTGGGAGCATTTCAAGTTGCTATACATCAATACAACCATTATAGCCCAAATTTTAATAATATGTATGCATTAAGTGCATAGTAATTACATAAATTGCAAAAAAGTGCAATAAACTACAAAAAAATTGAAAATCGTTTTTGTTTTTTTAACATATATTTCTAGTTAGAGAAATTTAAGAGGCTTATCCCTCAAAACTGTAAATACAAAAAAGTTGCACAAAATAGTTTCCCACCACAGGAAATTTATTTTGAGTGTCTTCATAGTTTTATTTTTGAAATACACCAATTTTTATATACTGCAGGAAAAACGAAAATAAATATTATAGTGCAAATTTGCAAAAAAGCAACATATGCATCAAAATAAACTATTTCCAGCAGTGCAATATGAGTCCTAAGCATCCCAGAAACGACACAGAAAGTCATAAAGTCAAAGATAACTTTTAAAAACACCAGTATAGGCTCATGAGGCCCTGATGGTAAAAAACTACATTTCCGCAAAATGACGTCACTTCCGGTTTCGGGCAGGTAATGGCGGACATGCGAAAGTTTGCGCTGACGTCTATTCCAACGTAGGAAATGTTATGAACAGCTGATCGGATCGGCAAAGTGTTTTTCTGGAATATTATGTTTTTGTTGCTGCAAGTGCGTTTTATGCAGTTTTTGCAAAGCTATATGTGGAAGGAAACCGTGACCTAGGACAAGCTGATGGCATAAGATGTAAGTACAACTCGTCCAGTTTCATATCCAAAAAAAATTTATTGCGCTAGCTTACGTGGTTGCAGTGCTACCGGGATTTTAAAATAGTTATGCAAAACAGAGCGTGCCCGCTCCGACCGGCTTTAAAGGGTTAATCCAAATTGCACATAGGTGTGAATGCGCGAGTGAATGTGTGTCTGTCGCTGTGTGTTGGCCCTGCGACAGACTAGCGACCTGTCCATGGTGTACCGTGCCTCTCGCCCTGTGACAGCTGGGATAGGCTCCAGCACTCCCCGGTGACCCTAATAAGGATAAGTGGATGGATGGATGGATGGAATAGTTGTTTTCTACCCTTGGTCAATTATTTGATGTTGCAGCTGGTGATTTATGCTCATTTTAATTCTCAAAAACTGCAATCTCTCCTTGCAGCTTTGCAGTTACACAAAACAGACCTTTACTGTGTAGTGTTTTGTGCTTTCTTGGGTTTCCAAATGTAGTTCTTGCTACTACTACTACTGCTACTACTAGTAAGAAGCCATGGTGTTGTAATAGATGCAATGTGGAGTTTAGCATCGTCATCTGGATAGGAGCATGTTTTACTCCAAAACCTGATAGTGCCTTTCCAGGTGCACGAGCTGTCAATTACATAAGCATCATCATAGATGATAACAATCCAGATGGTCCATCTTCTCTTTAGTCTGGAGGACACAGTGTCCAGCTTTTCCAAAAGCCATAGAACAGTTTTCTTTTTTGCCTCAGCTCATTTTAAATGATCTTTAGCCCAGAGAGGACAAAATCTTTCCTGGATTATATTCGCGTGTGGCTTCTTCTTTCCCTGATAGAGATTTAACCTGTATATGTTGGTGGCACTGACACAATTGAGTTCACAGATGGAAATTTCTGAAGGCATTCCTGAGTGCATGCAGGAATTTCTCTGACGGAAAATTATACTTGTTTTTAATATTCTTCAGATTTCTTCAAATTCTCTGAATCCGTTGATGATAGGGGTGGGCGATATAAACGATATACGATAGAAACGATATAAATTTGGCCAACGATAGAGATTTTGACTATACCGCTCTATTGCAATAGCGCATGTTGATGATGTCATCAAGCTGCGCCTGTTTTGGTCGAAAGCGGCTACAACCATTATCATCTGCAAATTATTCCGGGCGACAGTCATAGCAAAGAGATGAAGCACTTTTGAAATATGGGGAAAGCCAAAAACTGCGCTTCCTCCACTTCCGTAACATAATGTTGAATTCTCTCGCAGCTGCTCTATTCCCATGTTGTTGCAGTATATTAATAACTAACCTTGTATTGTGGATGAATAATCTCAGTTGTTCTCCTGACTGAAGTTTGGCCCGTGTATAGCATCCTGCTATGCGATTGCATTTGTCCCTGACCACCAGAATCCCTCACGTTAACTTTTATCAAGTGGAAAAAAAGTTGGCGTTCATCCTCCAGCTTCACTGTGCTAATGTTATGCTAACATAGCTGTGTCGCTAGCAATCACGTAGCACAACATTGTATACCAGGTAGTCCAACTTCAGTAACCCTGCAAACGCCACTGCTGTTTTTTTGTTTGGGTTTTTTGGCTTCTACACATGCAGCATGTTCAAATTCCCCCCCTAAATTTTCAAGGTCAGGGCATCAAAAGGGCAAACTTGTATAAGAAGGTATTGGTGCACAGTGAGCAATATGACATTCTTTTTAATTCGTACTTAATGTGCAAACATTTGTGGCAGACAGTGATTAATTTAGTGTCGGGTAAATGACGAGGGTGTTACAGGAACTGTGGTAAATGCAAATGCAGCTCCCAGTGCTCTGATTGTCTACTTTTTTTCTTGTTTTTAGTCATATGGTGATTTGCTCTTTGTGCTCTAACAATTTTCCTAAATTTAGATTAAAAAGACTTTCAAAACGCCAGTAAAGTTCTATGTTTGGATTGTTTCATTTGTGCTAAAATGTTATCTCAACTTTTCTTTAATCCATGAAATATATTTGTCGTGCTTTTGGAATAGAGCTCTCAGTTATTTTGATCTATCTAAAACCTGTTACAAAAGCTGCTCGGTTTATCCAGATATTGTTTTACATGTATCTAATGGTTTGAGATGAGGTGGCAGATAGTTTACTTATAATTCTTCCTTTTAAACTGGTTGCACGTCAGTGAAGCAATGCAGCAAGGCTCTTATGTCACATAAACCTCACTGCAGCTATTGTGAAGTTATTTTTATGTTGTACCCTTTTGCCCAGTTTTCTTTAGAAGTTTCCTTTAACTGTTGTTTCTTGAACGACATTTCAGATGATGGAAATTGAATTCTGAAAGCACTTTGTGTTTTTTTTGTTTTTTTTACTTTCCTGTGCGTAATAGGCACATCTTCATTTTCAGTTTCTCAGTCAGGTGACTGTTTCTATTGACTTTTCACTTGGTTTAACTAAAAGGTTTCTCAGACTTTTGCACACACTGGAACTACTGTCAGGGCTTTAGAGTGCGACCCAATTTCTCAATGGTGTGACAAAACAAATAAATCCTAGGCCGTACCGGCGCAACGGAAAAAGGTCTCCGCAACTCTGAAATTCTCTGTGTAGCCAACAGCACACAACATTATGCCAATATCGAGGCCTTAACTGATCATGAAGGTGCTGCTTAGAGTAGCTGTTCGATTGACTTGTGTGTCACACGCGTGTCTCTGCACAGACGCGCAGGAAGGGGAAATGACATAGGGAATTCCCACAATAATCCAATAGCACACGGCGCACCTGCGCATTCCGCCAATGTGCCAATGTTCCGCCAAAAAAAAATCCTAGATCGCACTGGTGTGACCAGCTGTTCATGTAAAAGAAACCAAAAAAAAAGTCTCTGCAATTCTGAAAGTCTCCATGTGGTCAACAATAGACACACATTATGCCCATATTGTGGTCTAAACCAATTAGAGATAGTCAAGGGCCCAAGGTAAGATGTTCAGATACTGAGATGTTCAGTTCAAAGCCTTTAAGGCACTTTTAATTTTGACTTTCTTTGTACATATATTGTAAGATATTTTACGTTTAAATTTCAGCTCAGTGAAGCACGTTAAGCACAAGAACTTTTTCAGTACCTTATTTTTCACTGCGCCTTATGTATGAATTCTGGTTTTGCTTACTGACCGCGAACTGATTTTATGTTGTACGTGGCGCTTAAAAAAATCTGTCAAAATGTTTTAGTACGACTTTGGTAAGCTATGAAGCCACACTGCTTGATGGATTGTTGGACATTATGGCTACCGTAGTCAGGAGCCTCGCAGAGTAATACATACTGTGCTTCAACATAGGGCTGCTCAATTAATCGAATTTTAATCTCGATTACGATCTGGGCTTTCAACGATCATTAAAAATGACTGAGCCGATTATTGGCCCCTCCCTCGTGCTTTACTCTCGCGCTGCTCCGTGTGGCAAATCGAGCGCACCTCTCTGCATTTCGAACACGTGTCACAACAATTAGCAGCGGTCCCCAACCTTTTTTGCGCCACGGACTGGTTTATGCCCGGCAATATTTTCATGGACCGGCCTTTAAAGTGTCGCGGATAAATACAACAAAATAAAACTAGTACTGGTACCAAAGAAGATTTATTCATAACACACGTGAAAAGACCCAGGAAAACCGAGTGAACGATAAAAACGATAACAAAATAACGCTGAAAACCGATAAAAACCCTGAAAACTATACATTTCACACCTGAGCCTCAACTCTCGCGGCCCGGTACCAATCGACTCACGGACCGGTACCGGTCCGAGGCCCAGGGGTTGGGGACCGATGATTAAGAGGACCCGAGGGAAGCTCGGAAAGCTAAGCAGAAGTTATTTGGAGAGGAGAGTGACTGCCGTTGGTTGAAAAGAGAGGTAAAAAAAAACCTTCAGTGGTGTGGAAACATTATGGGTTCGTGGAGTCAGACGTGGATCAAGTAGACATAGTGTGTAAACTTTGCTGCAGTGTCGTAGCTGCACCACAGAGCAACACTGCAAAGTTCACTAAACATAGATGTTTACATTTTTCATTTATTTTTTTATTTGCAAACATTTGCACTGTTATCAGTATTTGCACACTATTTTATATTATTTTTTGGCAATCTTTAAAGTCATTATTCAATACATTGTTATTGTTAAATAAATATCGTCAAATAATCGAGATCTCAATTTCAGTGAAAATAATCGTGATTATCATTTTTGCCATAATCGAGCAGCCCTACTTCAACATATTACTACCATATTGTGTATACAGACCCCAAAATGGAAACTGTTAAGAGACATGCTTATGAAGCAGATTTCCAACTCTATCAGTCAGCAGTAGAACACGGGAATAGAGCAGCTGCGAGAGAATTCAAGATTAATGAATCAATTGTACAGAAGTGGAGGAAGCAAGAAGAATTAGTTGAGTAAAGCGTGACTTATCTGACTATTTGGTTTCGTTAAATGTGCCTTATGGCCCAAAAAATATGGTAACTTATCTTTGTTGTAGAAATGTGCTGCAAATAAAGAACTTTGTGTTGACAAGAAGCAAATACTAATGCATTAAGACTGGGCGATATATCCAGTTTTTAAATATATTGATATACTTTTATACAAGATATAAGCTATGACCATATCATTTATATCGATATAGTCTATGTTGCGTTATACTTATATGTGTGGAGCTGCAAGTTTGCCTCTCTTTCATCCACTTTTGTCTCTACGCTTACGTTCTAATACTGCGCATGCGTGAAGCACAAGAAGATTCAGCCTGCTCATTTCTGTCTGCCGTTTATTTACTTTCCGGTTCGTTGAAACGTCGCGGCAAAAGGTCGAGGAAAAGCACCAAGTTTTTTAAATGGACTAACAATGAGGTGGAGTTGTTGCTGCGAGTAACACGAAAGTACAACGTTACAAAAGCGAGTGAGAATTAAAGAATTTGAAGAAAAGCTATCTGGAGCATGTACAAACTGATATTAATCTTTAATAGGGCTGTCAAAATTGAGAGCAAACAAAACAACTGCTGTATAATGCCCTCCGCTATCTTAGTTTAATTGGCTAATTGGTCACATGACTGCATCACATGACTAAAATGCGTCATCGTTTTAGAAAGTCTGCGTTTTCTCTGTCCACACTGCAACGCAAACGCACTGTCTTCAAATGTATTTGTTTTCGAGAGCGTTTTCAAAACAGGCCAAAATGGAAAGAAAACGATGCAGTTTCAAACGAAAACACATTAGTGTGGACGTAGCCTAACAATCAGTGGAGGACTTGGGTTACTTGGGATTAAACAGTCATGTGAAAAAGAGTTTTCCCAGTTCTGCATACAGCTGTGTGGAAAAAGAAAAATACACCCTTACTAGTTCCACTAGTAGCAAATCAATCAATCAATCAAATGTGCTTGATGCACAACTGAGAGAGATTGAAGAACTCAGCATCTGTGACTCTACAGAACTCGGTGAACATGTTAAATATAAAAAATAATGACAGTATGATTAGAATAAGACTGGACGACAGGACAAAGCCTCTTCTCTCTTAAAAGAATGTGGCAGCACAGCAGACTTGGAGATGTTTGGCCAAATTGCACAGCAACATTTTTGCAATAACCAGACACGGCATATCAGCACAAACACCTCGTACCAACTGTCAGCACGGCGGTGGAGAGGTGACGATTCTGGCTTGTTTTGCAGCCATGCCTGGGGACCAACCATGTGAGTTCCTTTGTATACCAAAGTATTTCAGAGTCAAATTTGAGGCCATCTGTCCACCAGCTAAAGCTTAGATCATGCAACAGGACAGTGATCCCAAGCACAGCACAGCTTGATTTTCAACGCGTAACATAAGCAGAGACAACCAAAGCTGTAGAGTCTCACGTTTTGTCTGAACTCCTTCCTACAGTGGAGTCACTCTCACCACAAAATGTTTCTGTGAAGTGCTGCAAGGACTGCTTTTCACTCACTTGGCCGTCGACCTTGTGGTGATACTTAAATAGACTACCAAAAGAAAGATCTTCTGGATTTGCAGATATGTGGGTAGATGAAAAGTTTAGTGTTGTCACGTTAACTGGCAATCACGCATGCAGCGTGAGTAATACTGAAGCACTGTAACAAATAATTTTCTACACTGAGTGAATTAGTCAGTTAATGCATTTCTCTGGTTCTGTTTGATGATTATACTTCCTATGTTTTATGGATTTATGGTAAATATAATTTCCTTTCAGTGTCAAATTGGAAACTTTGGTTATCCGATGAGTCCTGATGGAAACTGTTGTGACTTAGTGCTTTTTAAATAACCTCTGTATTCATGAGTTTTAGGGTGTTTTTGATCATCTTAGCTGGAGGGCCATGCTATTTATAAGTTTGACACCTACAAAAAACCTCCCCCTCTTCCCCTTCAGAAGCAGAGTGTGGTCTGAGGTTTGGTTACTAAGTGATGGAGCAAAAACACGCAACACCAAAAATTTTACTGCTGCCGCCCTCGTGCTTTCTTAATCTGCCTAATGAACTCTGACTCAAATACGTTAGCAACAAGGGTCGCGCATTTTTAGACCTTTACCGCTTTCTTTTTTAAATTATGTCTAGAGTTCAAATTGCAGATTTTTTCGTTGTTTTGTTTTTTGTCAGTGCCACAGTATGAAATCACTGTGCCTTTTGGGCTTCTTGGTCTGTGGTTTGGTTACCGTCTCTATATACCCTGTGGGTAAAATTTTGGTTTGATTTAGAAGAAAAGGTAAAAAAGAGCAGAAGTTTCATAGCTTTGTCGTCAGAGATGGTGACACATGTTGGTGACAGTTTGCACCTCGGTTTTCGTACAAGAGGTCAGACTGGAATCAGATTAATGTTGCGACTCTTAGTACTTAGAGCTGTAGCAAATATCGATGTAGGACATTACTTTGAAGATCAAATGCTTGAGTATCAAGTCAGAAAATGCTGCAGAGATTTAACGAAGAGATGAACAATAATGATAATATACAGTGTTTCACTGAAAACACATTTCAGTGAAACCAAGATGTCTAGAAGGGCTTGTGTGTAGGACTCTTTCACTATCGCAACCATGGCGTCTGTTGTCTTTGGGCTTTAAAGGAAGTGGTTTTTCATCTTGAAGCAGCAACTCTGCCAAAGGTGACATGCATGGTTTATTTTGAGGTTTCTATGACATACTCAGAGATTTATACTAAAAGTTTTAGTGTGTTTAAAAAAAACCAAAAAAAAAAACCCTGACTTCTCAGATGTGTACTGCATACGTGTCACGCTAATGCTGGAAACAAATCTGTATGATGAGTATCATTGCAGTGGCCATATATTTATCCTAGTCACAGTTTTGTCTTATTTCAGCAGAAGGCTAAATTCTGTTAAACTTGATAGAGGAACAAAAAATATTTTAGCACTTAATTTTCACACATCTTTCATAGACGTCTTTGCAGATTCAAAATAACCTTTACGTCATTACCACAATGTTGGAGATGCGCGTAAAGCCAACTGAAACGTCGCATGCAATCGGCATTTCATGTGCACTTTTTTTATGAGCTGTGATTTTGTCCACTTGCCCAGGATGTGATGAAATGGGCGGATGATTAAAGGATGATCTCAGATTATCTGATTCTCAGTTCAGATCTGCCAGGAGACTGAACAAATTTAGTAGTGTACTTTTTAGAACGCAGAAAGCCCCTACACTGCACTATTTGAACTAAACAAAACCACAACACACTGGGACTTGAAGATACAATGGTAAGATGTTTCTGTGAGACGTTTGCTGTCCCTGGCCACAGCCTGACACCTGGCGATTCACACAGCTGAACACCAGGAAGTCTCTATTAACTGCCTGTCCTTGTCGTTGCAGTGTTTTGGAGCAGCAAAACCTCAAAAACAACAGGTTCTTGGAATAATCTCTCTTGTTTAGACCTCTCCATGTGAAAAAAAAAAAAAAGGCCTATTGGGACCCGCCATATTGAACCCCACCTCACCACAGGAATCTAAAACCCTATCTGTATTTTGGGGTGTTGTTCAGGTGGTGAAGACTCGGTGTCACCGCTTTACCTCGACACCCCACCCCTTACCGAGCGCGCGTCTTCCCTTTTTTTGCCTCAGTGCTGCTGCCTGTGTTTTGAACTTATCTCAGTGTGGAACTGGCAGGTTCAGGGGTGTGATTGAGGTTTGAAATAGAATATGTGTTTGTCTCCAGTGCCTGCAGATGTCTTCACTTAGGAAGGTAAACATCGCATGGGCTGTTTAACTGTTAGAGGCAACAACCAGCCTCATCCCCAGGGCCCCAGGAGGAAATCAAGCACAAATGACACTGTTTTGTGTTTCACCAGACATCTGTCACCTTGTTCGCCCGCCATACATGCAGGGTACCGCGCGATGCCGCTTTTTTTTTGCAGCGGGGCTCTCGAAGCTGCCGTTATTTCTCCTGCCTGTGCAGGAGTTTTCAACCATAAACAAGAAGACATAAGTATAATTTCCACAGACCCTTTTTTATTTAAGTGTATGTATAATATGCCAGAAATCTAAAATATTTTGACCCTGTAGATGATTAACAGAATCCTTTTTTTTCCAAAAGCTGTGGAACATGTTTGAAAGTTGTGTATTTTGTCCCAACAGAAAGAAGAAGGAAAGGTCCAAGGCCAGCTGAACCACACAGATTCGAGCCAGTACATCCGCGACCTCAAAGACCAGATAGCAGAGCTACAACATGAGGTGAGACTCCTAAAAACAAGCTACATGTTCACCTCAGTCACACTACCATTTTTTTGTTGTTGGTGTAAATGCTTTGATCGAATTTTCACAACAATCCCTCAGATATGGTTTTACTTTGACTTGAACAGATTAGTTGAAGTGTTAACTACACCCAGAGACTTCCTGTGTGGTGCTGAAGTTGCGAACCTCTTAGAGATGTATTCACAAACATGACTTACAGAGGTTTATATGGCAGAACATTGAGGCACGATGCAAAGATGGATGCACATTCAAATGATTGATATCTAAGAATGAGTAAAATGTCACATATGACGTCAGAAGTGACACATTCCCCACAGTCTTAGTCACCTTTATTCATTATTATTGGTCCTGTCAAGCTTGTTGACCTATGTCATGTGTTTGAGAAAAGGTGTTTTAAAGAGTGCTGTCTCAGTCGTTTCCCTTCCCTGCCAGTTGTCTTTGAGTTTTAGATTGCCCGACAATGATTCTTATTATTTTAAGCATGCACAATGAGCAAAACTGAAACTGGTTTAAGTCCCGTCATGCACCTCCTGCACAGTTTCAATTAACATCATACAGCTTGAAATTTTATGTGCAGCATCTCAGATGTTGATTAGATCACCGTTTCCTTTCACATGACAGCAACAGGAAGGCAGTGTGCCAAGTTTAGAGAGACCCAGGTAAATGTAGGGTTGTTCGGGTTTTGGGTTGTTGTTATCGTTTTTATGTACTGTGCTCTAAACTGGCCTCTGAATGCATCTCTTTCTACATGACTGTCTGTTGCATGGCAGGCCAACCCAGGTGAGTGTTTTCAGATGTTCTGTGTAACACCCCCAGCTTTTCAAGCCTGACCATGTGTTGATCTTTACCCAACCCCTCTTTGAGTCTGGTTAATTCATGGTGTAGGAGACCATCCCAAGTGCTTCAAGGTAAAGCTCAAGAAAGCGGCCGTGCATGGCTGTAAACTGGAGGTGGGGACGTTAACTGAAAATCCACTGTTCAAAATAAAATTTAAAATTAGTGCATATGTAGGCCCTTTTTGAACTTATAGCTGAAAGATAATCGGAGAAAATACAAACCCAATTCCAAAATAGTTGGGACTCTGCAAAGTGTGAATAAAAACAGAATGCAGTGATTTGCAAATCTCAACTGAGACATGAAAATTACCGGTATTAGCTGATTTTGAATTGGATGTAAGAGAAAAGTTGGGACAGGAGAAACAAAAGAATATCTTGGAACTAATTAGGTTAATTAAGGTCAGTAACGTGAATTAGTATAAAAAGAGCATCTTAGAGTGGCAAGGTTTATAAACGGAGTCTACAAATTCAGCAACAGTTTCAAAATAGCGTATGCTTTTGATTGCTTTAACTATCTCATCATCTAAAGTACGTAATGTCAGAGAGTCTAGAGAAATCTCTGTGTGCAGAAAAGGCCAAGAACTGGATGTTGTGATCTTTGATCCTCGGACAGCACTTCATTAAAAACAATAAAACGATTATTTTTGCGATTAGTCGACTAATCAGATCATGCATCCATTGGACGTAAAACGTACAGCTTATTGCACCAGCATGCATCTGCTCTTATATAACTATCATTAGCTTACAGCTTTAAGTGTTTTAAGGTATGTGCTAACTAAAAATAACAACAAGATGATAGTTTATTAAATTTTAATGACATTTGCAGATTGTTTGGGTGAAGTTTAATAAACTCAGCCGTCTGGTCCTTGCTATCTAAAGGCTCTAGTGAGCCTTGCCCCCGGCTAGCTATCGAGCTGGTGGGTAACAGACGTCTCCGAAAACGTCTTGATAAACTGAGCAGACATTTGAGGTTTACACAGCTACATTCTCGCCTGAAAATATGTTAAACGTTTATTTTGTGACCCAGAAAGAATAATAAGAGTAATATTAAAACTAACTAGCAGCCGGCATTGTTGGAAACTGAGCAGGGCCGCACTATGAATTCTGGGACACTGCTTCTTCTTCTTCTTTGGGGTTTAACGGCAGCTGGCATCCTTGTACATGCAGTGCTGCCATCTTCTGTTTCAGTCCGTTATTACACTCTTAAATCCTACTACTTATTGCTGCGTCTTTTGGGATCTAACAAAGCTTCAAACGACGCTTCGACTATTAAATCAGTCGTCGACGATTTTAATAGTTGACGTAATCGTGACTAGTCGACTAATCGTGGCAGCCCTATTTCTAACTAACCTGGATAGCATTAGCTTATAGCATCGCTCTCTATCATCTAAATATATTTCTGACTTTTAAAAAAAAGTGCAGCAATGCAAGTCTAAAAAATTTATGGATGAAAGCCAGATTGGCTATAGCCATCTTTTATATACAGTCAACGCAAAAAGTTCCTTACCAGGTATTTTGTTTTCCGAGAGAAAACAAATCCTCCAGTCTCAGACACTTTTCCTTTGCCTTGAAGCTCTTGGAAGCACCTTAAACTGTTAACGTGGTTTAAGGTGCTTTCTGCTACCATGCGGTCTTAAATGGAACATAATTATATGACTCTTTGTCCCAAATCCATACTACACATTGACTTTAAGTGTTGAGATTATAAAGCACATTCGTGCACACATTCAATAAACTCATCAAAGATTGAAGCAAAGACAGCATATAAGCTTTGTGAATTGGACGGTGACATTTCTAAACCTCTATATAATTTTATATTGAGATGTGTGAATAAAAGCTTTTACTACAAATTTAAAAGAGACAACTTGTCTTCCTCCGTGTGAGTGCTGTAAAAATATTTATTTCATGTCTACTAATTATACAAACAGGACACTCACCAGTTGTATACTCTTGGTGTGTAGTATGGCTCTGATTTTATTGCGTTGTTCCCTTTTGTTTTTATTTTTGGTTGAACTGGTGCCTGCATGTTGAATTTGTAGAGGACATCTCATCTTATTTGTTTCAGTGTTTCTGGTAAAATGTCACCAGCTCCCACTGACAGTTTGTTCATATCACGTGTGTCAAGTTTTTGTTATCTCACTGAGTTGCTAGCAGTCACAGGTTGTCCAGGAAGCCGTGCAAGAGTCATATTTCTCTGTCGTTATTCATTTTAAACATTAGCGTCACAGCTTGGCTGCTTTTTTTTCTTCTGTAGCAGCGCTACTTTGACACTAACAGAAAAAATGTGGATATAATTATGTTGTGAATTCAGCTGCATTAAAACATATCACTCTGTAGAATCAAAGGGAAAAATGATTCTGTAAACTTTCTGATAAGTCGCACTACTATTAAGTAAAACTGGCCACAGGAAACACATTTGTTGAAATTCAATCCGGGACAGGAAGTGCTGAACTAGATATCCGCTCTCTATATTTCCTGCACCTGGCTAAAAGGTTTGACCAAGACTTTCTTCCTCCCTCTTTCCTTCTGAGTACAATAACAGCAACCGAAAAAAATAAATAAATTAGTGAGCTGTCTATACAACTATACCCATTTTAATCGTTCACACTTAAACCTGCTTCAGAGACACAAGACAGTGAAGCAAAAATAGAGCTGGTCCACGACGATATTGGAGCAGAGGATCTCAGGGAGGTGATCCAGGCCTTAGCACAGCACCTCAGGTCATATAGCATCTGTAACAAGCAGTTTGAGATTCCTTTAAGCCAGTTTTCTTCTGAGCGTGCTCACACATGTGACAATGTCAGGATATCCACCGTCTCTGACATCCTGTAGAGCCCCCTGGTCACAAACCAGGTGTGTAGAGTCTGGAGCTTTTGGCTTACTGGGATAACTTGCATGTTTGCTGACCTCATTTTTTGAAACTTTGGCTATATTTAATGTGTGCATCCACCACTGTAACAGTGTATTTATGACAGAAAATAAAGAAAAGCGTAATATGTTAGCTGTAATTTTTTCAAGAGGTTTGGTGTTCATGCAGCTGCCTTCAGGCACAGAAGTCTGATCTGTAGGAGATTGTGTGGCTCCTGACTCTCACTGTTTGCTTTCACAGATTCGCTGCTTAAAAGGACAGAGGGGGCGCTTGGCCAATCAGCCCACTTTTGATGGGATCCATATTGTCAACCACTACAGGGCGGATGATGAGTCTTACCAGTCTTCGGACGACGATGGGGTCAAGGTCTCCCCCCAGCAGAGGAGCCGTATCAAACTACACCCCAAACTCGAGGACACCGACAGCGATGAGGAGGAGGAGGACGGAGAGGCCCTGCGGATCTCTGTTCCTCAGAGCAGCAGCCACAAGACCACCTCCGTGTGAGCGGCGCCCGCCGGCTGCTGAAGTGGAGACGGAGGCTGTCAGCACTAACTGTGGAAGAGAGGGTCATCCAGCAAACCATTTCAGAGGAGACTCCTGAACTTGAAGAATGAAATGCATCATCATCATTTGATATCCTGAGAATCACACGTGGATTTAGTTTTCTTTACCTTCCTTTTGCAGTTTTTTTCTTGTTGTTGTTTTGGGGGGGTTTTGTGAGTAAAGCCAGAAGCTCAGCCTGAACCTCAGTAGAGGCTCAAATCACGTGGAGCGTCTCAGACTCTACTGGGCCACAGAGACCTGACAAAGAGGAGGAGAAGGGAGATCTCAGTCTATCACTCCTGACCGCTTCTTCTAGGTACAACACAGAAAAAGAGACTGTGCAATAAAAACGTTTTACTCTATATTACACACTTCATGTTTTTATATTTTAAAGCTTTTTATAAATGAACATCAGAAATGCATTGATGCCGTTACTACTAAGTGTCCATCATGCAGAGGCAGATTTGTATGAGTGCTGTGCGTGCGCATGTATAAATATCTATATTTCTAATGTCTTGAAGAGCTTCATCAGAGCCTGGTATCAAACTCGCTTGTATCAGTCAGCGACGACTTGATGACTTTCTTTGGCCTTAGCATGTGCCGCATGCCTTTCAAGGTCAAAGTGACATTGCGTACATGTAGATATGTAAATGTGTATCATGTTGTTTGTTTCCCCCCACTTCCTTTTGAACTTGAAAATGCATATCTGGTGTTTAGAATATGCTGTACATTTGAGAGTAAAGGGACATATAATGTAGTTTAACACAAATAACAAATCCTGCTTTTGAGACGAGGGAGGTGAATTCCTGGTAGAATAACTAGTCACCCCTCTTTAGATGCTTTTGAACTCTCCGTTCTTAAAGCAGTTAGCATGTTAATAAGTGCAGATGGGGACAGGTTTATTTCTTAGCTACTGTTGCTGTTTTACAAAGTTCTCTGAAAGCATCACGATCTCACTTTCACGATGAGGTAAAAGGCGAATCACTTCAGTGCATAATGCATCTACCGATGACTCAAAGCTGAATGATGCCTCTCATATGTTCTGAGTGTCACTAATTTGCACGGAATTGATGACAGTCTGAGAGAACTTTGGTCAGGAGATGAAGCCGAGATAAAGCAACACTCAACAGCACAACATGGAAACTAATCGGGACCGGCAAAGTGTTACCAAAGCGAGGCCTATGTTCTGGATCTACAAGCCACTCCATTTCATGACCTGGATGTGTAAAAGTGAATTTCTCTGAATGTCTGAACACTAACTTCTGTATGAATCGAGGCAGCCGCAGTCTCCAGGAACCAGCAAAGATTCTGACTTTGAGCAGGTGATGATGATGTTAATGTCTCTTTGCTGATGGAATAGAAGAGGAACACCTAATGGCACTTTTTTTGAGTCTGCAGTGCAGTATGGACACACTATGATGCAGTCAAGCACACTCTGCAAACTAAATGAGATTGTTATATATATTATATATATGTATGTATGTGCGTGTGTGTGTGTGTGTGTGTGTGAGAGAGAGAGAGCGAAAGGGATGAATTCACAATAAAATTGTTTGATAAACTCCTGGCCTGGTCTGTCTTGTAATGGTGGCTGCAAACCTCTAACCAGAGTCTCCTCGTGCAGGCTGAACAGCACATGTGGGATGTTTAGTCTCAGCGCTGCCTTCCTCTGAAGATTCTTAGCTTAGATTGACTGTTTCAGGAAGTGATTTTTCTCGCGGTTTTCAAAGTTGAGCCTCAACTACTAATCATTTCATGCAGAAAACCACATTTTAAAAAGAGCATCTCTCTTCGGGCACTGAAACATTTACCAGGTTTGTGTTTGGTTTTTTGGCTTTTTCCCCCACAAAATGCTGATGATGAGTTTGTGTTGGACAGTGAGGCCAGTCTGTTAGTGATGTAAGCTCAGATTTTTAGAACTTGCGTTGACTAGTAAGGTTGGCGATTATTTTATTTTTTTTAACGTGGCGCAGTGGAAGGTCGCTTATTTCTATAGCGGGTGCCAGATGTTACAGCCACATCAATTCTATTTTAATCTCAAAATTCGGCTTTATTATTAATAATACCCGAGTTTAGCACAACCTAAACAGCAGTACTCCTGCGCAGACACGGGTGTGTGAATACAGCTGATTTTATGTATTTTATTGATTTCTTTTTCTTTGATTGACCTTTGCAAATATTCGAGCAGATTTAAACGTGCGTCCTGAAATGTTTACTATAAGGAGAGCGCGATACAGTGGCGCAGTGTGGGAGGCGTGAATCATTTGGTGAGTTCACATGTAGAGGCGTTTTAAAAGCTGAATTTCAACGGAGAGAAGAAAATATTTGAATACTGCAGAAATAATGACGCAGTTAATTAATTGTGCGGTTATAAACAACCGCATATCAAATCAAATCTAGTTTCAAACCGCGAAGTTCTAACATCCTGCGTAAAAGCGACATCAAATCCCTAAATGTATTTATATTATTAATATCATTAATATTATTATTATTATTATTATGTGCGTGTATTTAATTGTGATGGCATGATGCTACAGTTAAGAAACCGTCTGCCTATCGGGCAGCAGGCCCTGCTGCAGCTGCTTTTATCGGTTCGAGCTTCATATCTTCTCCAAAAAACTGTATCCGGATGCCGTGATGCGTCTAATCGAGCTGGAACATGTGGTCCTTTAATTTCCTGTCCTTTATTTACTGATAACGGTTTGCATGTAGCCGACATTATAAATGCATTCACTGACATGTTTGTGCCAAAGCCGTGTAAACGGTCTGAAACCTTTTTGGGCGTCCAGTTGTCTGATTTGGAGGAAACTTCACACCTTTACATGCGTGGAGGATTTGACCGGAGCGGATTTACTAACGGTTACCTGGTGATATATTAAAATAATAAGTCAAGAAACGCAATGAAATGAAAAGTCATCCAAAATGCGCATGTGTGAATTTCGGCTCCGTGGCAATTCAAGCGTCTCAAGCCACGAACAATAAAACTTTAAAGCGCAAACATGGCCTGATAGCCACCTGTATTTACTGCAAACGAATGCAGGTTTTTGATCACACTTTCACTTCAATGCCGTCTCAAAACTGTTTTATTACACCTGCAGTGGATGAAAGGCACCAGGACGCACGACTCCGTCTTATTGATCAGCGCGTAATGACGCTCTAATCTTCGACCTGTGCGAACAGAAAACAAACTGTCTCCGTTATTTGCTTCTTCCTCTCGGGGTAATGTGAAACGGTCACCGCAGGCGTTAGGACGGAGAGTGTCTGTCACATAATAACAGTTTATGGGCTCAAGTGACCACCAGACCGGGACAACACTTTGTCCTGTGTGGAGCCGGCAGTGAGTTTTGATCAGAGAGACACCGCGGTGCGTTTTTATGTGAGGATTTATTCTCAATGAATTATTTTTCCTCTAGCGTTTTATTGGCTGAACTCAACCGGAGACACTCTTGGCAAACCCGCAGCGTTTGGTCAAATTTTAATTGCAGCCTATAAGAATAATAAGACTACCACGCCGGTTCAAAGTTTCTCCCACCCCTTTATTTTACCACGACGTGCTACTTCAAGCTCCCCAGCAAGGCACCCTGGGGTGTGTCTCCCCGTTTCCTCTCCCCCTGCCCCCTTTAAAGATTGAGAAAGGCGCCGATAAAGCCTGTATCACCTCTCCCGACTGCCCCGGGCTCCATGGGAGACACGAGCTGCAGTCTGCGAGAACTTCGGCAGCCCCAAGCTGTGGAAAAGTTAAACACTGCAAAAAGTGTCTCATAGACTTCTCGTCCCAAGTTGTAGGCCTACTTTTAAACAATAAATAAACTTTTCTCTTCTTCATTCCACCTGCGTTTCTTGTAAGAAAGGAAACCACTGTCGGGTTCTGAAATGAGTCCGTTTGCTCTAAAGATGCAAGACGACGTCGCCCCCGCTGCAGACAGTTTTCCTACAGCCTGCTCTGACTAAAACACTGCAGGCGGATATTTTTTACAGCGCACTGAGCTGTGGCGAGCAGCCTCGACACCTGTCCGACGACACCTGGCAGGCGTGACCGACAGTCCGCGCATGCTCCCTTGTCAGGTTGAAACCTCTTAAAGCACTTGGGAGCAACATCACCACACCAGTAGATGTCAAATCTTGGAGCGAGCGGCCTCGGGCGCAGGAGGACTGCTCTCTACAGCTGGATTATTGTCACTGATTTGTTCTGTTCCGCTTCAGAGATGCCCCGCTCCTTCTTGGTGAAGAGTAAGAAGGCGCACAGTTATCACCAACCCCGAAGTTTTGAGGATGACTACAACAAGCTGGACACGATACTGGCGCACATATGCTCGGGTATGCAAAAGGAGGCTTTTCTTCAATATTCCCCTCTTTGTCAGATGACACTTTCAATGCTGTATTTGATATTGATATAATCTGACGGGATGAGGGGTATTTTTCAAAAGTAAAATACATTTTTGATCGCAACACTTGCCAATAATTTGTAAGATGAATAATGCTTTAAAAGAAAAGCACTTTACAGTTAAGAGTCATTGTAGTGTTTTGTATTCAATTCTGAAACTGTTCTTTTGGTTAAATGCATGTATCTAAATATCTCGGGTTATTCACAGTTTTATTACATATTACAACACTATTTTTATTGTTATAACATATCATATATTAACACTATTACCACAAGAAAAATTGACGTTATCTCTGACTAATTTTGTCCACCAAAAATCCAGTTTTGTTTTGACAAATTACCGAACTGGCGACCATCGACGTCATTTATCAGCCCTTTAAAAACAACATAAGAATGGCTTTAATTGAGTCACCGGTCATTACGATGCTGACTGTCATTTGTTTTGTGCTTCTCAGAGGGAGATAAACTCCCAGAAGAAGACACGGATATGTCGGTGGACAGGTACGACCTGTCTCCGGACTCCCACCTGGGCGACGCAGCAGATTTCTCCCCCAAGTCTCCGCTGAGCTGTGCCGACAGCCTGTGCCCTCGCTCCCCGGACTATGAGGACTTCTGGAGGCCTCCATCTCCCTCCGCCTCGCCAGGTAGACAAAGACACACACATACATTCACACATACTGATGATCCTGCAATAGATTACATTTCATGTACACATGAAAGACCCAGAGCGGAAACTGTAAAGCGTCCAGGGCGCACAGATCCAATGCAGACTTTGATTTGTATTTTTTCCACCATGGTTTAGAAAACATACAATACAATGTTCGTTTCGGCAAACTAAATAAGCAAAACAGGCCTTTGTGATAGTTTACATATTTTGCTGTTTTAATCATTTTCTGAGATTGTTTTAAAGGATCTATTGAAGTTATTCTTCACACAAATACGTTTTTAGTTTTTATAATAAATCAGAGCAGATATCATCTAATCTAATTTCATTTTAATCGGACTCAACCACAAATCATCACTTGGGGAATCTGAAATAAGTTTTCCCCTCAATGATTCCTCTGAGGCCCCGTAGATCCCTGGAAGTGCTCCTCTTCGGTCACTTCACTGCTTTCATTAAATTTTTATCTGTTCCCCTCTCCAGCTGATTCGGAGAAATCTCTTTCTCCCCTGGTGGACGAGACTCAGCCCTTCACCGTTCCATTCCGGCCATACGCCTGGAGCAGCAGCTATCCCAGGCCGGAGCTGGTGCAGCCAAGCCTCCATACGGGAATGGAGGTAGCAAGAGGCCCGGCTGCGATGGGCTTCTACGGAGACAGAAGCACCCATCCTGCCCTGTATGCAGACCGAGCTCTGGGAGAGGAGACCTATGGTAACTACAGGAGGCACGCTGCTGCTCTGCTGTTTCCTGAGGCAGGCCTGCACGGAAAAACCCACGGGGTGAACGCGCAGTCTGATCTGCTGTGCTCTAGCCTCATCATCAATGGGGCTTACAAGTGCGTCAAGTGCAGTAAGGTGAGGACAGAGAGCAACGAAGAGAGCTGTGATTTCATATAGCCCAGTCTAATATAGTGTCTTCTATAAAATGCATGCATGTTTGTAAGAAAACACCAATAATTTAAAAACTTGGGATAATTTGATTTCCGCTCAACTTGGCCCCAAGCAAAGACTCACTGCAGCTGCTGTCTTTTGGCTGACCTCTGACCTCCCTATAGGTGGAACAAAACACAAACAATTGACTCTCCAGTTACACAGAATCGAATTTTTTTTTTCTTCGATGGTTTATTGCAAATTTTAAAACGTTCTTATCGTCAATTCATTGTTGTTCTCAGGTGTTTTCCACTCCCCACGGTTTAGAAGTGCACGTCCGCAGATCACACAGCGGCACCCGGCCATTTGCGTGCGAAATCTGCGGCAAAACTTTCGGACACGCAGTGAGCCTGGAACAACACAAGGCCGTGCACTCTCAGGTATCTTCACACCTCAAACCACAAGATGCAGTTTGCACCCTTTTCTTTTTTTGGATTCACATCTTACTTTCAACCCGCCTTCCTGTCAAGCGTGGATGCGCTGACTCGAAAATGTGACTAAAACAGGCCTCTGCTCACGTTTCAGGAAAGAAGTTTCGACTGCAAAATATGCGGTAAAAGTTTCAAGCGGTCGTCAACTCTGTCGACTCACCTGCTTATCCACTCCGACACGCGGCCGTACCCATGCCAGTACTGCGGCAAAAGGTTCCATCAGAAGTCGGACATGAAGAAACACACCTTCATCCACACAGGTGAGCGAAGAAAGGGACGAAACTACATTTGTTGTTTTGATTGTTCTGTAACCGAGGTAAAAGATCTGTGCGCAAAATCCAATTTTTAAGCAGCAAAATGTATAGCTCTCATTTATTTTTATTATATATATATTTTTTAAACCCTAAATCAAATGTATTTTTATTTTTTTTTCTCTTTCAGGTGAAAAGCCACACAAGTGCCAGGTGTGCGGGAAGGCGTTCAGCCAGAGCTCCAACCTCATTACGCACAGCAGGAAACACACCGGATACAAACCTTTCGGCTGCGACCTCTGCGGCAAAGGTTTCCAGAGAAAGGTGGATTTGAGGAGACACAAGGAGACACAGCACGGGCTGAAATGAACTGACGCGGCACCATGGAGTCAATCTAATCTGACTTCAGAGCAATCATTTGCTCATTCCTAGGAAGTCGTTTTTAGACATCCGGCATTTTCGACTTTTCCTCCTTCTGCCATCCACCTTGAGGACATTTTTCGGATCAAGATCGACTCTGACTCTCATTTAGCTTGTTAAACGTGCATTGAACCTATATTTAACAACGACAGATGGTGTTTTTTATTTATTTTATAAGGGAAAAAAACGTTTAACGGGCGACTTTTTGCAGTGCGAAAACGAGCAACACTAACGAGACCAGCCTGCTGCAGAATGTTACATGCTCACAAAACCAGAGATAAGCTGTGGACTTTAAAATACATGACATGTAAGCGCGATAATAATAATAATAATAACAATAATAATAAAATTGTCTGTGTCTTAAGCCCAAAATATTAGCAGTCACACTTCAATAACAGGATTGGCAGAGCCATAAAGAAACAGATGCAAATCTGCGCTTCTCCAAAAGAACAGACGTAGGATTTTGTTGTCAGCTACAGCGATGCTGGCAAAACAGTTCTTCCACTGTCTGATTTAATAATCGCTTCCATTACCAAGCTGGTATCTTTGGTCTATTTTGCACATTTTCTTGTCAAATTTAAACTTCTATCGTTTACAAATAAATATTACTTCTCTTCAAATATGTATTCCAGTTTCTTGTTGATGTTTTAAAATGATTATTATGATCAAATTTCAATGCAGTTAAAAATATGGATGAGTTAAGTTTTTCCAAACGAAAACAGAGACGGAACGGAAAAAGCGTGCATAAAAATAAAACAGATTACATTAAAGTAAAGGTCGGGTTTCATCACCTAAGTTTAAAAAAATTCCACAGAGCGTCTTTTTTTCACTGTCGTCAGCAGACGCGTCGGTAGATTTAAGGTCATTAGCAACAGTTATTTCAGATTTTTTCTCGATCGAACACACACACACACACACACACACACACACACACACACACACACACACACACACACACACACACACACAGGGAGAGAGAGAAATAAAACTATGATCTAATCGAATAAGAGCTTTACGTTCCAGAGTGTAAACTTTAAAACAAAGGCGCCAGGACGTTGAGCCACCTTGCTGCCGTGATTGTGTGATTGCCCAGAGGCTACTGTTTGTTTTGACCACTGCAGACATTTGTTTGGACCTCAAACAGTATGAGCTGATTTAACCGTTAACCAAATGCGTTTTACCCTCATGGCTGTTATTTGGGGGGGAGGAAAAAAACGAGCTTTGGCAGAAAAGATATCACATGTGGCAGCTATGATCCTGGGAAAAATGAGAGTCGGGAAGCACCCTGTCAAAGTTTCTGTACTGCTACATAAACAATAGATTAAAGGGTTTAATCTGATAAACAAAAACGCTCCCTGGAAATATTACAGCACATTTAAGAAACAGGTGGTATCCCTGTCATAGAGACTATTTCCACAGATAGAATCAGTTTAATACTGTGAAAATACCTCTCACAACTGGTTAGGTGAGCTTATAAACAGTCGCCTTATTAATCTACCGATTCTTCCAAACTCTTATCTTTTAACCTCCGACACAAAAGAGGCGAAAAGAGGAACAATCACTTTGTCGTTTTCACTCAACATTGATTGAAATCACTGACTCACAAGGATTTTCTATGCCTCACTTGCCTCAAAATCGTACAACATCCAGGCCTGCGAAAATACTGAATATTTTAAACCCCAGGATGAACAGACTAAAGGAGAACAGGAACAGGCATGCTCATTTAAAGCAAGATTTAGTGGAGCTGTGCGCATTACAGCTACATGGCAGAGAGACTCACAGTGTTTATTCTTTTCAAACGAAAATGCATTTTATATGCAGCAACCACACATTTGAAGGCGAATAAAAAGCTTCAGTTTTGAAAAGACTTCAAAACTGAAGCTCCTTTAAAATAAATCTATAAAGGAAATAAGAGGTTACGCTGCTTGAAAGGAGTGCACTTTTTGTTCAGACTGAATGAGGTTGAATCTGGTGACAGGGGAATTTCCTGATGCCTGATGCCAGTGCCTTTAACGCTCAGAGAGCCCCGAGCCGCCAACCTCACCTTTGAAGTAAGCAAGCAAGCAGGTTCTCTCAGGTGGGACGTTTCACTGCTGGGCAGAGCAGGTCGACTTCAGCTCAACTTGTGACACTGAGCTCCTCTCATAACTGTTTAAGCAACTGAACAACCTAGATCGCTTATGATGGATGTTTTGTTTGTTTGTTTTTTACCTCAGAGTGCTGTATGACGAGTCCCTTTGAGAGATGCTCTTCAAGCACAATCTCAGAGTGAAGCTTCTCAAGTAAAAATCTTCAAACGAGCCAATAGGCTGACCAGATTTCCTCCAAGTGCATGGCTAGATTTTTCTTTTAAACTTTATCCCACTGCCTAAAGGCATATCAAATATGAATAGGAGATGGCTCGATTGATTTGAGTGGGCGAATAATCAGAGCATTGCAGTCTGAGGCCTGCATTTTGGCCCGTAAGTGCACACGGTGGATAAACATGCACTCATCTGTG
Source organism: Haplochromis burtoni (assembly GCF_018398535.1). Taxonomy (NCBI): domain Eukaryota; kingdom Metazoa; phylum Chordata; class Actinopteri; order Cichliformes; family Cichlidae; genus Haplochromis; species Haplochromis burtoni. Next base: position 634,004 of record NW_024582374.1, read on the forward strand.
CACGCAGCCACACAGCATGCAGAGGTATGGCTGGATTAATTTTTTCTGACAGACATAGTTGTGCAATTAGAAAGTTCAAGGTCTGGGTTTGTGTGGTCTTGGATGATCTATTATTAATCTGAGATTATACATGAATAATAAAAGATGGGAGAGAGACTTGGGTGTTTGATTTTTTTTTCTTTTTTTGATTTTTAATGTCTGAAAAAACAGACATTAAAAATGTAATCAAATTATTAGCTAGTATTATGGGATATTTGGGGTATTATGGGATAGATGACCCCCCCCCCCCATTATACAAAAAATATTTTTGTATAAAAATAATCTACTGAAAAGAGGTCAAGTATATAGATATTATTGCACAATCAATACATGAAAAAACTTCAAAATAAAGCCAAGTTGTATGGGACATGCTACACCCGACCTCCCATAACTTCATAATGAAAGCTCTGATTTACCCAAACTGAGTGCGGTGGTTGACAGGAAGTTTCTCTACATGTCTGAATAAACAAAACGTGAATCGCTGGGTACACTGAGGAAATATAGCTGTACTTCCTCTAAACCATCAATGTGTCTAATAGGCTCCATTCCTACAAGCTTGCACAAAAAGGTCTTACCATTTAATAATGCGGCAATCTTAAATATGATCAATTTAAGATTAATATTAATGTACGTACAACAGGCCTTTAAGGTGAAGTTACCATAAACCATTACTCAAAAACTGACTCAACTGTTTTCGATAATTACCGGTCAATCTCCAACCGTCCTTTTATTTCTAAAATTCTTGAAAAAGTAGTTGTGAAACAGCTAATGGATTGTCTGCAGAGGAATGATTTATTTGAAGAGTTTTAGTCAGGTTTCAGAATTCCTCACAGTACAGAAACAGCTTTAGTGAAGGTTACAAATGATCTTTTCACGACCTCTGACAGTGGACTCCTTTCTGTTCTTGTAGTGCTAGACCGCAGTGCAGCGTTTGATACTGTTTACCACAATATCTTACTACAGATATTAGAACACACTGTAGGTATTAAAGGTACTGCGCTGCTGCAGTTTGAATTATATCTAGTTTCTAATTTGTTAAAATAACTGGAGAGGCCTCTTCACACACTAAGGCTAATTATGGAGTTCCACAGAGTTCCGTGCTAGGACCTATTCTGTTCACGTTATACATGCTTCCTTTAGTCAGTATCATTCGAAGGCATAGCATACATTTTCACTGCTATGTAGATGCCGGATGACACGCACTAATGAGTTCAATTGCAGGAATGTCTTAACGATATAAAGTCCTGGATGAACTCTAATTTCCTGCTTCTAATTTCAGATAATCTGAGGTTATTGCACTCGGCCCCCAAAATCTTAGAAACATGGTGTCTAACATGATACTGTGGATGGTATTACCTTGGCCAGGATATGTCCTTCAATGCTCATTTTATACAAATATGTAGGACTGCTTTCCTACATTTACATATTATCGCTAAAATCAGAAGCATCCTGTCTCAGAGTGATGCTGAAAAACTAGTTCTTAATTGTAGGCTGTAGACTATGTTGTTCTAAAATGCTTCAGTTGATCCAGAATGCTGCTGCAAGAGTACCGACAGGGACTAGAAAAGAAGCGCATATTTCTCCCATATAAGCTTCTTTTCTTCTAATTTCCATTGTCTCCTTGTTAAATCCAGAATCAAGTCCTTAAAATTCTTCTTCTCACATACAAGGTCTTGAATTATCAGGCCCCATATTATCTTAAAGACTTCATAGTACCATATCACATGATTAGAGGACTTCACTCTCAGTCTGCAGGCTTACTTGTGGTTCCTAGAGTTTCTTAAAGTAGAATAGAGGGTGAAGCTTTCAGGCCCCTCATCTGAGGAACGAGCTACCAGTTTGGATATGGGAGACAGACACCCTCTCTACCTTTAAGATTAGAATTAAAGCTTTCCTTTTTGATAAGGAATAATGTTAGGGCTGAATCAGGTGACCCTGAACTTGCCGTATGCTAATAGGTCGAAGCTGCTGGGGCTTCCCATGACTCTCACTGACTATTTCTTCTTCACTCACCTCTTTTCACAGCCTGTCTGTATGCACAACAAGTTTCTTCCTGTTAAAAGAGAGTTTTTCCTTCCCGCTGTTTCTTGTTCATAGTGCTTGCTCACAGGGGCTCGTCTGATTGTTGCGGTTTACTCTGTGTTATCATAGGATCTTCGCATTATGTTATAACGACCTTTGAATTGACTGGTGTTGTGAGTTTGTCCTATATTAGCAAAATGTAACTGACCTGAACTGAAAGAAATGCAAAAATGAGAATATGTTATGAATGCATTGTATTGCATTGCATCGATCAAATGATGAAGTCTAAAAGAGTTAAAAATGAACATAAAATTTATTCAAACTGCTTAAAAAGTCTAGAAATGTCAAGAAAAGTTTACATTACTAATCAAAAGCATGGATAAACAATTGTGGGCTTTAAACGGTATGAACAGCTGTCAAATGCAGGAGTAACATCAAACAGGGAGCAAACGGGTGACATAGTAAGTCAATAACTATAGAAAAATGTCTGAGAGAGTTCACTAGCCATAATTGACCAATGGTAAGCAGAAAGTGGTCCAGATCATGCTTACGATGGGTTAAATGAGCATATTGGAGGGGCTACATTGCTGTTGATGGATTCTTAAGTACTGAAAAGCCTTTGGAGCTGATCAGATGAAAAGGTTTGGGAACCACTGCTCGATGTAACCACTCTTTTAATTTTGTACCATATAAAGCTTCAGAAAACTCTTGAAATAAAGCTTCAGAAAAGATATAGGAGACATTGCCCCAGGTCAGCAAGCTGGAACCACTTTTAAAACCAGATCGCCATGAAATGATTTACAATTGTGATATGTCACCTGAGGGACTAAAGAAAAGAAACGATTAAAGCATTATATAAAGCGCCTCACAGATTAAGAAATATAAAGCTCACACCCACGCAGCTGACAATATCTGGAAAACATCTGCCGAACGGTGTTTTACTTTTTATGAGGGAGAAGACAGACAGAGAGAGAGAGAACAAACGTGATTATTTCCCTGAGGGTGAGCAGACCTGTTGTGTATATTGTCATAATAATGCGGTATTTGCTTTCATACGCTGTTCAGCAGATTTCACACAGGTTTGACGAGTTCGAAGGTGAGATAAGCTGACAGAGATGCAGGATTTCTGACAGCAAGCTTTGGTGAAAAAGCAGTGATTAAGATGTTCGCACACGGAAAAATTCACGGGAGATTAAAAGATATCAAATGAAACCGTTTTCTTCCGTTTACGCTTTTAATTCGGGAAAGTTTCAACATCAGAGACACTTTCCTGCTTACCTGTGGTTGACACGCCAAGTAAGCTGGGGCAGATGAAGAGAGGCAGGGCTCATATAGAACACAGCTCTTTTGTTGCATAGGCTTATTCATTATTCACCTGATCTGAAAAACAGACTGCAAACCAACTGCACAGCTGTCATCAAGCAACAAGGCGTAGACACAAATTATTCATGACTCCGCAAAGAAAAGGCAGCAGAATGAGAGGAAAATAATAACAAGAGACATCAGTGAGGCAGCTGACAGGCCGAACATGTGCAGGGAGAGCAGGCCTCTTCGGGCTAACAAGCTTCCTCCTCGTGGAAGGCCAGCCGTGGCTGAGGCACACTTCCAGACTTTTGCAGTGTGTTAGTGAACAAGGAGACACGCTTACTTACAGTTTCTGAGAATGGAAATGGACTGAGACTGTGTATAACGCTCATTTAGTCTTACTGACCAGTCAAAGCGTTCTACGCTACAAGACGCAATCACTCTCAAAGCCACATTTGTATGGTGGTTTGGTTTTACATTTAGACCCACAACTAATCTAATCAATCTAACATGCACATCTTTGAACTGTGGGAGGAAATCACAGCCCTCAGAAAGAAGCCAGTAGATAAAGGGAAGACATGCAAAATTTGGTGCAGTGAAGTCTATAGGTCGAAGAAGACGGCTACATCAGACACAGGACTCATATTGTGCAACATTTGAATGTAATTTTATCCAATTTTATCAAGTACACAAGCTTTGATCCACCCTTAATTCCTTTATACATGTCTAGGAACATCTAAAATAGGTGCAGTGATGTGCTGAAGCATGCGCAAACGTCCCCAAATCCCCAGCACCCAAAGAACCCCCACATCTTTGAGAAGAGACCTGACCATGACAGAACCTACAGCAATCTTTTTTAAGACTTTCATTTCTAGAAATAAGAAAAAAATACAGACAAAACTGGTAGAAGAGGTTAGAAGAAGTGTCCGTGTGACTGAATGTGGAGTATGGGGAGTATGCTCTTTTCGTTCAGTCTGGTTCACTGGAATTGATAGATAGGAGAGGAAAGGAAAAAAAAAAAGATTAATTAATAAATATTGTGAATATTAAAAATGTAATTGAAAAAAATTGGAAAATGCATGGAATTCCTGGGAATGTGCCTCAAGTCAGCGGCGTTGGTGTGACTGAGAGTCAGAAACCACAACCAGAGCTTTACAGGGCGAGATCAGCAGTGTTGTTATTTTATGGTTAATAAGCAGGGATTATCTGCTTTTTCTTTTGCTATGGTAAATAGTGGTAAAGAGAAGCTTTCGCATCTCTCTCCTGACCTCCTCTGTACATACTGATAACGATTTGAGCCGAACATATCACATTTTGATTTATCGCTCCATAAAACCTGCTGCCACTGATTTTCAGTCCAGTTCAGTCCAGTGTAATCTGGCACATCTCGGGATTTTCTCCCTGTTTCTGTACCTTCTTGACAGTCACATTTTCACTGGTGGCAAATATAAAGAAATAAGGGGTAGCTCAAAACTTGCACAGTACTGTATAATACTCCAAAACAATCTGGTCAAATTACTGAAACATGCATGTCTTCATTTAGTTTTGTCTTGATTACTGTGATTAATCTTTGGCCTTACCTTCACTACATGCTGTTCAAAACTAGAAATAGATGATTGGATCATTTTACACCTCTTCCAGCTTCTTTACACTAGCTCTTTGTTTATTTTAGAAATATTTCAGAAATTGAATCATTTAAGTTTCAAGACACTATATCCAGCTGTTTATAAATTGAGTTTATGACGTGCATTTCTAACACCAGTGTTAAATTAATAAAAATAGGCAACCAGCATTTTTTTTATGCAGGTGTGTGTGTTTACGTGCATGCATGCGTGTGGATGGGGGGGTGGAGGGCGTCGACAGTGTTGTTGTTTTCAGTTTCCAGGCCTGTTTATAAAGGCACGTCCCTAGGTGATTGTGTGTTTACGTGATGCCTGAGCCACGACCACATAAACACACAAAAAAAACCTACACACTCCTCGCATCAGAAAATGGTGGAGGCCAAATGAAAGCCGACGTTTTTCTCCCGCCGTCTTGAAAGCTTTCCATTAGCCGGGCTCTGTTGAGGGTCTGGGGCCCTGAACAGCGTGAGGCCGTGATGGTGAGGAAGGGGGGGGGCTGGTCAGGAAGGGGTGGGTGTGTGTGCATGGGTGGAGGGTTGGGGACCCGCTGGTTTGATAAAAGGGCAGGAGGGTTGGGAAAGCTGTTCGCTCATTTAAAGACATGTTTATCCGGCTCATTTAGCATTGCATATCACTAGACTACTTGGATGTGAGCTGTCACTCAGAAACAAAAAAGCTGCTCTGCTGCAGCTCGGTCACAAGCCCCCTCCTCTCTGGACAGATTTACACAACTGATCTCATATTCCGCACCGGTACTAAAACGAAGCTGTGTTCAGTCCTTGTACTGTATCTGCTGCTACACCACACTTTTACCTCATTGGCCTAGTTTTGTCTTTCATCTGAAGTCATGTCTAATAACATATGAATCCTGAAGGTGACGTTAAAAGGATCCACTTTGGTTAAAAGGTTCTGATAACAAAAGATCCTCTTGTCTTTGGGGGGAAAGCAAACGCATGAAAAAGAAATCTTCTGAACACAAGTGACAAGAAACAGAGCTGTGCAGCCTTTTAATGTGCGCACGATATTCGTGTTCAGTCGTAAAAGGTTTTACGTGGCTGGGAATTTGAGATGGAGGGTGGAAGGTAAAGCTGTGAGGAACTTGCAACAAATCCTTGCATGTTACACAGTTTAAGATGTGCGTTAAATTGTGCGAAAAAAATGTTTTTAAGACTAGAGAATGAACCTCAGTATCTTATTTTAGTGCTGATTGAAATATGTTCATATGACAGAGTATAAAAAAAACTGTCAATTATCATGTTGGACCACAAAACTGGAATTTTAATTGGTTAAAGAATTAAAAGTAGAGTAAGTAGAGTCTTTCACGCCATGTCAATCTGTGAAGCTTTGATTAAACCACAGTATTGTTAATGCTGAATACAAGACTGTTCAGCAGTTACTATACAACAGTACAATATGTTGCACTGTGACTGAAAGATCAGCTCACAGTCATGCCAAAAAGAACATTTTCACAGGACCTTACGTGGACATTTTCTGCTTAAACATATTTTTACACCTGCTGAGAAACAGCCTGATTTCTTTTTTCTGCATCAGTCTAACCTGATTGCTAACCTGCAAGCTAGCTTCCTCTTCCCCTGTGATGCTTTTAGTTCTCCCTTTATCCACTGATTATCATTTCAAAAATCTTGATGGATTTCTTTAGTATAACATCAACAGACAATAGTCTCTTACCCCAGTGTCAAATTTGTCCAAGTTCCCACTAGTGACTATGAAGATTTCCCATGCTGCACAGTCACAAGATACTCTCAGATATATTTTTCAACTCTTTACAACACAGGCTTGCTCGTTTTAAGCTAGTGTTTATAGAAAGGTACCATATGAACCGCATTATGAGTCCCATAACATTTTGGATGCCACCTACATATTGCTAAAGCATAAATCAAATGCTCTGTCTCAGTTATTATAATATACAGGTTTGTGTAAATATTTAACCCTTTAATCAAACACAACTACATCAGCACTGGTGCAGCTAGTTTTTAGAAGTAAATTAATTAGTTGAATGTAGAACAACTGGGCGTAGCCAGTGACTGATGACACATTAATGTTAATAATCTTGTAAAAATGCCTCAAATTCTGGGACATATGCTGTCTTAGACGACGTTATTGACGTGGGGGGGGGGAAAGGCATGTATAAGACCCAAGTAGTTTTAGTGGTGGCTCATTATTACGGACAGACGACTAAGCTGGAGCATCTCTAAAAAAGCAAAGATTATCTGGATCTTATAGTCAGCAATGAATGGAAAAACTGGTGACTGGTAGGAGTACGATGTCCAATGTCACCTTTGATGGCCCTGTAGCGTTTACACCTTAGCGGGTATGAGCTGTTTTGGTAACACCGCAAAACACAGCATAGTAGGCTGAGGTTGTTAAATGTCAAAGCATTTTCTAGTCTCTGACTATCCCAGCAGAATTAGGGAAAAGGAAAAAGGGAGTGAAAATGGGAGCAAGACTACAAATCTCCGTTGTGGAGGCTGTACTCAAAAACTGCATGAAGATGGAATTTTAAGAAACCCTCAGTTTCCCCATGTGACCTGCCAGATCTTAAGCATTTTTGGGAAGAAGAATGAAAAAATTGGCCGTGCCCTGATCTGTAAAGGTGACAGAGATGCATCCAACAAGTAATGATTCGACACTCTAAATGCTTTGAGTTGCTATCTGGAACAAAAACAATGCACAGTAGGACTATTAGGTAAATATAAATGCAAACATGTAATCTATTAGTAATAACTGAGATTTTTTTCCTGTTGTGTTTATACTGATGCAAAGCAATAAAACCAGAGCTTGACTAAGCAAATACTGTTAGAATGACTCTGTTGTATGCAAAAATAAACAAATCAGATTACTAGTGTGTAAGCCAAATGCTAACAAGGTGTTAAAATCTATTATAATACATAAAAGTTTAGCATCTCTGTCAAAGTAACACAGAAACTATTAGCTTATATCATCTACGCAAGCAGAGAACGGCAACACAAGATGTTACTTTGTGATACAGTCGTCCCTTAAACCAGGGCTGATTGTAGCTATGAATCTTTCTAAAAAATTCATAAGATCCATTTCACAAATGACCAAGCCAAGCACGTGCCTGTATCTAAACAGCAAAATGAGAACGAGGCGAGGAAGATCTATAAGAGGAGCCCGCAGCCAGAGGAAGGAGAACAAAATGACAAAGATTTATTCTCAGCCATGATCAAATATTTATGCTGAGGCATTCAAGTAAAGTTACTTTTTGTGTTCTGATTTAATGAATGATTTGAGCAGTGGCAGTGCTGGGAGGCACAGATGTTGGGTTTGCTGAAGCCTGCACTAATGCCCATTCAGGGGTCTGTGTGGTCATGTGTCAGACTGCAGCAGGATCAAAGCGGGAGTAACGCCACTGTGACGATCACAGCTTAGAGGAGGAAACAGTAAGTACTTCCACAACCCCTGAGATCTCCACTGGGCCACTGCTAGGGAACACGAAGTGAGAAAGAGAGGTCACTGTAACTATATTAACACAAGCTGCTGCTGCCAAATCCTGCACAAGAACATGTACCTTATTATTAACCAGATGCCATTATGTTGCCTATCACTCCATTAGAGCCAAGTCACTTTACAATAGGCCTGGTTATGGTGGGATTGATCCAAAATGACAAAGCCACAGTCAAAGGAAATGGATCCCGGCAGTGCAGTGACTCTCCCATTCTCCCTCTGGCATCCTCTGAAACATTAATGACCCCAAGCTGAATCTGATCTGGCCTTTTTTACTCACTGTTTTATTCTTACTCTGATCTATCTACCCACTAATGTTAGCCACTCTCACGTATATAAAAAAGGAGTATTGATTAGTTGTGTTAAGATTTACTTTCATTTTAGGCTAAGCTAATGTAATCTAACGAAATTAAATGGCAGAAAGTAAAAGCTTCAGCAAATCAATAAATTGGGAAACTAAGAACAAAAAGTAGTATAACAGCAGCATCTAAAAGACTTCATCAAGTAACAAGAGTAAATGTTCTAAATGAAGTTGTAAAGTCTGTAAATTCAAAGAAGGGTTCAAATCAGATGACCTGAAAGGGAGCTGTGAGCGGGCAGGAAGTGCCAGGAGACATCTGCGGCAGGTGAAACAGAAATTCTAACACTTGAGCGAACACTTAAATGGATAAAGGGAGTTTGGAGGAAAAAAAAAAAGGCTAAAAGCTTCCATCACTTTCAACAAGACGTTGGAACCCAAAAAACAGTGTGTCAGCATCTTTAAACACCGGAGAGAAGAGGAGATGACAAAATCATTTTGACAGCCAGTTCACATGTAACATCTCCGATTCATCCACCTTGGGGAGTTGCTGGGCAGTTTTACCCAGCTGCCGGGGGAAACCAAGCCCCGTGTGTTAAAGCAGAGCGGGCAGGGCCGAGCTTGTGCGCCGCACCGCGCGCCGCTTATCGATCAGAGTCAGACAGGGTGTCAGTCTCCACAGCCCAGAGATACAGCCGGCAAGCAGCATTTATCTGCGTGTATGAAGGTGTCCGCTCTGTGTGTATTGATTGGGAACAACTCGACACTGGGAATTGTCATCAAAATGCCGATTGACAAAAGGTTGAGCAGGCGGTGATGAAGTCTGCATGCGTGGTCCACTAGATATGGATTTGTTGCAGTTCCCGAGCGTCGATCCATACCAGTCAGGCACTGCAGGTCAGGAAACACTGAGGTGTCGAGCCTGGGCCTTTGTCTCACCCTGGGAGCTTTCAACTCATAGTACACTGGTCGACAGAGCTGCTTTATGGCATGTTGAATGATGTGCAAAAGACAGGACGACATTATAGCAACAGTCTTTGCCAAAGCGCAAACAGATGTTCACTAAACACACTCGGACCGCGCCTGCACCGCCCCTCCCTGCAATTGTTTGCCACAGAGGCAAAGCTTTTACAAAAAGGGGCCAAGGTCAGATTTTCCCTAGTGAGACCACCACCTCCATTAGCTCTCAGTTCACTGGGGTATCCGTTTCTCCCTAAAGATATTCAACTTCCAGACATCCACAGCACCGTTCATGGAAGAAAAAACAAGAACAAAAGTGCCAGCGTGCATCTCTGTACTGACCAAAACAATATCAAGATTTCATTTAATTAACCATACCAACACAAATATATCAAGTTCTTCATAGGTTTGAGACATCAGTCACAAAAATAAAATGGGCTTCAACAGATCTTTAGTAGTGCTTAAAGCATGTAGCAATTTTAACAACGACCTGATCAGGTATCACAAGTACCGTTGATTCCAAAGATGATCCGATGCCACAGAGTTCAATTATTTTATTCATCTAAAAAATACATTAGTAGTCTTACACTGACCGATCCTTCATTTGTATCCACAAACATGCACAACACAGTTTTTTATTTATTTATTCAATCCCACAGTTAATTCCAGCTGCCAAAAATCCAAATATGTATTAATCAGTGGTTGACTATAGTCTCTGAGTAATGTCCCTATGTTTGAGTTACATTCACTAAAAACTAAGTGCACGGCTGCAGTGCTAAAAACACGGAGAAACTCATTTTCCCTGCCCTGCCTCAAATATTTTGTGCACACACTGAGTGCAAAATACACTTAATCCCATGTTAAATGTTCTCAGTACATTTTTTGATTGTTTTGTCAGATGAAGGCACTTTGTGTATTTGTGACATATGGAACAAGTGGCACATCTGCAGTTTTTTTCCTTTGGAATATCTTCTGAACAGCACCCCAACTTTTCTGGAATCACGTTATCAGACACACCCTCATGCTGTTTTGTATGCATTTTCCACTGCTCTAGAAAATCCACAAAGTGTAGACAGTCTTACTGAAAATGATTTCCACCAAAAAAACAGTCGTGACAAGCAGATTATCCTGAGGAACCATAGCATGTTTTATTAAAAGAAATAAAAGAAATAAATCACACATACTTTTATTTTTTACTCCCTGATAATGCATTAACAGGGCACGTCTGTACCCTTAAACTGGCAGAAATGTGTTGTGCAAGTTTAAAAGTTGCGTCACTTGTGGTAACCGGCATATCAATCAAAATCTACCCATCAGAAAAGGAAGAGCACAGACAAGCACGCAGAGATATTTAGACATGCTCTGTAGAGTCCAGCTGACTCACATGTGAATATATGCAGGATGTGCACACATTGCAATGTTCCCTGGTCGACATAAGATAAAAATTTAAAGATTTTAAATGAGATTTCTTTTTGATTTTATTTGTTCTTTAACACTTGTTACTTATACGTCTGAAATAAAAATGTGATTGATGTTTTTCATCAGCACCTTGCATGCATCAAAGGAATTTGGGTAAATGAGGAAACAGTTTTGGAATTTCACAAATTAAGAGACATTTAAAAAAACACTCCCAATAGTAATGCAGCAATCACAAAAGCAAATCTGGACGGTATAAAGGAAATATCTCAAAATCAAATTCATCTTCGTGCCTCATAAAGCAGCAGTGTAGCTGATGCAGGACCCGGGGGAGAGGCCCTAAACATGGCAGTTTTTCCTGACAAGCACTGCAGAGCCTGGGGAGATTTCAGGCAGACAGGAGAGCTTGAAGCAGTCTGCAGAGGCCTCCGGGGGGAAGCCGACTGGATAAATAGTTCACTTAGACTCTCTTGCTCTCTAAGAGGTCACCAAGGAAATATGGAAGGAAAATGGAGAGGCTTTATCCCACTCTCACAGGACTGCTGAATGTTTGCATATTAGACTGCTCTATGAATACTGCACACATCTGCTCCACAACTGAAATGATACGGTCCATCTTACTCATTCGTTCAATCTAAGAAACTACGGTCAAGGTCTTAAAAGTGCCCCTTGAATATAACCTTAAACCAAATCCTGAATGAATCTGTTGGAGGTGGATACTGGTTGCTGTAGCAACACAGATCTATTAAATATAAATGGATATTTGATATCAGTGACCTGAGATATGGCTCTGAACACTGCAAACTGCTCTCCACATGCCTACAGACTGCCAGACAGCATCTCCACCACTCCAATGATTGCTCAGAATGCGCACTCATGAAAACGGATACTTCTTTGACTCCCAAATGAATTCACTTGTTAATCAAAGACATGATACTGGTGTAAAACATCCTGCATCATGAAGACTAAGCGTCACATTTCACAGCGATACAAGTAGCAGTATTAATGGCTATACTGTGTATATTAAGGGTACAAATAAGGATATTTGTATTTGTTTCTTTAAAATATTTTTTTTATTAGTTATTGATATTTGCCAAATGGCCTCTCTACTGGATCCACAGTAATGTCATGAAATGTCTTGTTTGACATTATAAAATAATATATGCAATTTTGCTGGTGAGATTTTCACTTTGAATTTAAAGAAAACTGAAACTAAAGTAAAGTGATATTTTTTTAAGCCTTTTTGTGTTCAATTTGACGATTATGGCTACTCAAGATCTCACATAGTTGGAATATTCCATATGACTGATCAAAAAAATGACTTAATAAACAGAAACATTATATTTCTGAAAATACACTCAGTACTTTACCAGGGCTCATTTAGTGTAAGTGCATCAGTGCAGCATGGCATCAGCTTGTGGGACTGCTGAGGCGTCACTGAACCTCAGGTTGCTTTCGTAGCGGCCTTCAGCTCCTCTGTATTTTTTGAGCTGGGTGTTTCTCATCCTCCTCTTGACATTACCCCAAAGTTTAACCAGTAATAACACAGTCAGCAAACAACTTGATAATAGTTTTGGTTCTTTGAGCAGGTACTAATTCTTTATGGACAATAAAATCAGCATATCTATAAAGCTTCTCAGCATGGAGTAGATTTGATAAAATACAAAGGACCAACTATCACCAAGATCAGCAGATGACATGGCAACCAAAATCCTCACAAGCTTCACACTGGACTTCAAACACCGCAGACTTCAGGACCTTGACTTCCAAATGAAGTGCAAAATTTGACTTTGCTCTGAAAAGAAGACTTTAGTCAACCGAGCAGCATTTGAGCTCTTTTTCTCCCTAGACCAGCTAATACACCTCTCAGAATAAGACCGTGGCAGCTCCTTTCCTAAAGACATCTGTGTTTGACGGCTCTTGATGCTCTGACACCAGCCTCAGTACCCTGACTGTGAGCCTCGAATTGACATTTGTTGACGATGCTCTGGAATCCCTGTTGCTTTGATAGTGATGCATGTTTATTACCATATTTACCTTCCAGCCAAATGTTAAGAATGTTAAGCCAAAATGTTTTTTCTTTGATCATTGCTTATTCAGACATTCGGAAGACATGCCAAGTCTCTTACCTGTGTTGCTATATTGTTAAATTTGAACTTTAGCATGGGTCTAAACTTAAAACATCTTTTTCACTTATGTGTGAATTTAACAATGAGGTGCTGAATCCACAGACTGATTCTGCCATCAGAGTTAAGCCCTCAAGACAAACAGTGCCCTCCTGAGTTGGAAAGGGATCACTGCTCTGACTCTGTCCTCCGATTTCTTGCGCTTTAAAATGAGAATCTGTTAATCAGAGACACGATGTTTTCACGACTGTGGAGCATCAACTGTTCAAACAAAACTGAAGAAATGTTAAACTAGGAATTACATACCAGTTAAAACAACTTATTCTGTGACATAATGGTTCTTTAGACTCAAATACTGTTAAGCTTATTTTAAATCTTAACTCTGCGTTTGTTTATCCTAAGCCTAGACCTTGTGTGCTTTAATATTTTGTGTACCCAGGAGCACTGCCAAAACAAAACCTCATCAGCCTGCAATTAATGACAGCAAAATCAGGGACAAACACGGACTGAGCAGCAGTCTGTGTACTGTATTTGCTTTGTGGCTTTTGTCTAAGGCTTTCATCACAGCGCAATACACAGAGCAAACCTGGGCGGCAGATGTCGGCTAAATCCGACCGTTCAAACACGCTTCTACACCTATTCATCTAAAATCAGGACATGAGCTTCTCCTCTGCTGAAGCAGGAGCAGGAAGTCAGTGATTGTGCTTGTATTATATTATACACGCACGTAAATGCTGAGGGGGGAGAGGCGATCAAAGCCTTTGAGGCCTTTGTGTTTGCACAGAAGAGCAATATGTTGTCATCAAGCAATCATGGAAAGGCATTCGTAATCCCTGTGCATCTGTGTACAGCAGGCACTTCCTTTTAATTACATTGAGAAGTCTGCTGCAGCCAGCGTGTGTCACAGGATTTATTTTTTCTATAGATACTGCCACATCACAATGGGTCCTACACCATTGTTCTCTCCTTAAATCTATTTGAAAAGAAGTATAGCTGATGTTTTAGTACACTACAAATCATATGTATATGATCTCATTCCAATATAATTTACACTATAAACAATACCTGCAATGCATATAAAATGAACTTTAACCCCTGCCATGTTACCACTTTGACAAGGTCTGGAAAAAACAAATAACTTGTCACCCTCAGCTGAGAGGAAATGGGTTAGGAGGTTAGGTTACTGAGGAACAACTCAGGAAACACCAAGGCTCAAGCCTGCCATGAACTAAAAACTGCTCACACTGTCCACACTGAAGCAGGTCTTACATTGCCATGGACTAAGAGGGGGCTGACCAAGAAAAAAGCCCCTGCTCCAAAACAGACTCCTTCAGGCTCAACTGAAATTTGACAAACCATACGCCCTTTGAAGAAAGGTTTTCAGGTCAGGAGTAAAGCCGAGGCTTTCAAACCTGAAAACACTGCACCAAAGGTCAAGCATAAGTGGTGGTAGCATCACGGTCTGATGCTGTTATGCTGTTATTCTGCTGGTGTTATTGGTACACTGCACAAAGTGGATGGAAAAATGAACCAGGAGGACTACCCCTAAATTCTTCAATGTTACCTCAAAGCAGCAGCTAGACAGCTGAAACGTGTCGGTTCCAACAGGACAATGATCCCAAACAGACATTAAAACTTGTTTTGGAATAAATCAAGCTAACATTAAGTTTCTGGAACAGCTTTCCCAAAGCCTCGACTTCAACCCTACTGAAGATTTTTGGAACAAGGGGAATTTAATTAAATATTAGTGGAGGTGTATGTATGTATTTGGTACATTGTGTATACTTTTAACCCTGGGGATAAGAAAAAATCCCAAATAAATTTAAACGTACGTGTACTAAACTAGGTGTACTTCACAAGGCGAAGAAAAAAAACCCCCAAACTACAATGAAGGTTACTAAATTTGTGCTAATACACAAATTATATTTCCCTCTATGCAAATGACCTCATTTTAAGGTAGCAGAACTTTAAAATATAATCTACTAAAAATGTATTTTCACAAACTACACTGTTAGCATGCATATTAATTTCTATTTTAGTTGCAGACTATGCTAAAGTGGCATATCCCCACCTACACTGCAGGAAATTAGGTAAATATCTCAGTGGTAGGGCAGGTGTAAATAGATCATGAGCACAAGTTTTGACACCGAAGTTTCAGTTTTGTCATATTTAAATTCCTATTTTGGACTCTTTCTAAGCAGTGACAACCTCTGTACAGTTTTTATGTGACTGGATCCTTCCAGACATGTCTGCACTTTCTGTGACCACACTGAACTGCTCTGGTTTAATCCTATTACATGTCAAGCACAAAGGGACCTAAGAGGTTTATGTTTCACTTCCTTACAGAGTGAATCTCTCCCTCTTTCTCTGTCTCTCTTTCAAGACACCAGGAGAGCTATATATTTGATCATTTTGATTCTGTGCTGTTGCATCATCTGTCAAAATAAAGGCCAACTGATAATAAGATTGTCTGTGAGGGCTGAAGAGAAACTGATGATGAATGAAGATCAGGTGAAAGAGATAATCCAGAGATGGGTAAGTCAACAATATTGCGCCATGGCAACACATTTTAGCTGAGGCTATCGTACTCAGGATCTCCTCTCCTGATGTTGCAATGAAGTATGACCTTCAAGTGTGGGGAAAAATAGCATAACGGCTGACAGATTAGCTGCTAGCATTAGAGTATAGAAGAACTGGTGCGTTGGGTGACCCTGCCTTCATTATATCTCGTTTGATCCTCCTCACTCAGTAACATTACAAGAGGAAGTCCATGTTAAATAAATATATTTGTTTCTTAGGGTTTATGCAGGATATCCTGACATCTACTCACACTATACTAGCACTATCTACTGCTTCTGAGAGGAAACTCATGACTAAGCTCAATGGTGTTTATCAGCAATAGTAAACGAAAACATTATGACGTAATATACTGTGTCCTGTATTTAGAGAAATACTCAAGAAGACGATCTGAAGCCTGAGGACTACCAG
The DNA here is from genome assembly GCF_018398535.1 of Haplochromis burtoni. NCBI lineage: Eukaryota > Metazoa > Chordata > Actinopteri > Cichliformes > Cichlidae > Haplochromis > Haplochromis burtoni. Next base: position 650,266 of record NW_024582374.1, read on the forward strand.
CAGTTCAAGACTTTGGGATGTGCCAGTCTCAGTGAGGGTGAAAGTCAACAGCTCTTAAAATTCATACAAGATGAGAAAAACCAGGTATTCCTCGTCGTTGCCAACACAGCAGATCAGGGCAGCTGTTTCCTCCATAGAAGTTACACCTCACAGATAGGAAGTGACAGCAGATTGGCAGCGTTAATCTGCCATACAGCTCTAAAAGCACGGCTACACTGCAGAATCGTACCTACTGAAGCGAGCAGCCTCTTGCCTGCTACACAACTATGCTAAACATTAACATGCAGCTACCACTCTGTGCCTCCTAGCCTCTTGACCTGGAGGTGTGCTGGGAAAACAAGCAGATATTCAGTCAGATTTCTCGCTCCACTGATAACCCTCTTCAATACAGCGCTTCTCTAAGTGCCCTTGGTTGTCCCATCTCTCCACGCTCAGTGCAGTTATTTGTAGCCTACATTTAAAGCATGTGTCATCTCTCACTCCTTCCTCTTTCTGAGCTAAAACAATCTCAAGGGCTGCAAATGATTGATTATAAAATGAGAAATCCCTGGATTTTGACTTTCAAAACCATTGCCGAAAAAGAAGCCGCGCGGAAAAGAACAAATAGGTGAACTGACAGTCATGGGATTGCAGCTGTGCAACAAATGATTTTGATAAGAATCTTTATCCACAGATTATCTATATAGTCTAATGCCTTTTTAAAAATATTTTCAGAAGGTGAAACCTGCACCTTCTTCCACTCCTTTTTCGTGTGTGTGTGAGATCTGGTAGATCACACTTTAACCAGCAGTTGTGAAGATGAAACTGCACTTCTTTTGCATGCATCAGTTTATGCAGCGATGCATGCAAATGGAAAGGAAGGGGCTATCAAATTCATATGCCGACAGGGTCGCTTTTAAGGTTCCCGGTGACGTGTACTGATTGCCTATTGTTGCACTTGCAGGTTATTGTGAAATCTATGGGCTGTGTTATACTGGCACCTCTTCTAAACGAAGTTGTAAAAAAAGCTAAGGGTCTGGATCAATACCAAGCTGCCATCACACATCTGACCAGGGTAGGTGCAAGCAGTTCTTCTACATAGTGAAACACGCTCCCCGTGCATCACCTGAAACGTTGCATCTGTTCGTTAAGACTTGCAGGCCAAATGAACTCCTGGATTGCATGCTTGAAATAATTGAAGGCATTGATCCAGGTGCCATTTCCGAGACAATCCTAGCCCTTCTTCCGCATCTTCAATCAGGTAACACAACTAATCATGCAACAGTACTACTACTAAATCAACACAACAGTCTCGGCCATAAATTCTACCTCTACCATAGAAATAAACACAGCTTTTAGGAATAGCTGCAGATTCAGCCTGATTCACCATCATCCACTACAACGGCAATATTAAACTACAATTAACACCTTTTTTTGACAACATTTTTAGATTTGCAATAGTAAAAATGAATTTATGGTAGAATTGCTTTTATCGCATTAAACTGCACAGCCATGACCAATAATCAAATGATCCCCGTTAGGCCTGTTAACATTATCAATCGAACAGCTCGGTGGACGCGCTCAGGTCAGTGGAGTCGCTTGCTAGTTTATTAGGTGAGTGGGGAGAGTTGTTATTGCTGTTGTCTAAGCTGACATAAATGCAGTGGATAAAATAAGAAAAATTTAACACGATCCAAAAACACCTCAAACTAATCGGCCAAAATAACAATACGTTTGAATCGACAGTTTCAGCACTTTTGACAAACATTGAACACCTTTACCGTCATAGCACCCTTTTTTTTTTTTTGCAGGGTTCTTGTATTAGACAACATGTAGATCATGTGCATCACATGTAGCCTGGTTTACTGAGTGCAGTTACTGCTTCTCCATGCATTGGTGGGTTATGGTGAACAAGTAAATGCTGCTTTTTCTTTCTTTCTTTTTTTTTAAAGGGCTCCCCCTGCTGTACGCTTACTGTAAACTAACAAACTGTTTTTAAACAGTACTTCTCCGGCTGGATGAGGGGAAGGCAGCCTGTGTGGGCTCGACTCTGTCGGCCCTGCAGAAGCAGCTGTCCCGGCTGCCTGTGCCTTACACGGAGCAGCAGGAGGAGGCCGATGAGTACGGCCTGTGCCGCTGCAGCGCTGCCTTGACTGTGTTCACAGAACCTTTTGTGGAGGAGGTGAAAAGGACAGACGGAAATTGTGCTGCTACAGCTGAAGATGAGGAGCTAAAGATTGAGCTTCTGAAGTTGTATGTTTCTCTCTGCAACTCTGTTTATTTGTAGTTATTATTATTAATGATATTAAATACAAATGACAAAGCAAAATGACTTAGAATTGAATAACTGAATACATTCTCTGTTTAGCTGCATGAGGAGTTTGAGAGAGCCTTTGCTTGAGGCTGAACTGAAGCACGACAGAAGATCACCATTGTGGCTCTTTGCAGTAGAGATAATGGTACGGGCAAAGTCACTTCACTTTACTTCTATTTTTTTTATTTAGAACACAACATGTTTTAGTTATTTAGTCCCAAGTCACATGTGTGCATTGCAGGTCACACTTTCTGCAATCAAAGAGCCTCTTCCGGAGCTCTTATTCTTCAGCTCACTGAGGGAAAACATCCTGATGGACAATAATCAGTTCAAGGAGGCGAGAGCATGTCTGGCTTATCTGCTGTTTGTTCAGCTCATTACCATTGACAACTTTCCAGCAGTGTTTAGGTAACGTGAGCAGCCACATTTTACTTACTTAAATTTACTTTCACTAAAAACTATTAATGTTGAACTTTTCCTGCCTTTCTAGCCATGTGTTTATTCTCCAGTGCAACATGGAATACATCAGTCATCTGCTCAGCAGGTATGCTGTTAACACAACATTAAGCGAACATGTTTTCTGTTTTAGAACAAACTTACAATCAGAGTCATATCTGTGTTTCTCTGACAGCAAAAAAGAATCACATTTGCTTAAAGGATTGGTAAGAGCCCATCAGTATGAAAAACATCTGAAAGCAGAAGACTGAGTTCATTTTAATTGCCCATAATTATCTATTATTAGGCGCTGTTCACAAAAAGCTTGGAGCGTGTGCAGGACAACAGCCTCCCAGTGAGTCTGCTGGATCTGAAGAGCTTCTACAGTGTGACACAGGTAAGACAAGCAGCCGTGCCAGACTCATTTCTATTTCTCAGGCTGCATACACACACAGGCCGGAGCAGCAGAATTACAGAAAAGCCTGAGATGTCTTAAGTCTGTTTGCATATTCACTGAGATCACTGGCAGTGCATGCATGTCACTCTGTGACCTTCACCTGTAAGGTCAAGGTCACTGAGATTCAAAACCTGTCCGAGATTTTTCGTGGTTGCTTCTATGGTATGAATTTAAAAATCCTAAGTTGGCTCATTCTTGAGCTATTATTTACAAGATTTTTAGAAACTTGACCTTTCCTTGAGTTCAAGGTCACTGAAAATCAAACTCATCTGATACTTTTAGTAGAAGCAATTTCCAAGCAAGCAAATTTCAAAATCCTCATTCTCGAGGCCAAGCTGCTTTAGGTAAAGAACTGACAGCCAATCTGCAGCCTACCTCAGTTTCATAGGGTTTTATGTTTCATTGTTTAGCTGTCGCACATAAACCATTTGTTGTTCACACTCACTACTCTCAGTGCTTTTATCCTCAGCAGGCAGCTGTTTTCAGTGAAAGGCGCTTAAGAAATCAAAACAAGCTAGTCAAGTAACTTAAGCAACCCAATTGGCAAAAACAAAGGGAGCTCCAAATGAAGCTGAAGAATGCTCGCTTGCACTCTAAACTGCAGGATGGATCCGTGTCTTTAACGTGATACAGCTCTCTGCTCCCCTCTAGTGGCCTAAAAATGTTATTCAAAAGCTACAAAATAAGCATCAGTGAGTAAGCTGTTTTTTGTTTTTTTTAACGTGATGAGACTTTGAGACTCAGCCTGTGAAGTGGCTGTAAACTATAATATTATAGTTGTAACATTTACTGCGATTCACAGCTGTAGCTGACTTAAATGACTCAACCATAACACCGAAAGCTCAGTGAGCTGTTTTGTGCTTAAATTCTCAGAACCTGCGGCGAGTTCTTACCGACTGCCCAATACAGCACTTGGTGAGTGCTTCATTAGTGGTCAATATGGGGAAAATGTTTGACTTTTGCTACACTATAAAAGGCATACATCTGTTCGCTCTTCCGTCTGATCATTGCTCCCCCAGAGAGAATCGGGCCTGCAGGTTTTCCAGGTATTCATCAATAAATTAGATGCAGAAGCAAAGCACAAATTCTTCAGGTGAGAAAAACAGTTTCAATTGCAGTTGCAATTTCTTTCCAGGTGTGAAATTAACGCCCATTATACAGCTATATATAGACTACTTTAACACTTTATTAAAAACAAATGGCCCACAGCATATTCTTAACTTGTCCCTCTATTAATTTACTGCTGCTTCTCTCCATCTAGCGTTTCCAGTTACACTCCAGCTGACAAATGTTTACAGTATTCTCTTAGTCTTCTAACACTTTAACGTAACGCTTGCTGTTTTTGGTTTTTTGCTGTTGTTGTAGGTGCATGTTAAAAACCAGCAATCACGCAGGAATAGAAAGTTATATAATCAAGAACATCAGGAATCAATTTGAACTTTCTATGAAGGTGAGAAAAACACGAGAGTCACGCCATAGCCTGCATTTTTTTTCTCTACACGTTAAATGTACTACAACTCTTTTACAGTGGGGTAACGCCAATGAGTGGTTCTTGGGAACGGAGTTTATTTCACTGATGACGCTGGTGCTGTGCTTGCCACAAGGTGCTCAGACAGATTTGCTCAGCAGTATGGACAAGTGAGTAACGAGAAAAGTTTGAAGCATTATTACAGCAGACTGGAGGAGGTGGAACCTGGTTACCTGATGCACAAAGTCAGTGGAGTGAGACGTAATTATAATTCTTGATTATGGCAAAATCGTAAACATGGATACTTTGGCATGTGCTGAGAGCATAATAGTAGCTTTATTATACTTTAAAAAGAAAAAACTTTTTTTAATGAAGCAAATTCCATTTAACTGTCATTATAATTACAACCTAGACTTTGGGACACCTGGAAATTGAAATAATTACCCTTAAGTACCCCGCCTCTCGCTCTATGACAGCTGGGATAGGCTCCAGCGCCCCCCGCGACCCTGAAAAGGATAAGCGGAAGCGAATGGATGGATGGAATATAGGCTCAAAGGCATCCTTAGAATATTTTGACCTTTGAAAGAAATACAGAAAACCGTATCTGCTACCAAAATACATGGAGTTAATGGCTCAATCTGGATGAAGCTTCCCAGTTCACACAATCACAGACTTTTGTCTTTGAATCTCTGCAGGACAGTTTTTAACTTGATTAGATCTGAAGTTGAAAATTGCTTTAATTTAGTTCCATTAAGTAGCACTCTTTGTTTATCCAGGGTAATGGAGAGCCTAAATCTGCTACGCTATGTTCTTATCAGAGACGAAGAGCTGAGAACCAATGTAAGTAAGTCTAATACAAAGCTTTCAGTTAATGCCTGGTTAGGGCAGGACGCTGATCATCTGTTCTGCCTTCCTTTAGGAAGATGTGTGGGAAGAGTTGTGCAGGATCAAAGAGGAATACCTAAAAATGCTGCGTGTATGTATCAGCATATCAAGAGCGTATTATTCCTCTGAACTGAAAGCACTGAGGGAGGACCAAAAGCTAAAAGCAAAAGGTAGGACTTAGCTACTAATCTGTGTGACAAATTTCTAGTGAAATAAGCTTTACACGAATAGTTTAAGAGTCTATTTTTATACTGTCAACACTTCCTATTGCCCAGAAGCCAGAGATGCTGCTCGACCCACTAAATTAGTCAAAAGCATCACAGTAAGGAAGGAGAAAGTGTCCAACATGTCCCCGGAGGTCCAGCATCAGGTCAGGAAAACTCTTCTAATTTAATAATTTTCATTTATGTTTTGGACTCTACGACTAGCAAGCTGACTTTTGTCATGTTTCTCAGGTGCTGCAGAGTGCTTTGGTGACATTTGACCTCATGGAGAGTCTTATAGTCCGAATCGAAGAGATCACAGAGGAAAAGCAGAACAAACTAAACTGAGGCTCTGAATTCAGACCCTTCAATATTTTTCTAAATATATCTTTATTTGGTTTGCTTTGTTTGACTGAATAAAGTGTGTGCTTATATACAAGAATGTATACAAGATGATACTATATACTGAAATGTCTGCTTTTCTATGTTCAGCACATTGAGCTCCTGCTGGTTAGCATTAAATAAAACATGTCGAATCACCTGCCTGGTTTTGCAGCATGTCTCTTAACATTTCCCACACAGGACTGCTTTCAATGATGTGAGCCCGAGCCAGAGAAATCCGGTCCCGGATGCTGTCTACATGGGGTTTACTGGTGGCCTGCAGGAAGGTGTGGCTTAATTTAATTCAAGGTTTCACGAAGACACATCAGTTTATCTCATTTATATTTAAAATATACCAAATAGCTGCGCCTCCATTGTTACCTTGGCAATTGTTAACATCCCTTTAACAATTTCATCAGTGTTTTGCACAGGCAGGATCCTGAGATTGCTGCCAAAGAATCTGCGAGAGATAAAGACGTCCTTAGTACGATATAGTTATTCTGTTTTCAATATAGAACCTTTAAAAACAAAATCCACAAATTCTTTGACAGACAAGAAAAAAAGCAAAGTTAGGGGAGATAAAATACAAAAAAGATACCAATAGCAATAATGACAATTAAAAAAACAATTACTCTGAAAATACTTACAGAGTCATAAATATCTATGGTTGATTTTTCAGAGGCTATTTATTCTCCTGTAGCCTGCTTATTGGTTTGAATATGTAGATAGCCATATAATCAACATAGAAGTTACTGTAGGTGGACAAATTTCAGGTTGGCAATCAATAGACAAACTAAATAATAAAGAACCCGGGGCTGACCCATGAGGTACTCCGACATCATCATTATTATATCCTCAAGCTGCTGTCACAAAGCCTTGTAACCAGAGCGTTAGAATCAGTTAAGTAAAGCAAAAATGACACAACATGACTATTAATCTACCGGTTTTGAATCACAGTCAGCGTTTCCAGCTCCTTTTTTCCTTTAAATGGTGAACGAAGGAGTAAAAAGCAGTTGCGGTGGACTTGCACAAATTTCTTTATCCTCTCAAAGACTCCCGATTCTTCAGAGGGCTCTGGGAGGTCTTGCGGGTCAACCATCAGGAATGCAGTACCTGCAATAAATAAAAAACAACAACAACAACAAAAAACCTCACACACACATATATATATCTGTAAGTATGGGCTTTAATTCTGCCACAATCAGGGATCAGACCAAACGAGTTACACTCACACCCTCTCCTCTGGTGCTAAATTAATGTATATGTAGGAGTACTTTTACTTAATCACTTGAAACATATTTTGATGCTAAAACATTCCCACTAGGCTACTTAAATAGGATTATGACTTAAGTAAAGAGTCTAAATCAGGGGTGTTAAACATAAGGCCCAGGGGCTTTAGGACAGCTTTAGAAAATGTGAAAGAGTGCAAAGATTTAGAACTTTTAACTGCATTTTCATAAGTTTTAGAGCTTTCCCAGTTGATATAAACCCCGACCCCCCACTACCATCACACTAAACCAAAGTATGAGGTCATTTACTGTGAACAATGAAAACTTTACATTACATTATTAAAATCCACTGAGTGTCTTATAGAAAACAGAATAATGTCTTATAGTGGGTTATAAAATACACGGCAGGTGTACTGGGGGACTCGGGTTTACCCGATAGAGGAAAAATGAAGGCTCCGGGATGAACACTGTCTGAAAACCTGATGCGGTGCTGCTGAGCGTTTAGCATCCTAATGATTTCGTGGCTCTGTGGAAACAAAATGAAGATAAGTTAACTGCTAGCATCGTTAGCTGGTACAGTTCTTTATTCAAAGTCAGAGGTGGGCAAATAACTAATATTTCACGTATTTTGTCGGTGCTAGTGCCTTGGCTTCATGGCTAAAGCTCTTTATGTTAACTTATTTTTTTATAACTGCCACCAGAAACCGACCAAGCAAAACATTTTGACGGTTCAGGTTAAACTTTCTAACATTACCTGAAGCGATGTGCTGACAATAATCGTTGTTTTCCACTGAGGAGTCCCTTCTCCGCATGTCGCCATTGCCTGCTAGTTATTAACAAGTGAACGACACGGTTCCGATGACGACACTCTCAACCCGGTTTTTGGTCCAAAGCTGTTCCTGCAGCGGATTCAGCCGTCTGTTGTGTCATGCCACCAGGACGCCACCAGGGGGCGCTGCGGTAAAACGTAACGTCCTGTTCATCCATAAAAGCGTGTGTTTTGTTTAATTTCCCTTTCTCCTTTAAATGGGGCATGAAATAAAAAGTTCCTGTAATTATCTGCCATTCCAAATACCAGCTTTTTTAAAGCTGAAGTTAAAAAGTGTTAAGTTTAAATATGGACCAATTTGTAGACTTCAAAACTTAAAATATTAAAATTAGACAAATGCTGGTCGTATTTTGCTGTCATGCAATTAAAAATAAAGTTTGGGACGTGCAAGTGCTAATGCATATTTATATTTCTAGCCGTAGTCTGAAAAAAAAATGCACAAAGTAGTCAACTTGACCCAAAGTTATTAATCACACTGCTCATTTCTTTCAGAAACACAAACTTTTATTTTCAGTATGACACTAAATGCAAGCCATGAGGCTAATTTTATTCTTCTTTAAGAAATTCAGTTCTTATTATAATTAGAAGACTGTCAACAAAGGATATTTCTGAAAAGGAAATATAGTTCTGACCCTTATTCTTTTCTAGAGCTTCTGAAGCAACACCAATGAAACAGTCAAACATACAAAAATGTCAGCATGCATAACAAGCCTGTTTGTGTTGAGAAACAGCCCAATAAGGGCACTATGAGGAATGCAAATAAACAGAATCCAGAGTTCCGTAGAGTCCAACAAAAGACACCAGTCATAAGAACAGAGACAAAATTATATTTTAAATTATAATAAAATAAGACAGAAATCAACGTAATGACATTCAGTTCAAACAGAAGGCGTCAACTGTCCGGCAGGGCTCTCCTCTGAAGTCAGTGATGTGTTTCTAGCTCCACGATGGTCCACTCTCCCTGTGGAGAAGCAGCATCTTCTGGGGAGAAGCTGGTTACAGTAATGCTAGTGGAGGAGTCCTCCATGGGTGAGATAAGCTCCGCCCAACGTTTGAAGGTCTCCTTCTCTGGGGACAGGAAAGCCTGCGAGTCCAGACAGTCACGTGACAGAGACAGAGTCTGCTTGATAAGATACTGGGCCAGGTTGAGCTCCTCAGGTACGGGGTTTATGACACCCAAATTGGACGCGTGGTCTGTCAGGAGCTGCTTGAGCAGGCTCCAGTCCCGCTCGGCAAAATCGCTGCTTTTATCCCCATCCCCTGTTTGCTTTTCTTCCTCTGCTTGCCGTTTAACATTCCTGTCCTTGTCCGAAAAGTGCTCAATAGCTTCCCCCACATCCATCTCGTAAATGGGGGACAGGGCTTTGGATGGTCGGCGGTCATGTTTGCAGCTTTGATCCAATCTGTCACAACCAATGTCCCCTAAAAACAATTGACAATACTGCACAATGACAAACTGAATCATTCCTGCACAGGTCTTTTACTCAAATCAGAGACTAATCGCTGCAAACTAAAATTAAAAAAAAAAAATTAAAAAAAAAACATGACAGAAAATTTACCCTTAATGCAACTGTTCCCTTTAAAACACACAACAACAAAAAAACAAACAAACAAACCCCACAAAACCCCGTAGTGATGTCAGGTGACGACAACACAGTGAGCGAGCAGTGATACTGATGATCACATATGATTATCACCACAAATTTCAAGTTCATCAGTTCAAAACTCACTCATCACTTTAGATATGCACGTCAAAAGGCAAACAGTTGCTTTGAAGGTAATGTACAGAGGTTTGCTTTGCAGGATGCATCTCTTTATCCACCTGTTCAAACAAAGTAAGCCATGCACTACCAGCACCAGTGAGCTTTGCATTTGCCAGAAAGTAACAGTGATATGTTTTGATATTCACGTGCAGGCAGACGTAAGAAACAGACTTAAATACTGTCACAGAAACCGAAATGCGAGCAACAATGCTTTTACTTAGTTGCACAAAAGATGGCATAACACCATGTTTCTTTAGACATTCTCTGTCTTCTCTACTTTTAACAAATTACAAAAATGGCAAAAGACTGATAATTACAAAATATTTCATGGTTGCATAGGGATAAACCCTTGGAAGTGGTGCAGCAGGACTTCTTTTTCAGGAATATGATAGTGAAAAAAGAGAGACATGGCAGGACAATGAAGACTGCTCTAGACACACGTTACGTACGTTACAGAGGAGGCTACTGACACTACACAAAACCTACTGAACAGAAGTGTATAGACAACAAAACACTTTCCTTAAAAGATGGACCTCTACGTGTCTAGACACAGGTCTACTGGGTATGATGGAAGTTGATGGAAAAATCAAAATATAAAACATAAATAAAGGATGGTGCTGATAATGATAAAGCAATTTCAACAACGGCATGCATGTGTGCTGTGCAAAATTGAAAAAAAGGTAAACAAAAGTCAGAAAGAGGTACAATCTTGAATACAAATAAAAAGAAACAGAAAAGCCAGGGAAACGTTTCCTAGCATAACAATCTTTTCTGAGCAGCAGTGGCAGTTTGGTGTCATCTACTTTGTACAAACAGTTTGTATATTTGGACTTTTAAGTCAGGTAGTTACTCTCCAAAGATTTGGAAGAAAAAGGAAAAGAAAAAAAAAACCCTAACAAGTAATTTACCTGATTACAATTTTGAAAAGGTGCTACGTATAACATTTTAACACCAAAAAAATAAAAATAAAATCATCTATGAACAACAAAATAAAACATCACTCTGCTGCAGTTTCACTCCCACATGATTCTCAGTCTTACTGAAGATTTGAGGTAATCTGTTTCCATGTAATAAGACATTGAACATCTTTTATTACAGTCTGGTGTTTCCATGCGTAGAAGCACTTAAGTGCAACATTGTGACAACCATGAAAGTGAATCAATGCGCCAAGCATTAGTTTTTCTTAATGCGTCTCTTTGCCATGTTTTTGCTCAGAAGATGGATGTCTACTGTTCAGTGCAGCAGTCATTGTTATAATGTTGTGCTAAATCCTCTCCCTCTTTTTAAGTACTTGTACTTTTATTTAAAAAAAAAAACAAAAAACAAAAAAAAAAAACAACAACCCTGCAGGGGAACAGTGGAGCTCAGAAACCGCTGTTATACTAAATCATACTCTAATAAAAGCTGGATGTAGCCACTGTGATGCCACGTACTGGTTAATGGACTCATTGCACTTCTAAAGCTCATCATCGATTCTTGAAGAGATGAACATATTTAGACTTGGAGTGCCAAGCTATCAGCTGATGTTTGTATGCTTGGTTAGCAAGCTGTATCAATAAACTGCACCTGTTAGGTAGTGCTGAGTAACAGGCTAATAAATTACTAAAATTTCACTCACACAGACAGAAACTATCCAGTCTGTAACAGAGTTATTTTCAATTCAACAGTGGAGCTGATCTGGTGTGACTTTGGAGTCAGCCTCAGGTGGTTATTATCAGAGGAACTGTTTTTAACACTTCCGCTCTGGCTACATTTTTCAGCCCTGAGGGTTGCTGCTTGATATCCGTCAAAACGGGAAGGATACAGCTAGAAAGCAATTTAGTTAAACAAGACAAAATGTTTATTTTAAGCTTTGTGGTTTATAATTTGGATTCTATCATTTTTGAGCTTTTAATACAATTAGAATTGGAGTACAAGTGTCCATGTGGGGGGAAAAAGCCAAGCTACATGCTACAGTGCAATTTATCCCTAAGAAGACACCAACAGAAAAACAAACACAAATAGAGTGTCAGAAAGAAAACAGGTGCTGTAGCAGCATGTTCTCATACAGCAGCCAGTGAGATTTATGAAAAATATCTTGATTACTGGCATAACAAAATGATCAACTAAACTATAGTCTTATAGTGCGAGGAATCATACAAGCGAAAGAAAATGAATCGATAAACTGGTATTAAAATGCTTTATGTAGCACCTTCAGCTATTTCAAATGATCTGTGGCTCAAAACGGCCAAAGATTCTTCCACTGCATAAAAGAAATGAAAAAAAAATGATAAAAAAATTTATTTTTTATGTACATAAAAGTGCATTGAAAAACCTATGTCACAAGCCTTGTCAGAAACAAGGCAGATTATTTTAGGCAAATACAATTTTATGATCATTTTTAATGAAATGTACACTGTTTTTCTCTTTGATGAGTAAACTGAGTTTGAGCCTACATGCCTCAAACTAAAGGTAGTTCAGTTGTTAAAAGATGTACAGTTTTGATGGGACCAATTTCCATCTGTAAAAGGATATTGATGTTGCAAATTCAAATTCACACCAGCTACATGAGAGGGCTGAGATGAGAGAACGTTTTTAGCTATTAAAGAATTATGACTATAGATTTTATTTGAATTTGAACTTCTATTTGTTACTAGTTACTAAACTAGTACACTTTGTAATATCCTTTTTTTCTGAAGGTGGGGTAAGGTATATACTGGAAGTAAGTAAGGTAAAGGAATTAAAGTAAAAGTAAATGAATCCTGTGGGGATAAAATATACCTTCACTGATGGAGAGTGGGGGGATAAGATGGGTTTGGATTTGGGGTCTAGGAAGGATCCGGAGATCATACATTACCTGCTGGAGATTGTGCAGCATGTACAGGAGAGTCCCCTGTCAACTGAGACTCATTTAAGTCTAGATGTAAATCAGCTTTCTTGCTTTCTGAAGGATTGGAGTAATTTTTGCTCATCCCTCCATTGTACTGTTCAGTGTGACGCAGATCCAGATGGCATGGGCGTTCTTGGGGAGGCGTATCTCTGGTGTCAGAGCCCAGGGGAGGACAGCTGGACTTCACTCTGTCTACCTGGATGTGATTTTCCTCCTTCTGCGTGGTGTCCTGGATCTCTGTAAGGAATACAGATTTTTCTTCCTGGTCCTCCTCAGGTTTTTTGTGCTTCATACCTGTGTTTTCAACATGATGTGGCTGGTGGTTCTGTTGGTCACTCAAAGGGGCGCTACTGAACTGAGGAACAGAAGAGTCATTATCAAAAACATCACAGGGAGTCACATCTTGCTGCTGAGGTGGAGTTTGGACACCGCCCTCCTCTGAGCCCAACTCCTCGCACTCATCAACAGACAGCAACACTGACCGACGGAAGTTAGAGGACTGATAGTCTGGTTGCTCGTTCTCCTGGTCCACACCTTCGTCGTCAAAAGCCAGGTTGACTATCCCCTGAAAGTGTGGTGAGGGTTCGGTTGGCAGCGGCAGACCCTGACCTGGAATCACTTCAACTTCTGATCGCTCGTCTTCTGTTTCCTCCTCCTCCTCCTCATCTTCCTCTTCCTCAGAAGAGAAGAGCTGGTGGTCAGGGACACTTTTTACAGTCACAGTGGCCTCAACTTCTGAGTGCTCCTCCTCCACCGGCACCTCATCTCTTTGCAACCACGAACGAGGGCGTCGCCTTACTCCCTCTTCCTCGCTGGTGGTCTCCGCTTCTCTCCCACGCAGGCGGACCTCCACTCTCAACCCAGCCCCACCTTCATACATCTTCAACTCTTCCGGCGTGCTGGTGTCACTGCTGCTGCGACCCAAGAAGTCGTGACAACGCATGGTGCCACACTTGGACACGCCTCTATCGTTGGAGCAATCATCATCCTGTGAACCTCCTGCATCGTAGTCCTCTGAGCGGGGCTTGATGTCGTCAGAAGAAGTGGTGTGTGTGCTGCCGGTCTCGGATTCTGGGCTGACCTGATGGTGGATGCCGCTCCAAGAATCCTCTACAGGGGTTTCAGTGCTTCCCACACTGCAGGGGGTATCTACGGGCTGTTGAGTGTCTCTTGGGGGATTTGGCGAGCTGATCTCATGAACATCTTCGCTGATGTGAGCTGGGATGGCATTGCTTTGAGGCTGTTTCACTTTGCTGCCTTCAGTTTTTTTACAAACGTCTGCTTTTGGAGAACTGACACGGGTGGCGTTTTTAGCTGCTGGTGCATCACTGGTCTTGTCTCCTCCACCAGCAGTGTTTTCCAGCTGTACTTGAGACTTCTGGAGACTCTGCTTGGGGCTTGACTCTAGATGACGTGACTCTTCTCCATCCTGGTTTGATGGCTGCGTACTAGGTGCTGCAAGCTGAGCAGAGGGTACTAACTGTGCAACATCTTTTTGCTCAACAGCATCTCCAGAGCCTTCGTTTGGACCCAGCTCTGTTTCGCAGTCTGCCTTTTTACTATTCCCTGCCTCTTTTCCTTTAGGTTCTGATTGCTTGGAGGCAGCAGCAGCTGTAGCGGAGGTTTTAGAGGTTCTTGCAGCTTTTGGTGAAGATTTCTCTGTAGAGAACTCTGTAGTACTTTTTGGCTTTGATCCAGACTTGGCAGCTGCTACTGAGGATTGCCTGGAAGGAGCTGAGGAGGCTTTTGCTGGTTTAGTACTGGACTTCGCAGAGACTCCAGTGGCTGAAACGGGTTTTGTGATCTTCTTTTTAGGAGTTTCACTAACTGTTTTATCTGTTACTGATGGTTTTGAAGGATCTTTGCCATCTTCTTTCCTGGGAGAAGCCGTTTTTCTTATGGAGGATCCATGTTTGGAGCCTTAAAGGAAAAAAAAGGACAGAACATTAATACTATGCAAATGGTGTAAAGACAGACAAATTAAGAAGATTTTAAAACTTCACCATGGTGATCTGGTGTGCTCCTTCCCTTGGTATCTGCTCTTGCTGCTGTCACTGCAGTGGCCACTTTCTCTTCTGGACCAGTCTTTAATTTGCTAGTTTCTCTCCCACCAGTTTTTTTGGATGGACTGATGAAACAGGCAGACAAAGCAATAAAAACAACCATGTGAGAAAATAATTTTTTTTTTAAACAAATACTTAACACAATATCATCATAAAAATATTTACAGGAAGAGCTGCAAAAAAAAACAAATCATGAATTAATGTTTAACGCCAGTGGGGGGCAGCAATGTTATTTCTCCAAATTGGTCAAGGGCAAGCTTCTGAGACATGAGCAGACTATAAATCCAAGGAACTTTTAGTGGTTACTTCGTGTCCTTGTGAAGGATGGTTTTCTTGGCTTTTTAACAAAGTCAGACTTCAGGAACACAAACACAGAGGACATTTTACAGTCTGAGACATGCTGTGGGCTCAAGGTCAAAATGTCTTTTTTAGCTGAGATATTAGGAGAGAATTTACACAGCAGAGGTAAACAGAAGCTTCCTCTGATAGCTGTGATTGCTAACAGCAAAAACAGAAAAAACATGATCAGTTTTCTCACAAAAAGTTATGTGAAAAGACAATTTAGCGATAACCATTTACCACAATCCACCACCCACACCACACTCAGATGAAAACTGAAAACGGACCCAAAAATGCAACAAAGATATTTTTCAAGTATTTGCAGGCTAAGGAAGAAGAAAAAAAGATTGATTGGTTTCTTTCTGGGGAGCCAATGAAATATTAATATGCTCCCTTGTGATGCAGACGTCAGGTGATGCTGACTGTGAAACCGATATTTTTAACACCTTTGAAAGACCCATAACAGGCTTGTCAGAATACACTACACAGTTGCTTTTATCCTCCTGACAGCCACATGTGACCTAAAAAAAAAAGAAATAAATCAGGCAATAGTGTGCTGCAGTGCACATCTTAATTGCCCTAGATTTACATTGCTAAACATGCGGTCTCATGCATGTTTGGTTTTCTACATACTGACTGCTTGAAACCAATGAGACTGAGCGAGTGTCTGCTGGATGTGCTTATTTTACAAATTACGTTTAATATACATGAACACAAAATTCTCTGCACTCTCACATCTCTATTTGGGTGACTGAGTTGCTTTTGACCTTCTGACATATTTCCAGTACTGCAGGTGGCAGAAGTGGGTTTTTTTGGTCACAGAAATTTGAGTTATAGAAGAGCGTTGTCTATTACACTTTTCTTTTAAAGCTGCTTATTTACAGAAAGTTATTAGCAACCAAAATACAAAAGGAAGTGACTGTTTGTTTCCCAAACCCTTCAAGTAAACAGCTGGCTGTGGCTCGGGAGGTGGAGTGGGTCATCTTATGTAAGGGTCCTTGGGACCAAATTGCTCCCTATGCTTCCATCAGTGCATGAGTTGGTGCATGCACTTAAAGATAAAGAATAAAGCATTGCATGATTGTTTGACCATGATTGAGTGAGTGAGTAAAAAGTGCTTTGAGTGCTCAGTTAGAGGAGAAAAAAGATACAAGAGACAGTCCATTTAACATATTAAAACTTTACTTGAATGTCATTTGATACTAAGCCCCCAAATGGGAACATCTAAGGGGTAAATGTAACCATTAGCATTTGACTGAATATATTAACATATTAAGTGCTGCAATGCTAGAGTTAAACTCACCTGCTAGTCTTTGTTGCATCTGATCTCTGAGGAGCTTTTGTCATTGGGGATTTGGTTACTGCCTTGGCCTGGTGTTTGGGCTTTGCGCCTAAAACAAAGAACATGGATCACATGCAGAACTGCTGCAAGCAGAAGTTTGTGAGTGCACTAATTTCATCCCTCCAACTATATTTAAAAAAACAAGAGAGTAGAAGGAAATAATAGAAAGGTGGCCTAATGTAGGTGCTCTTAGCGCTTAAGCTCACATTACAGGCAGTTGCTTTCAGGGTGGAGTACAGGGGGACACATGCTGCATTTGTACTAGTTGAGGCCCAGTTGAGCTGTGAACACTGATATCAACTCTTTAAAGCTTCACTCAGTAAAAAAAAAAAGCTCAAATAATCAGTCACACCACCCTGTGTGACAGCTGTAAAGGGCTTTGACCTCTGCTGTTTTGTTTCCAAGGACAGGCACATGCACTTTGTTTCCTCATGAATCAACATTCATACATGACACTGCCCTTGTCTTCCACAAAATCCCTCCTGGCCACAACGCCACTTTGATCATACTAATTAGTCTGGAGGCCCCTTCATATTTCAGCTACAGTTTTATCCCTGAAGTGTCAGTGAGCTGACTCACTAACACTTCAGCCTGGCTGCTGTGATGTACTATACAGTAATTGGTGTCAGTCAGAATGTAAAGAAGTCAATAAAGAATGTGAACCTGGAACAGAGTGGGTGTCATTGCGAGGGCTGCTGGCACAGTTCTCTGGAGATGCACTGCCTGATGTAGATGAAGTGTTGGGCTGGGCTTGGGTGGTGCCAGCAGTGTTGTCAGCCTTTCCTGCTGAGCTCTTTTGAGCTTTCGTTCCTGCTGTTTGGCTTGCAGATGTGCCGCCTGTGGGAGAGGTTTTAGGCCTTGCACCTGGATTTGGCTTCTTTTCATGCTCTTTAGCCCCAGGAGAGCTTCTGGGGCCATTGGCACTGGCTATATCACGTCTAGCTCCCGCAGCTCCCGTGCCATTGACAACTGGCACCCCAGCTGATGCGGTCTTTGCTTTTGCTGCTACACCTCTGTCTGCTGGTTTCTTCACATTCTTTGCCTTGGATGTTTGACCATCCCCTGGTTTGTTAGCTGCCCCAAGTCCATCAGACTTCATGACTGATGCAGCACTGCGAGAGGAAGGATTTCTGTTTACAGACACCCGCTGGGTCCTATGAACAGGAGGACTCTCAGGTGCAGATGAAGGGCATTTTATAGCCCTTGACTGCAGGGGAAAAAAGCACATTAGTTATGTAACAGTATTACTGAAGTGAATTAATAAGCCACAAAACAGAGCGCTGCCTTAAGAAAGTAAATCATATTAGAGTTTCCTACGGAATACTAGAGCATACCATTAGAAACAATGCCATCTATCAACTCAGATCTAGACAGCCGCCTGAGCACTCTATAGTTAGAGCTAAGCTATGAATTCTATTATGTATCTCTTTGTCTTTTTTCACTCAGAATCTATCAGCTGAACATTCGTCTTCGCACTGCTTCAAACCACCTCCTGAAAATCATCAGCAGCTCCACTGCTCCTAACCACTCTTGGCAATGTCTATCTGAAATGCCTCAATCAGCTTATCTTATCGACACATCTGCTGTTCTTTTCATACGGTATCCTTCTCCTGTGAGGGTAAAGCCATGATGACATATGGCATGCAACAGACAGGCCACAACTTTTCTCTGAGCTAAAGCAGCCTCGCAATCATAAAACTCAGAGTCCTTAATAACAACCACAATAAATAAAAAAGGACCTTAAATGAGGAAACAAACCATTTAAAATTATTACCTGTGAACTAGTGAATACAGGCTTTTTTCCAAGTCTTCGACTGTCCCCTTTATCAATCGCATCTGTCAAAATAAAACAAAACAAAACAAAAAAAAAAAGATGAAATCAAGTTCATTTCAATAAGCCAATGAGGATTCTGCCAATATTCAAATCTGAGCATAACACAGATGAAAAGGTGGAACCATTTTCTTTCTTTTTTTTGTAAATGACGCCGTCCTAATGTCCCGTTCGTTATCTGAGCTAAAGCAGCCATTCTGTTCATTCACAAATTCCTGTTTCCAGACCCCATGTTTACCACTAAAGAAACAAACATTAAATCAGTGGACTGATGGGGTCACCTGTGTCTGGTAAGCATTCGTCCAGACAGAGGATGGCCATTTCTATACTTCATATCTAATATTGCTAAAAATTAAAGCGAAGTGAAATTTACCCTATTTGCCAAAAGTGCATTTGTTATGTTTGCATGCAAGAGTGAATTCTGATTGCAATAGGCAAGAAATATAGCAGTAATAATCACACACCGACACCAGCCAAATATATTATTCATGCAGTACATTTCAACACACTTCTAAGAAAGCAGTGTATTATTAGTACGTGCAAAGCAGTGCAGACCGACAAAAAACAGGAATCCAGCCTTTCATTCACACCCATTAAAAAACAAGCATGGCGTATCTGGTGCCTTTACCATACTGCTGTGCACACATCTGTCAAACACTGTTAAAATATAGCTTAAATGTGTAGAAAAGAGCCCTGGCTAGACAATAAATTGGTTAGCAGTGGCCAGGTTACAGTGCAGAAAGAAGCCAAGAAGTATTAAATCAGCCAACAGCATATGCTTTGGAGCTTTGGTTCCTCTCTGATGATGCAGAACCACTGCCTCAGCACTAGGCTGGGTTAGGGAGAGTGAAAAAAAGAAAAAAAAAAAACCCCCACTTACATCCACACACCGCATTAAGAACCTTCTGTGTGCCTGGATATAATAGGTCCCATAAATGGAATAAAATTATTTACCTGCCAGTATCCTCTCTCTGTGTTTGGATGATAGAGTCTCCCATCCCTGCGTGTGGCGAACCGCATAAAACGTCTGAAGCAGGAAGGTCCAGAGCCGGCCGCGTAGCGCACAAATCTCTTGCCTGAACGGCTGGCGGTAATACAGAGGAGAGAGGGAGGAGAAGAATGGAAGGGGTGCGCTAAAGCACAAGCGAATCAGCAGCTGCTTCAAGAACCCTTCTCCATGGCAACAAATACCCCCTCCCTTCTCCCTTTGCTCGCTGAATCCACCCCCTCCCTCTCCTTCCCCGTCTCTGTTGCAGAATCAACTTGGGCTCCCTTGAGAGAAATCTGTGATGTCACGGGCTGATGCGGACACTCCTTTTTCCTCGCTTGATTCTAAAAAAACAAGGCTGGACAAGTAGGGAGGAGCGATCTCCACCTCTTCCGCCTTACCCACAACACATACCCTTCTCTGGCAGATACACAGGCTACGCAGATTAGTGAGGGTTACACGTCACAGTCTCCCTCTGCTTAATCCATTGTGCCGTACTGTACAGTATTTAGAGGGGTTATGTGCTTTGACATGTTCAGCCAGGTCACTTTCTCCTGAAAGTCCTCTCACAAGCTTAACGTTCCTGTTTGAATGGTTTTATTAGTCCCTTTAAATAAACAGTGACACATTACATGCCACTATTTCTATACTTGTTCATCCAATAACTCAGAATTAGAATCCACATTTTTTCCATTTTAGTTCCTTTTGTATAGAAAACATATTACAAGGGGCCTCTAGAAATGTTTAATCTGTCATGTCTGTAATTTTTTTTAATTAAAAATATTGTAAAATATTTCACCAAATGTCCAAAAGTCACAGGATTAAGAGTGTGTTTTGTACAGTACATTTGCACAGGATAAGCAAAGTCAGTGCTTTGCTCAGACATCTGTGCTCTCTATCTACAGACCTTAGGTTAATTTTAATAACTGTTGAGTCCGTTTAAAGACATCAAAGTATTCCAGGCCAAATGCTTTTAATGAATATTTTCCTCCTTACATCTTAGATGTTTCAGTCTTTGCATTGTATTTTGTGTAATATCATTAGTCCTCCTGATTTAAATCCAAAAAGGCTGTGTAAACTTTCGCATGAAACTTTCATTGTAGCCCCACACCTCTTGTGCAGGGTAAAATTAAAGAGAAAAGGTGAAGTGAGTACAAAAAACCAAACAAACTGCAAATTATAATAAATAAATAAACACTGGATGCACAGGATGAATGTTATAAGCCTTCTGTCCTAGGAGATTACTAGGAGTACATGTAAGTTCACCAACACTCAACCAAGCAGAAACTGTCACACGTGTAGTTCTCCATGAGGTGGTAGCATCTGTGTGCAAGCATTTACACTTCGACAGAAGCAGAGAATATGAAGGATGCTTCTGGCGACTAATTTCCTAAAAAGGAAGAATCTCAAAACTGAGAACATTTTCACTGACAAGATTAACTATTGTGTGTATATTTGAAAAAAAAACTATTTCAACTCATGACTCACATGTGTCAACAAATATTTAACCAATAACCCACATTTTGTGGCACGTGAAACACTCCACACAGGTTAGTTTGCTAAACATAGCTAACATTAGCAGTGCTACCACCAGTAGCCTTCTTTGCCTGCAGGTCAACATCCAGCTGATTGTACAGAAGTGGTAACGTATGTTTGTATAAGTTTTTGCTGACAAAGGCTACATGCAACATCCATGTTGCACGTTAAAATCCTGTAACATCATCTGTTTGTCTCTCATTTTCCACCTTGCCTTTTTATGAGGGTTGTTTCCATGTGCTCCCCCATTACCTACCACTTAAAGTGGCTGCGAAAAATCTAAGAACCAACAGTTAAGTGGTGTCGTACATTAATAAAACACAATGTTAGAATATTTAGTCCTCCTATAATGTTGCTGATTTAACAGATTATTAAATACGAGGGTAAAATAATGTTTGCTTAATAACTTGTCAACAAAAATATTGGCGTAACATATCCTGGGTGAACTAAAATTTTCTTGCTTGCTTTTTCAGGTGGTCTAGGCGACTTACTATTACCCACCTTTGATTGTAATTAATGTTACAGATCTACATGGACTGAACTAAGCAAGGAAGTTTCATTTGAACTGCACTACACAGATGTGATACAATAATATAATAGAATTGTGACTCATTTCACCTCCTCTAGTTGTTGCAATCGCCTCTCCATGCAAAAATCCTCCTCAAAGTCATCTTCGCAAAGCGAGTGCACAGCAGTGAAAAGGTCACAGCAGTTATCCACAGTCACACCTTCCCTGATGGCTGAACAAAGCTTCCTTAACAGCGTGGGCTCTCTAGTAAACTCTTCTCTCTGTAACGCAATCAGACATAGAGATAAATATGGGGGCTGCTTCTTGTTACATTTCCAGACAATCATAATAAATCAAAGTGTATTTGTATGGCTACTTCACCAACTCACTATGCAAAGGTCCTTGAAAGCCTGAGTGTCGGTGACTTTGGGGAAGTGCTGCACAATGTCACGCAAGCTCTCCTCCTGCAGCTCTGTGGCCAGGCTTCTCACCTGTTGGGCCCACTTGACTTCAGGGAGAGAGCCAATCAGCTGCTCAGTTCTACAGAGCATGGTCACGGCGTTCTGCACAGTCTGCATGGAAATATCTATAAGCTAAAGAAACTCTTGCTACATGACAAAACAAATTAAAGCTGAATGAGCACAACTCCATACAAAACTCTTTTACTCCTGCCCAGGACCTATTGATCAATTGAGGGATTCCCCCGCATTGTGCAACCACTCTTGGCCAGCACAGAATCCCAGTACTTGGCAAGCATCAGCAATATATCCCCCCAGTGATGTAAGACAGGCTCACGACTCAATTATCAATAAAAAGGCTGGCTCACTCCCCATCTGTCTGCATCATATTCTTCAATCACCCACCCATTAATAACCAAGAATTTAATAAAGGTCATCTTTAATTAGATCATGTTCAAATTTCCTTCCTGTGAAAAAAAAACCCCCAAACAACACGGCTTGATGATACTTTATGACCATCTATTATATGAATAATTACAGCTGCAGACTCTGGGAGGGACAGACTTACCATTGTTTCAGTTACAGCTGTTAGGCAGGCTCTGTGGAGTTCAGGTGGCAACAGGGAGAAGTTCCTCTCACACCAGACTTTCACAAAATGCTCTGCAACCCACCTAAAATGACATATTAGAGATTAATAGGATGGCTAATTTTCATTTCAGCAATTCTATCACTTATTCCTAAATAATTTCTCTGCACCGTAACCCTGAGGCTCTGAGTATCAGCCAGCAGCGTGTTGCTTGAGGGAAGAAAAAAACAATGAATGACTGAGTGAGCATGAGAGGCTTGGTAACGCACTGCTGCAGAGAACAGCACTGTTCGGTTCACCATCCCAGTCGCGTGACTCATCAGACTCAATAGACACAACAGGGTAAGGGCAGCCCCTCCTCCCCACAACTTACATCTACACACACCACTTCAAATAAGACCCATCACAGCCAGCTCACAGCCTCCCTCAACACATCCGATTCCTCTGACCTACATTCACACGATTCTTGCCCACTCACTGCAGAGTGCAACACCACAGTGTGCAGTAGTATCAGATGCGAAACTGAAAAAAAAAAAGACTTAGATGCACATCGCATGTGAAGTGTATAAAATCCGAGAGCAGAATGAAAATATGTAATATCTGCTGTAAAACTGGTGTTTTGTTTTGGTGCAAAACACCGGATTTCTTTGAGCTTCATTGTTCCACTGAAGCAAAATTCATTCACTCTCATGTGATGATGTGATTGCTTCATTGGTTGCCAAAGTAAACGTCTTTACTGAGCACTGTGGTAGTTTGAAACACGCCATGAAAGGCTCTGTAATGGGAAGCACAGAATCAGAACAAAAAATGTAGACACCCAGACATCAATTCACACAGCATTAAAATTTAGAGGTTGGTAACTTACACTGAAATTATAAATACACAAGCCTAGCATGGGACAAATATCACATATTTGTTTGCAATAATTAAAAATTATCCCAGGTCCCCTGGTATTACGTATCCTGTGCATAGGTCTAACTCCTATGAGAGTTATGAATGATGCATTGGCAATTATGAGATAAATTATGAGATAAATTTGTGAAAAAGTCACAAGTCAAATTCCTGTTTTCTTGGCGTCAAGCACAGCTCGGTGAAGGTCCTAAGAAGGCAGTGCTCTGGATCACTCGAAGCCATAGCTCAATTAGAAGCATCAAAAGTAAACAATGAATCAAAACTGAAAATAAACTTTGTAACAAATAAAGAAAGAGCTAAATAAAGAACTACTTTATTTAGAATAACTCCAATCAGCAAAAGATCTGTCAAATGAATGCTGTGTAGTTGTAGTCTCAAACAAATCTCAGGACGAGAAACAAAGCCAAAGAGGTGAGCTAAGCCACAAACAAAATCTCATATTGACTGATTCTAAGTTTGAGAGTTTTGGCATTAACAGACACCACGATGGATCAACACTGAAACACCATTGCGGGAACCTTCGAGTCTATACGTGTGATTTGCTACTCTGGAGTTGGACATCTGCACTGAATAGACTCCAGCCAGGCCCAGGCTAAGAAGACACAGCAGTCCATTCTTTGGAGAGATGCTTCACCCTCTGGGTTCTGAAACCTTGTGAGTATATGCATTTGTAAGCCGTAAGAAAGCTTCCAAAAGTGTGGGAGTCTTGTTAAATTGCCCAAACGGTGCTGAGTGCAGACACTTACCGCTTACACTGCATATGGAGGTTTTGAAGACCTAAGGCATGTGTGAAAGAGAGGCACTCAAGGACTGTTCTCTGAACTCCATCAGCTGGCTGCAACCGCACACAGACAAGAAAAAAAACAGCAATACAAGTATATAAAATGCTTTCAAACCGTTTCATTTAGGATGCAGTAGCATTCAGTACTGAGAGACTAAAGAAAACAAGAGATGATTACCTTTTTTGAAGAGACTTTCTAAGGACACGTAAAGCTAAATGTGTGGAGACCACAAAAACTTTTTTCTTTTTTTAAATCCATGATGCCACATACTATTATGTACATTAAAAAAGGACACATCCTGCATTAGAAGTAGGGACTTTTCTGAGGCCATTGAAGACACATGACTGTGTGAAGATTGTGTGTGAAGGCTGAAACTATTTTTTGCTGTGTGATCATAAATTCAACGTATCTGAAAAATCAAACTTCAACGACATGCTGGTTTTAATGACATTTTCATTCAAGTCCATGAAAGCCATCCATCAAGGTACTCTGCTTGTCAATAGCTCACCTTAGGGAAGAAGCGGCAGTAGTCTCGGGTCAGAACCATTTCCACTACATCTTTCAGCCCCTCCAAACCCAGCATGTCTGCAGCCAGCACCACCTGACTGTGAAACAACAGACACCACATCCACGTCAGCATCTTTTCTTGGTTCTGAGTTTTATTTCTGTCAGTTTCCTGTACATACAATACCTGGCACTGGCTCTTCTGGGCAGATCCACAATGGCTCCGTACATGAACTGAAGCAAGATTTCCATTTCATCTGGCCCCAAGCTAAAAAGATTAAAACAAACTCTTTATAAGCCTTGAATTGGAGGTTAACAAACGAAACTGCCCCAGATCTCACTCTAATATTCTCAATCTATGCACATTTCTTTGGCTATAAAGCCAAATAAGCCAGTAAATAAAAATCTATTTATCATGCAGCACTCGATCCACGTGCAATATACGGGCCTCACAGGTTCCCCTACATGTGCAGGCACTCTATTCTGATTTCTGTCTTCCCCGTTACCCTTAGATCAGTAATGCTGAGGTGTGTGACACGTCTCTCCCCGGAGGGAAAAAATGGGCTTCATTTGCCTCTGTCATTCTGAAAGAAGGAGAATGCGAGTGGTGATGGTGATGCTGAGTGGGCGGGTGGTAGCGGGGGCTCTTCAGGAGGAAAAGGATGAGAAGACATTTATGTGCCTCGCAGAGGAAACATTCCAACTTTGCTTGGTTGAAATCTGAGCCAACTATATGAGATTTCACTGACAGCACACTGGCTGTGTCTGTTTTTGAAGTGTGGAGTTAAACATGGCATTGTGAGTGAAACCACATACAGTGCAGAGCCACCTCTGTAGCAATGCATGAATAATTAATGCTCTATATGCAACTGCACAGTTCAGAAATTACGTTAGACCAGAAGTGGAGGTGTATTATTGATCCCTATGTCCTGCTGCTACGTGATGCTGATGTACTGGCCTTACCCTTGCAGAGTGATGCACTGTCTGGAGCTCTCCATCCAGCTCCCGCTAAGCATTGCTCGGAAGTACTGAGATCGTGCACACAGGATTGCCCTAGAAACCCAATAAAGCAGACAGCTGCATGTCAGAGAGCCACCTACCATTTATTCTTCACATCATTTGCAACTGAAATTGTTTGCACTTAAGCAGCTTTGAAGTGACAAGCAAGAAGAAAAAAATTAAATAAAAGAAATTGAGTTTTCTTGAATCTTTAAAGGCTATTTTTATTCTCTCTGACTTCACTGTACCATCACTGGTGTAAAAATACACGAGACTAGAATATTTATAAAAGGCATTAAAGACACAAGAGATTTTTCTATAAATTCCTTTTTTACTGTACACCCTTGAGTCCACATTGCTTTCCTTCTTGTCTTATGGCAGCGATTATCAAATATTAGTGGCATGTAAAATAAAGTCTAAATGTGGTAAACCACACATTTAATTAATGACTTTGATTTTCTTAGGCTAAATAGGATAGCAGGAAGTTTGTTTCACAAATGCTTCTGGCAGATTTTGTTAAGGTAAAGATACGTCATCAGTCAATTGGTTTAACAGTAGGTACAGTTTGAGGGGTTCAAATATTTTTGGTTGACTACAGCTGAACTCTAACAGTTAATCCATTTTCTTCACCACTTATTAAATCCAGGGTCATGGTGAGCTTATCCCATGTGTTCATTAGGCAAGAGGCAGGGTACACCCTGGTCAGGTCCCCAGTCCATCACAAGGCTAACAGACAGAAACAGACACCCATTCACTTTCAGATTTACACCTTTAGCCAATTAAGAATCACCAGCTGACTGAGCATGCATGTTTTTGGACATGCCATAAGAAGCTGGAGTATCCAGAGAACACCAAGCGGGCAAACTCCACACAGAAAGCCCCCCCCCCCCAAAAAAAAAAGAACAACAAAAAGAAAAAGAGCCCAGCTTCTCCTCTCTGCTGAGCTTTTTATGGCTAATGGGTCCCCTGAGTAGGAGCTGGGAAAATCCTGTCTCCATAGCTACTACAACCTCTGCACTGCTGAATGACCGCCCACCACCGCTGCTTCACATTTGCATGAGTCAACAGCATACGCACAAGCGCTTTATTGTTTAACATCTGATAAATGTGTCTGTGATGTGCTGAGGTGAGGCGCTGCCTCCGATGTTTTGTGAACCAAAAAATAACCAAGATTAAATGGAAACCACACGTAGGTGCTTTAAATTCAATCCCATCAACACATAACACTTAGAGAATCTATGGGAAATTTATCAGAGGAAACAAAGAACATAATAAGGCAAATAAAGATATACCAAGGCAATTTTTTCAGCCTCAAAACAATACCTATACTTTGGTTTTTGGATACTGCTAATACTGACTACCCATCAAATACTTGTAGTAAGTCCATAAGCTGCATTCCTCACTCTGATCAAGAAACTATAAATTGTTCCTTTATGTGTGAGGTAACATCAGGCTTGACTTCAATATTGCTGGATTGAACATTGGACTGGTAATTATTATTAAAAGAACAAATTACATCAGACAAAGATGAAGGACAACATGAACTAATTCATGTTATTCAACAAAAATATTTGCTCGAGTTTTATTTGAGCTCAGTGAGTCTTTACTGCATACTATTTTATGGTCATCCTAGTTGTTTCCTTTCCAGCCTCACCTGTGGGGAACAGCTGGCAAGAGACAGGTAACGAGTAATAACATTAAGCTTCCCAAAAATTTGAAACCAAACATATGGAGAAAGAGAGGAGCTGACAAAGAAAGCACCATGGTCAGAGCTTTCAGTCACTTGGTTGGAGTTTGCAGTTAAAACAGTTGCAAAGAGACAAAGCAAAGCTGCTGGGGTAGCAGATGTGAAATACCTCTAAATTGTATTACCTTCTTCCATACTATGTTAGCTCTCAAGCCGGCCATTAGTGAACTGCTGCTGCTGCTCTGTGGTGTAATGAACAAAGAATAAAACAGACACTACGTAGCTCAGCCCAATTCAGCCTTCTGAGTCAGAATCAAACAATATCCGATCCAAATACTGCACCGATTTTTGGCTAACTCTAATTCAGTGAAATGACCTGAATTAACTTAACTGTGTCTTACAGTGTCACCTCACTTTTTCATTCATATAACACAGCCCAGTGGTTTAATCTTTGCTTGTTTTCATTCAAACTGCATATAATTTTACACGTTTTGAGTTGCGGTGAAAAAAGGGTAATTTCTGTATATGATCATATAAGCTTAGAAATAATTGTAAATTGAGCTGCAAAAAAACGTTTTTTATTCCCAGTGTTTGGATACAGATGGCTGAAAATGTTGCCATGAATAGATTTACCTGTGGCAGGAAAAGACCTGATCTGCTACTTGGATAGTAATGTCACACTGCTCTCCCCTTTGGTACAGATCCAGCAGGTCAGCTCCGAGGCCAGAGGCTGGCTCGAGAACAACAGCATCTGCACACGAGTTGAGAAGGATAATGAGGAAGGACAAGAAGTGGAGGGTGGAAAAAAAAAGAGGAAAGCTTTAGGCTTATATTAATCTGCTGAGACCACACACAGAATGTGTGTATATGAGATAGCTCTCAGTAAACCAAGTTAAAAATACTGTAAAATATAAAAGCAGAGTAAAATCATGAACTAACCACAGCGTGGCCATGCTGTAATTACCAACAACAACAGGGATCTCAAAGCGATTAGCTCTTAAGTGGATTATGGCTGAGATAACATGATGGGAAGAAAGTGGAGGCGGGAGAGTTGCTGAGCAGCTGAGCCGTCACATAACTTGAAATAAACCCTTCATGGAAAAGAGGCTGGATCTGTTTACCTGATTCAGTGGATCTATGAAGGTCTGCTGTGTCGGGAGCAGGCAGAGTACTTTCTGGCACGGAGCCCTCAACATCTGGGATTATTGGAGCCGAGCGCATGCTCTGGTCTGCTGTGTACACTCGCCTGCAGGGGAGAAAGACTAAATTTAATTAAGAATCTTTCATACATATTAAAATGACAGTCTCATCTGACGCAGCTAGGCGATCTAAAGTGTGCCGAATTTGCTGTTCCTGCTCAGTGAAGCATTTAATAAAGAGGCTAGCAGGCCAGACCTCTGCCCTAACACCTTCTGAAAGGCGATTGCTCTGCTCTGGGTATTGTGTTATTGTATCAGTTTGAGTCACGGTCATAGTCAAAACAACAAAAGAGGAAGAAAAACGAACCAAGCAGACATTTTCTGAGTGGTTTCCCCCAGAAAGAAAACAAACAAACAAAAACAAAGAAAAAACAAAAACTCTTTACGTCTTACCAAGTCAGCTGGATGGTGTAATCACTTAATCGCTTAAATGAGATCTGCTCATTTTGGTTCAATTTTTTTTAATTGAAGTTCAGAAATATAATACAGACACAACACTGCTTGTCATGCGAGTCTCAAAGAAAAGCAACAAAGCAAACATAACAAATTTAGACAAACTATAAAACACTACAACTTAAGACATTCCTATATATACTTATTTTAGTGTATAAACAATATAATATCAGTGAGTAAAATGTTTTTTTCACACCTCATTTTGTTTTATTTCACTATAATAACCTTGCCTAGGTGTTACCAGCTAAATGCATATTTTTAGCCACATGCTTGAAAGTATATTCGTTTTTTGCTCACTGCTGCTGCTCCCAGTGGCCATTTAAAGATCGAAAACATATCATTTTTGCTGGTGTAATGAATGAGGCTTTAGTAATCTCCTCTACTCAAATCTAACAACCAACTGTCTTGTTTTTAACCGTTTTAAGTTAGTGCAAACAGATGCAGAAACAGGGAGCTGACTATCACGAGAGCCTCCCTCCTCGCTGCGTGTCCTCACTCTATAAGACTGAGGTGCAGTTCAGTGCTATAAGATATCCTCTGTACTTTATCAGTTTATGTATGCGTCAACTTTCTGTTGTTGTTACATAATTTTTTATCATAGATGTGATTAAGAGTTATTCTGTATTTTAATGTTGGCCTAGGAAACATTTTAAAAGACTTCTGACGAGTCTTCTAATTGAAATAAACATCCAGAAATACTGCTTCTCCCCACCTCTTTCTTTCCCTTAATCTCCTGAATTAATATATAAAATTTAGAGTTCTTTGTTTAACTAGCATGCTTAGCTACACTGTAAATGATACACAGGATGAGTTTAAGTTTAATTAAAATTTGAACAAATTTGGTGACATTGCTGCACAGATCACTTTTTCCTGCACCACCACAACGGTGGACATTTTCATAAGGATTTCTGAGCAGTTTATTCATTTTAGTAATAAGGTTTAGTGTGAGGTTTCATTTAAATTTCACCATCCACAAAACATCACTCTTTTGCCTCCCACCTACCACATATAGCAGGAAAAAAAACCCCAAAGCTGAACCCTTTCAGTAGCAGCAGTTTCTATATGACCTTATTTAGAGTGCTATGTCTAACTATTAAGAACGTCTTCCAGAACTAGGTAATAGAATAAGTAGTGCTGCTGGGAAAGAAGTTTTAAAGTGACTTCTCATTTCTGTGGCAGTGCAGTCGTAAGAGGAAGGCTTCTTGTCCTAATTTTAATTTGCTAATGAGACTCCATTCATTGGATCAAAGCCTGCGCTGCAAGGCTTTGATTAAAACTCAGTTTGCTATTTGTGCGTCTCAGCAAGAACTTGAAAATGAGCAGTGTAATTTATTATTCAATAGCTGCAGCATTTGCAGAGCTCACTGAATCAAGATTACCAGCGCTTCAGAATAAATATGGAGCACTTGGCGCCCCCTGTCAGACAGACACTGAAGCAGCAAAGATAACACATCAGGGAATAACTACCGTCTCATAACACCCCTACAATGAAGCAGATGTAGAGCAAAGGTTTCATGTATACTCAGGGAAATGACCTACCTAAGGAAATCTTTGAGCCCAGACAGCTCATAGTCTGGCAGATGGATGATGATGGGATCTTTGTGCGTCTGTCCCTGAAGGACATCAGGAGCTCTGGCCAACAATACAGCTCTGTGTGCTCGGATCGAGCCAGAGCCAGCATACAGAGAAACATCAGCCTCCAGCTCCTCCTGCAGTAGCCTGGGGAAACACATCACAACACTTTAACAGCGGTGTTTAACAAAATAAATAAAACAACAAAAGTTGGGAAACTGTTTCGTATTTCATTGATCTTTAAAAACAAACACAGAAAGGAGACAATGAAGAAAAGGCCCAAGGCTCTGAAGATTCACCTTATGTCCCATTTTTCCACTTGAGAACAACACAAGCAGAGTCCTGAGGTGGTCTTATCATCTCATCCAGCCTCAATAAGCAAAGATCCAGAAACCAGTCAGCTGATGGCCAACTGTGACACTATGACTTCAAACTCCGGTGCTGTGTCCACTTGTATTACCCTTTGATTAGAAATGCTGCCCGTGCACCAAGGAGATCCACATCCCAGAGTTTCCATTTATCTGTGAAACCTAGTGCAACTTTGCTTGCACCAAGTTTTCAATTCCAGATCCACTGATCCTATTATCTGAGGAAAAGCTCTACCCATGGCATTTCTTAAATGCAAGTTTGAAAGTAAGTAAATATAGTAAACATTGTACCTTCTAGAGGTTATTCAACAATAATTCCTCTGCTTCTGTGTTCTTTTAACACATCATGAATAATTATGGTTTTTACAAATACACTTCTGTCATTTCTTATTATTATAACTCTAATATGGAGCCAAGCACGTTTAAGAGACATTTGGAAAGCAATCTTTTTTTTCCCCAAAGGAAAACTTGGCCTGATTCAAAAGAGCACTGGCTGTGAAACAACATCATTTATTAGACTGTGTCAAAATGGTCGATAAGTACATGTAGGTAACGTATATGCCAATGAAGCTTCTTAAAAAGACAAGAAAATGTCAGGCGCCTTCATCCAACTGACAAAGAAATACTGACAATATGTCAGATGACATGGGTTACTATTTCACAAAGAAAGAACGAATACAGGAGTGAAAGCCAGCTCTATACTCTTAACATTTGAACAGCACTGGAGTTGCTGCTAAAAAGTTTTTTTTCTCAGTTATGGTGATGAATATCTCAGTGTGACACCAAATCTTTAATCAATAAAGCTGTCTGACAGGCTGTGCAATCGGTTTAAATGCTATGAGTGTGTGTGTGTTACTGAACATTCAGGAACTCTAGCCTGGGTTATTAAGGTGCAGACACTAGATTTTAACTTCAGCTTTACTTTCTATAACCACATTTTGCTGCTTTTTTAGAATCTTTTAATTAAATCTTAGAAATATTTTTTAAGTAGCATACAAAGGTGGCATAGTGGTTAGCACTGTTGCTTCACATTAAAGGAAGGTCCTGGGTTCAAATCTGCTATCTGGACACGGCCCTTCTGTGTGGAGTTTGCATGTTTTCCTCATGTCTGCATGGGTTCTCCCTAGGGCTGTTCGATATAATGATATATATCGGATGACAATATAAAAAGTCTATCGTTTCATTTTATGCTATTGTTTGTTTTGTGGTGTCGCAAAATAAACTGTTTATGGCAATATTTTTTCACTGTTTTGATGGTCACTGTAGTGGCTATATTAATTTCTTAAAGTTCTCTCTTTCTCTTATATTTAATATAACCACACTACAGACGGACAAGCGCCTGTTTTTATGCGTTGTGGTTAGCAACAACGACGGTAACACCATCGCGTGTCCGCTTGTTTATGTTCCACATAAACCTTTCACAATAAAGCTCAAGATCCTGTTGAGACTTTTCAAAATAAACTGAATCACGTGAAAGAGCAGATTATTTACGGATGAGAATAAAAAAAAAAAAAGACGCCAGGTGCTAAAAAATAAACCTTAGACTCAAACGTTAGAACAGGCTTTTCCCTGCAGCACGCCGTGTAATAAATACAAAGAAAACGGCGGCCGTTACAACTTATGTCTAAAAATATATAGTTTCATACATTGTTAAAACACTGGACTCCAGGTACGCGACGCCTACCTGGAAACACTTCCCGCAAGTCAGAGAGTCGCAGAATTTACAGAAAATGTTACATTTTTGTGATTTATATCGTTATCTGGATGATAGAATTCAAATATCGGGATATGAGATTTTGGTCATATCGCACAGCCCTAGTTCTCCCCAGATACTTCAGCTTTCTCCCACCGTCCAAAGGCAGGCAGTGGGATCAGATTAATTGGTGATTATAAACGGGGTGCAGGTGTGAACTTAAGTATGAATCGCTGAATGCCTCTATGTGATAGCCCTGTGACAGACTGATGAACTGTCTAATGTGTACCCAGCCTCTCGCGTTATGGCAGCTGGGATAGGTTTACACTTTACCTGAAAAGTGAAGTACTGCAGTGACATTTTCTTTCCCTGTTTTTCTCAATCTTAAATTGAAGATTCTCTTTCTTTGCAAAATCTGATATTGAATTAATTAAGCTAAAAGTGGTGTTTTTTTTTTTGTTTGATTTAATCAGCTCTTTCTACAAGTTCACATTACTGGACACAAGAACTGGTCAATTTTTATCCTTTGACAGCTCGGAACTGCCTTGGACAGCTGGATGAAAACTTGTGGCACATGTGTCAAAGCCCAGCCTTTAACATTGAGCTTTATGAGTCAGTGTCAGACACCTTACCTGTTCAGGTCTGCAGACAAAGCAGAAGATAAACATCTCTTCAGCTGATCCTTGTGTTTGCGCTCTTTGACCTGGAATTCGAGTCTCGCTGCCTCACTGGTGATCATGGTGTGTTATGTTCTCTAAAAGTGAGACAAGAGGGAAGACACACTTCAGCTTGTGAACTCAAAGGTGTTCTGGTGGAATCGGAACCACATCTTCCAGTGGCATGCTGTGTGCACACTATGACAAAGTGAGGCAGATCATCACAAACTGTGACAACTACACCAACAAGGATCACCTGACAAGTGCTGTCACATAGTCCAGGACAACAAAAGGCTACTGCGTTCACCTTTTTTTCCCGTAATCATATGCTGCAATACCATCTTTCTCCACAGTCGCTGACTCATATTCGCTTTCCTTTTCTATCCAAAGAGGCGCTGTTAGCAAAGTTTAGCGAAATCAATGAAACCTGGAAGAGGTGACCGCAATAACGACAGAAATTCACCACGTTACGTGACCGAGAAATTTATTTAGCCGTACCCTTAAAAAGGATGATGATGTTATCCATGGTAAAATACCTGCTTTCGTGTGTTTCCAACAGAAAACACACCCAGCACCGCAAATATTAACCAGTGTCTGTTTGTGTGAAGTTTAATACTCAATAAAGCAATCCTTTTACAAAATTAAATACACGGAGCCCAAATTCACCTGCTCTAGCTCAGGTGTTTCCTCGTTCTCTGTGGGCTCCAGTTGGTACTGTAAGCAAAGCAATCTCATTTTCCTCTGGCTGCTAGCATGCTAGCTACGAGGAGCTACCGTTAACAGTAAGCTACCCCCTTTAACCTTTAACTACCCTCGTCAAAAAATACACCTGCACAAATTAACTCCAGTCGATAGCTGCCTGCGAGCACGAGGCTCGGTAACTGCTCGTTAAGGATAAAATAAATGAATATGCTGACCCACTGACCAATGTTGTTGACATCACTGCTACACGCTGTTCGCCACCCACTACGACGCGGTTTGTCAAACGAAAAAGGAGTGGACAAGCCGGAAGCTTCGGAACATGCGCAGTACACCTAAAAAGCTACCTAGCTAAAGAAAACGATGCATTCACGTACAGCCTATTCTAAACAGACAAACACAAGAATGGACGGGTTTGTTTGGTTTGTTTGGGTGAATACTTCAGAGATGAGAGACATGGAATGTAGCTCCACATTTTGAAATCTATTTTCTTTTATACAGTAGAAGTGATTATAAATACAGAAAGAATGAAAGCATGCTAAAGTGACATTAGCAAGAGAAAAACCTAGAATTATCAAACAACTAGAAGGTGGAGGGTCGCGTACTGGAGCGGGCATATATGGCAGGAATATGAAGATTTCAACACATTTAGAAAAAAAACATAATTATGAAAAGTTAGAGTGAAAACCCACCGATAAATATTTCATATTTTATTGTGGTTCACAGTGTCATATAAAAATTGTTGCTTTTGAAAAAGCTAAAGGTTTTTTTGTTTTTGTTTCAAATATGCATACATTATAATATCCGGTTAATAGAAACCTGAAAATATAAACCTGTTTTCTACTGAGTTACCGGAGTCAGTGAAGGCAGCAAATGAACTAGCTCGCTTTAGTAGCATTTACGTCATTGTTCCATCCCGGATTATTAGTCCGAGTTTATGATGCCACTGTACAGTACTGTACATGAGAAAAATTGATAAATACGAATAATGTAGCACTGGGCATAGACTCGGTATAATCACTATATATGTGAGAATGAAAGTAAACGGTAAACTTTCTAATAACTATAGTGCTGTTTTACATATTATTTATGTAGATACTTGTTATATAGGAATATATAATGTTTATTGTATTCTCAAAACGTAAGTCATTCATGAGGGCAACATTTGATTATTCAGAATGTAAAAAACTGCACCTAACCTAAATAGCAATTATTGAGATTTCTACATAAATATATATAAAAACCATGAAAATATTGTGTCCCATGGTGTGAAACATGCTGTACCTGAACAGCAGTGAGTGAGTGTGTGTTGGCAAAGCGATAAGACCTGTATAAAAAGTAAACCATAACAAAATGCAATGATTTGCAATTTTTCATTTCATGAGGTTCAAAAAGTTCTGAGTTGGAAGCAAGTAGGCCAGTTTAGCACCCGACTATTCTACTACTAAGTATACTCCAGATACTTCAAATCTTATGAAAAATTTATGTACTGTCAGTGATGAGATATTCAGTCTTTATAAGTTTATGCTGAGGAACATTATTCTGAAAATGTTCCACAATTTTTTTGTAGGTTAGTCAACCTCTACCCAAGCATTTCTGAGACACTCTTCCCCTCTAAGATGCTCATTTTATACCCAGTCGTGTGACTGACCTGCTACGAGTTAACCTAATGGTAAATGGCCTGTATTTGTATAGCGCTTTACACATCCAGTCATCCACCCATTCACACACTGGTGATGGCAAGCTACATTGTAGCCCGACCGAGACTGTCCAAGCCCAGGCTCGAACCAGCAACCTTCAGATTACAAGGCGAACTACCAACTCTTGAGCCACGATCGCCCATAATGTTACAGTTTGTTCCTTCAGTTGTCTTTTTAGTACCGCTTACACTCGCTGCCTTTTGTTGTCTTTCTCTCAACATTTTAAGGAAGTGTTTCCGTCATCAAATTCAAAATCAGCCAATCCTTGTTATGGAACAGTAAAATGTCTCAGTTTACACAATATGTTTTCTGTGTTATATTGCGAACAAAATATGGGTTTATGAGATTTGCAGATCATTGCATTCTGCTTTCATTTATACAGCGTCCCAACTTTTTTTGGAATCGGGTTTGTAAATATCTGTCTGATGAACACATCTCACCTTATTTCCACATGAACATTTCTGTTTGCACACAGTGGAGGTATAAATATGCAGTGCCACTCAGCTCTGTGCTATATTTAACAGAGCATCCATTGCTATTTCTGGTAGTTCTTTTTAAATCTGAGACAGTAACAGACACACAGAGGGGCATCTGGAGGTTTTCTGCTTTTAACTTCAAATCCGTTATTATCTTTTTTTTAAAAAAAGCAGTGAAGTCTGACAGTTTGACACTTAGTTTATTTATAAAATCAAATGGTGTAGACCTGGCTCAGTGAATTTCAAAATGCAGTGTGTAGGAAGAGATACAAAATAGTACAATAGTCAACCATCACTGACATTTCTATACAGGAAGATAACATTCTCTACATTTGAGCATTAATCTTCGAGGGGGAAAAAAAGCTTTTTTCAGCAACACTACCTGATAAAAGGAGTGGGAGGGTTACGCCTCCCAAAGGACTGTGCCCAAAGTGGAGTGGAGCGACCCGTTGAAACACACAAGTATAGCAGGCGACGCCACATCCCCAGTCTCGCAGGACATCGTTACACTGCGACAGCTCGAAAGTTAAAAAGGCACCACACAATACAAGTCACAAAGGAGATTCTGCCACACATTTGTAATGCTGAAACCGACAAACTTTAAGGCGGATGTCGTGTGCAAAAAACATCTTGAATATGTGTCACGCGTACTGTTCGGTGTCCTCTCTGGTGAAGTGTGCTTTGATTTCTTCCTTTACGACTGACTTCTTTAAAAAATATCTGAAACGTGAAAGATTTAAAGAATGATTGCATTATCACTATGTTGCTTGGTGTCACAGGCACATTCCAGGCTTCCAGGGAGTGAGTGGGGAGAGGAGAGGTGCTGGAGGAGGCCTCGCTGTGGATTTAGTTCCTGTAGCTTTTACGTCCCTCGCCCTCCTTGAGGAAGGTCCATATGAGGGTGTTTACGATATCGGGCTGGTCCTGCTGCAGCCAGTGACTGGCCCCGGAAATGATGTTAAGACGGAAATGATTCCTGATGTAGAGGCGGCAAGCCTCGGCCATTTCCTGTTCCAAGAAGGCATCCCGCTCTCCCCACAGCAGCAGCACCGGAGACCTGACGTGGTTATGGCTCAGAGGGAGGGAGCTACAGAAAGAAAGGAGCGACATGAAAAGCCTTCAGTTGATCACATTCGTCCCATATTCTCTTCACTGGCTTCCTGTTATCTCCAGAATTTAATTTTAAATCCTTCTCCTTACATACAAAGTTCAGAACAATCAAGCCTCATCGTATCTCACACGACCTCAGAGTACCTTATTATCCCGACAGAGTACTTCTCTCTCAGACGGCACAAAAACTTCACAAAACTATATTTATCCCAGCAACATTAAACTATATTTAATGTAGCTAGGATTGACTCCGAGCTCCTCACAACCATGTTAAGGATAAGTGGAAGAGAATGGATGGATGGAGGGATTCATGTCCATTCATGTCATGTACCAGATTTCCGATGGACCCGCAGCACCTGGGTCTTAATTTAACATCCTGTTCTGTAGTATCACAGTTGTTAAACATCACATGCAGTACGGCACGCTTCTGCCGAGACGTCCTCCAGCCTCCATCCTGTCTCAGACCAGAAAGCAGATATACATTTAAAAGGATGGCTGAATGTTGACTGTGCATTCACCTATTTTTGTCCCCTCTACATTTAGGTATGCTATCCACGAACAGACAGACTAAGTGGGCATGGGTCACTGAGATTTCTTTTACGTAAGCATACAAAAGCTACTCTGAGATAACTCATTGCTTGAGAAGGGAGCAGATGGCCCGCTCAGCCATGCATGTATAGGTCACATGTCAAAATTGCATGCACTGAGATTTTCTTTGATCTCATTTATGCGGACCATTGTTTGCCAGTAAACATGTAGGAAAGATGTGAATGTGAATATGAGACAGTATTGTAGCACTGACAGAAGTAGAGGCTCAGTTTTCTGTTCCCCCAGAGTTCTGACAGTAGATGGTGCTACTAAATGCAAACTACACAACAAAAACCTCGTTTATCCTTGGAGCGTAGAACATAACGTTTATTAAACTGACACAACTGAAAATTACTTTTCAAGCATGAACAAAAACTCAACGAGTAAAAAACATTTAAAACAGCTATTTTCTGCTATGTGTCTGGCAGTTTACTGCTCATTTATTTTGCAGCTGTCATGACCGTGGCAGTCACAGCTGAGACTGTGGTGCCAAAACACTGGGCCTGTCCTTGCAGCTCATCGTGGAGCGCTTTCTCTGAATGTTTAGAACTGAACTGTGCATACTGCTGATCTTCAGTATTCCTATTTTAATGTAAGAGATAATCCATCCTTGGCTGAGTGAATTCCCCACCTGAAGACATTCCTGTAATAGTTGAGGGCTCCTGTTAGAGCTCCCGGTTGTGAGAGTGCGTACAGGTAGGCTTCCAGGTCCTCTGCGGTGAGCCATCGGCCTTTCCTGCCGATCCCTGTGCTGCGGCTGGTGAACAAAGCCTTCAGAGCCTGCAGCAGAGACACAGCAGCAAACACTGAGTGATGTTTGCATGGGCGGTACGTTCTGATCTAGACAGCATTCACAGAAGGACGTCCATGTCGCTGTAACGCGAGTCAGAAAAGGTACTTCTGTGGTGAAATCAGCTCTGATGACCTTCAGTCACAGCTCTGGCTCTCTGACTCTCTGCTGGCTCGACGACACTGCATGCTGTGCACCAGCGCGAGCATATGGCAGCATTCTTTCATTTAATTAGCAAAACTCTGACATACTGATTATACTAGGTGATATAACACCAGTGTCTTAGAAAAGCTTAAATAATTATAAAGCAAGGAATTTAAATAGAAAGTAGTTTTTAGTTTTACAGTAACATTAAACTCACAATAAGCGGAGATTTGAGTTTGAGGTGGTTTGGATGAGTGTTTGTCATATTTTGGCTAACCTTTCACCTTTTCTCTATTTCCTGCATGTGTGATGTGCAAATCAATGATGGTATACTGTAGAAATCCTCAGCCTGTGGTGAAAACTGCAGGGAAATCTGGGCAGTTACAAAAAGGAAAGACTTGGTTTGAGGTGTTTATCATTGTTTTAAACTAACAGCAATACACACACAGACACAGCAAGCTGTACTCGTTTCAACACATCAGCATTTTCTCTGTGTCTTTGCTTTCACAACAACTGATTAACTGCGTATGAGGTGTTTAGTAGTCTGTAAATTGTAGCTACAAAAAATAACCCGAGGCACTGCCCTATGCGCTATGTGTTAATTAGCTGTTGATGAACTGAGTCAGGTTAGTCTTTATTTTCAGTCTACATGCTAACTAAGGTAAGCTTAAGCTCCCAGCTGTTGCTTAATATTTAATGAACAGACATGAGAACAGTGGCAACCTCACATCAAACTCCGGGAATAATCAAGCACCGGAAATACTGAGAGAACAACTAGAATCTGATCACTGAAAGATAAAATACAAACTGTGTGTATTTGTAAATCTTCTAACACAAAGACAAGATAATATTAAGTACAATTACTTCTAAACAATGGGAAGAAGAAGATAACAAAATTGAGAAAATAAGAAATTAAATGATTAATTACTAACAATATTTAAAAAATCCGGATATTATTTTGTAATAATCTGTAATCCACACATTTCCTGCAGTTTGACCTGATGTAAACACCAAAAATAGACACTGCTCGTAATGTGCGGGGTACACTATTGCACATGCACATCCACACACGCATACACACGACCTTGACATTGAAAGTCCACACACAACAGACCACCTTGAAATCATTGATGGAGAGCATGAGCTCCGGGAAGCGGGGCAGCTGGAAGAAAAAGTAATGACTGGATTTCAGCAGCTGGCTCGGGTGACGCAGGGCATAATCTGGAGGAGAGGAAAGGAGAAGAAAGGGGACATTTAGTTTCTCGACATAATTAAAGGGCAGGTTTCTTGTGGACATGATAACTCAGTGCCTCTCTGTCTGCACCATTTAAACCAGCTGTTCCAGCTTCATATTAGCCTCCTCTAATTAGTGTCTCATCAACTTGCTCTTAATGCAGAGGAGGATTTGCCAGATGGATGCAAACATCCAACTGAAGTAATAACACTTCCTAATTATCATTAATAATTACAGTAATAACCCAAGAGTCAAACCAGAGCTTCTCTAATTAGTATGGAGAATACTGATTTTCCAGCACACCGTCCTGAAATCATACCTGTGAACACAGACGGATGCGGACAGTTGAGAACAATGAGTTTTGTCACCATCTCGGGGTAGTGAATCGCAAACAGCCACGCTATGGTCCCACCCCAGTCGTGGCCAACGAGGCAACATCTGTTGTAACCTTGGAAGAAATAAAACACGAATGAAGGAAGCTGGAAGTCCATTCTAACGTTAAACCTAAGCAACAATGTCTGTGGCTCAAAAGTGAAGCCAACATAGTGAGCAGCAGCAGGGAGGATTTAATGGCTTTGGTTGAAGCTGTATACCGACTGCTTTCTTACATACAGGATGTCAGTGGGGTACTTTGAACTCTTGTTGGGTTGAACTGGATGTGTCTGCAGCATTATTTTACTATGTTTAAGTCATAATATATTTAGTACCGGAGTGCGTTTTGAGCTACAGAACACTTGTTGGCAAATGCAATGGTCATTTTGTCAGATGTCTTCATTCAAATCCGAAAAATAAAAAAAAAATATAAACCAAAAATTCACCCAGCGAAATTACATCAGTGTAATTTCATAGCTGTCTGCTGTGCTTGTGCTATAGCTGCAAAATGGTAAATACGATTCATGCAACTGGCCCTTTGGTTCGTAAATGGTCCCTTACGGTTAAAAAAAAAAAAAAGAGGATAAAAAGCCCCAAATCGACACAGTGGGTGATGCCACAGGGTCTAGCCACTTTGTTACACTGATACAGTCCATTGTGTAAAAAAATAAATAAAAAAAAGCCACTGCCTGAAAATCACTGTTGACTTTCTCAGAGGACATTTACACTCATCAAAGGATGGATTTCATGACATTCAGCCAAATGCTGACCAAAGTCAAGGCTTCAGTCTGATCACATTACTGTTGCAGTTGCTACAAACTGATCCCCTTACCTGAGGTCGCACCATTTACACCTACTAATATGAATCACCCCAGCAGGCCCCACTGATGTTGCTTATGCTACAGAGGAAGAGTCTATAATCTTAGACGGGGAACTACATCTGGAAAATAACAAAGCACCACGGCTCTTTCGGTCTCTGTCCGCCTTTTGGGCTGTTAGCAGTTTACTGAAAACGCTGAAATCTGCTACCGACATGGTAACTAGCATAACATGTGTTCTGTGAATGCAGGCAGCTGGGTGGCTCTCATTGGCTCTAAGAGTTGATCACAGATTAGAGAAGAGCAGTTATCAAACAATCAGTGCTTTCCTTCTTCCACTGAAATGACCATTAAGTGATTTGCTCAGCAATGTGCATGACTGAGTGCTTAGCTCCCAAAAACCTGTTAGGTAATTGACCGGGACAGCCAGAACAATGTAACGAGATGCAAAACATCGTGATAGAACACTTGTGGCTTTTTAAAAAGCTACAATATAAAAAAAAAAATCAATGGTTCAATTTAATTTGTGCAGTGCACAGAGCGTTACAGACTGATTGCAGTTCCTTCCAGCATTTCAAAGATGCACAACCTCTCAGCTTAATGTTTTGATGTTACAGGCCACAGCTTGACTGTTGTGGTCGAGTTTCACCTCTCATTGATTCAATTTATAGCTGCAACAGGCAGCTGCAGAAAGCTTTGTTTAATCCTTCCATTTTCCTGACTGCTTTTCCAATCCTTGATCATCACTTGATCATGCAGTCACTACCTGAAGGATAAAAGGAAATTTGAAACATAACACTAAACTGAAGAGCCAGATATTACCTATGAATGACTTTGAAGTAATGAAAATGTAAATGTAACACATGATGTGATCACAAAGTTCACCAACTCCAGGTGTTAAAAAAGGAAAGTGATCTGAAAATGAAAGTAGGGCTGGTAAAGTTGTATCACTGCTGAGGAAATAGCTTTTCCTCAGCAGTGATAGTTTTTTTTTAAATTTTTATGGTTTGGGTTGCAAAATTTTATGATCACTCCTCATTTGTTTACCTCAGAAAAGTTTAAAAGGCAGAATTACGTCAGTGTTTAACAATGTTTACGCCTTCTTCTGTCACATTTAACTGATTCATCTTTGATTATTAGGTACTTGCTGAGTCCTGGAAATTTCAACAGTGCTACAAGGAAACTTAAATGGACAAGAACAAGAGCGTCAGATAACCAGAAAGGTTGTAGGCAGCAGTTTAGAGAGATTATTTGAAGCCCTATATTTTAAGTTCAAACTGCATTTGAAATGAAAATGCTGCTAACAGTTCCTCTGCCTTTCGTGTGTCTTCCATTTGTGTTTGGCTACCATGGAGGAGTGCGACCGACAGAGTTTCATGCCCACGTTTTGGTTCATTTTAACCGTGTGTCTGCGTTTCCAGATCTACAGAACTCCTACAGTAAAATATTGCTGTAATAAAACAGAAATTTTCTTTGATACTGAAAAGAGTGAAGAAAGCACCTCAAAGACTATGCAGGAAAATCAAGACACGACCTTTTCGGCTTCCTTGTAATTGACACTGAAACAGCCGTGTTAACACATTTAGATGTGAGGCGACAGGTGTGAAGGAGAATGAAAGGGCTCATGTCCACTGAACACAATCTTCAGCGACATTTCAGGGCTGAGACAGATTACCTGATAGAGTGTGTAAGCCGTGCTGAAATGACAGGAAAAACACTGAGATACGTTGGCCAGTTAAAGAGCAAAAACTGTCATTCTGGCCAGATAATCATTAGCTGGTATGTGCACACCACCTCAGGCTAGCTCCCTGCCAGTGTTAGCACGCAGTCAGCAGGCTTTGGGCTCTGTATCTGCAGTGTCCCATGTTCACTTAGAATGAGTCACAGGAAGTTTGTCATGCCGTGCTGCAGGCCTGAAGGCTGTCCACGGCGCAACATTGATAAACAAGTTTATTTTTGACCCAATAGCTGTCAAAACACTCTCCGCTCCTCGGACTGATTCCGAGATTACAGGCACACAGTTCTCCCGTGTTTCCTCACCTAAGTACTCCACAATATCTTTGACATCCGTGACCAGGTATTCGAAGCGGTAACTCTCAGTGGAGAGCGGCAGGTCGGACTCCCCGTAGCCCCTCATGTCGATGGCCACCACACGAAATTCACTCTTGAACTCACGCAGCTGGTAACGCCAGGAAAACCTGAGGCACACACACATTTGACAAGTATTATTGACAAGACGATGCAGGTTAATGCCTGTTTCTCATGGATATAGAGATTTTTCAATTTAAGTTTATTGGCATTTATATTACATATAATACATAAGTAGGTAAAAACAAAATCACAGTTATGTAACAAATTATCAAAAGCTTTCAAAACGGATCTAAAATTAGACTTCAAACCTTCAAAGAAACCTTATAACGGGGACAGTGTTTAATGTCTTTAAAAGCGTGAAGATAATGTGTCATTTATACAGCTAAGGAGCAAGAAAGTAATTTGTGCCCAAAACACTTTATGAACCCCTTCTACAGTCTTACTTTTGCTCAAACATTCATTCATTTTCTACTATGGTGGATTTAAAGCCCATTCTCCTCTTTAAGGGGTTCTTCCATTTCTCCTAATGTAGTTAGACAGCAACATCGCACTTCAAAACAAGGCAGTTGAGGTGCTTCGGGCACCTGACTAGCATGCATCCTTAATTCCTAGAGATGTTTTAGGCATGTCCCACTGGGAGAAAACCCCAGGGCAGAGAGATTATATCTCTTGGCTGGCTTAAGACAGTGTCCCCCTGAAAGAGGTGGCCAAGAAGAGCGAGATCTGAGTATCTCTGATTAAACTGCTGTCTGACAGAGACCTGAATAAGTAGCAATAAAGGTATGGACATATGGATGATTTGCGTAATAAATTATTTTCTCTCTTTAGGGTAAATATGTGTGTTTTTAACAATTCTAGCAACTTCCCTGGTTTTCTGAACTCACGTCTCTTCTCAGGATTAGCATGAGAAGCACAACAAAGTAAACACTATGTTTTCTATGGTGACGTACGGCATTTATCCATCATGCCTCTTGATAAAGGACTTTTGCTTAGGACACACCTGTGCTTCCTCACTCCTAGCTCCTCCACAAGCTTTCTTTCTCCTTCAGGAGCAATTAAGGAACTGATAGCTGAAGGAATATAATTTCCAGGCCACA
Organism: Haplochromis burtoni; assembly: GCF_018398535.1. Taxonomy (NCBI): domain Eukaryota; kingdom Metazoa; phylum Chordata; class Actinopteri; order Cichliformes; family Cichlidae; genus Haplochromis; species Haplochromis burtoni. Next base: position 694,673 of record NW_024582374.1, read on the forward strand.
GAAGGTGAGAAGATGCAAGGAAGGATAAGTTAACAAAATGGAAAGCCTTTTGTTTGTCTTTTTATCTCCAGTCCCAGAGTCTATGACACAGACCCTTTCTGTTAAACATCTGGAGTCTCTAAGTCCAAACAGCACATTACGCAAGTGTGTTCACAGGCCTTTCCCCGCGATTACGATTCTTACAAACCAACTTTGCAAACTCTCTTTTAGAAACTAGCACTCAGCTTTCTTTCCAGCTGAGTGAAGGTCACCTCTGGATAATAGAAGCTGTTTTAGATTCTAATCCGCCCACTGATGTGGACTGGGATGACTTCCTAATTGAAGATCTTGTCAGCCCCCCTCCTCCTTGTCCTCTTCCTCCTCAGCCGAGTAACGGGGGGAAAGCAAAATGCAAAGCCCTGCCTGTGATTCTGATGAGTCAGGATAAGATCCCGGCTCTGAACCCTTAGATCTTTGAATACAGAAGAGGGCTGAAGGAAAATAAGCCCCTTGCAGCCCTCCATCCCCCTCCTGAACACAAAGTCTCATCTTTCTTATTTCTGAAAGGGAATTAGCACATTTTAAAAAGCACTCTTTCCAAGCACCTCAGTACAGTTTCATCGTTCCTCTGAAGGATATGTCAAGTGAAGCAGAAAGAGCTCCCCTCTATCGTTAATTAATCCCTGTCCTGTCCGCAGCTTAGATAGCATGCTAGAGATATGGACGGGCTTACAGTTCTTGACAAGCTCTTTGGCCCTGATCCAGACGCAACACTCAACATCATTTTTCATTTCATATCAGGAGGAAGAGAGCTTGAATGCTTTGGACCCCTTTCCCCCGATGGCAAATCATGTCTGTGAATGAGGACTCCTCTCTGCTGGCTTGGATTTGTTTTTGCAGGCCCACAGCCAGATCGCAGAGATTTAACACTGCTGCTGAGCAAGGGAGGAATCCTCATAGTGGAAATTCTAGAGAGATGACCAATGCAGCAAATACCAAATACAACTGCACAACACAACATCTTACAGTCTGGTTTAGAGAAGCTTTTACTGTTACTCTGACCCTGATTTGCCTCTGACCTACCAGAACTCAGGGAAGCCGTGCAGAAACAACATGAGGGGCTTTCCTCTCTCACCAGCAGCAACATAGTGGAACCTGAGGCCAGACTCCTGCACAGAAACAAGACACACAAAGACACATTTGCACATGAACACTTCAGCCGTCACTTTTATCCAAAGCCATTTAGTGAACACAACGGAACAAGCCAGCGCTCCTAAGTGACTGTTACTGAGGGGAGCTGCAGGGAAAACTACTACGGGGAAACAAGACAGGAATAGCTCGTTTTCTTTTGAGCCATTAAATAAGAATCAGTGTATCACAAGCTTGTAAAATCATGTTTACTGGACCTGAAACACTCTTGTGAATTTGTTTCTGCAGAATACTAAGTGCTCTAACAAACTTCAAGACTCCTTCAGGAAATGTTTGTAGACATTTAAATGTACATGTGTAATTTTAACACAAAAGAAAATTATGACAACACCTGCCCACATTTCTTACATCCACATTTAATCTTCCTAAATAATCTAAAGTGCTTTAATATGCAAATGTTTCATTTTGAAAGTTTAAAGACAAGACAAGCAGTGTCCCCAATATGTCAAACTAAAGGCTGATGAAAGATAAATAAAATTATGCAGAAGACACCTACAATATTTCCATCTGATGGAAAAAGTGAGAGTAGAGAAGAAGAACAAGTTGATGTAAACGCTTGTGTTTAAATAGTTGGAAGTTCATTAGATTTAACAGGGTTTGATTTTTTAAATCTTTTTAAGAAACATATCAAAGCTGTGCCTCAGAAATGTGGGGATTTTTATTTTTTTGCTTTTCTTTCTCATATATTACTGTTTGGGGTTCTGAGAAAGAACAACAAATACTTTAAGTGCGCATTGTAGGCTTGAGATTATTGAAGCATCTCTACACAAGGCAGTCAGGTGAATCAAAAACAGGAAAATACGGCTTAGACCTTTGCAATAAACTGATGCAAAGGTCCTCTCACCCTACAACAGCTGGAATAGATTTCAGCATTAAACAGAAGCAAAGAGGAAAGCTGCGCAATAGCGGGCTGACACAAAAAGTCCCCTACTTTACTCTAAAGTCCTTAACCCACCTGAAGCTTCAGGTTGCTGCACTACACTTGTGTAAGCTACATGCAGGACTGCTTCCTTAGTTGTGATATCACCAAACTCCTGCTTCTACAGACGTGTTGCTAAGATGGATTTAAGTTGGGCATATTCTACAGTCAAAGTCAGCTGATAAAGTTGAATTGATTGTTCTTGATAAAGTTCAATAGCTCAAGTGAGATAATAAGAAGCCAAAGGTGTTTCTGTTTTTAGGCAGTGGGGGCAGATTTAGTTCCTATTTAGCAAAACGAAGCATTGTAACAAGAAACTTCAGGGTCACTTTATTGTGCTTGCTCTGCTTGGTTTAGAGGCTTCGCGGCTACACTTAGGATCAAATTGCAGGTGATGCAAAATAACATCCGCAGTAATCATTATATTAAGAAAACCGAGTATCAGACAGGTACTTGTATATTGAATGATTTTGTTCTAATACATATAGTTTTATAATTCTGTTGATGAATTTTATGTCACATGTTGAAATGAAATGGGTGTTAGCGCACTTCAAAATGCTACTGCTTGGACTAGAGTCTATTATAAAACAAATCAAATACAAAGAAAGCAATATTATTGGGCTATTTAAAGAGAAAGACAATCCCCCACAATCCCCACCTTGAGGTGTTATTAAGTGTCAGATAGAAAAGCTTCTCTGTTTTTATTTAGTGGGGATTAGGTGCTTTGGAGGATCTGAGGATCTTTCTCTGAATATATCAGAAAACCACAGTCTCTGCAGATTTAGCAAATATTAGGATAGATTTCTGAGTGATGTGCTTTTTGGATGGTCAGCAGGATTTGTGCTGATATTTCCAATGTGTTTGAGTATGTGTACAAGTTTTCTTTGTGTGAGCAGGATAGTTATAAATATTATTTTTTCTGTTGACACTGTCAGTGAGCTGGACAGACAGAGCAGAAATGCAGGTTTTCCCTTCTTCATTTTGAATTTTACTTACTATTTTTAGCCTCTCATTGTGACATGGTGGGACAGTGGTTAGCACTGTCACATCACAGTAAATCCTCCGGACAGCAGAGGGTTTCTGTGTAGAGTTTGCATATTTTCCCCATGCCTGCAAGCTCCCTCTGGGTACTCTAACTTCTTCCCACGGTCCAAAGTCATGAATTTTAGGTTAAGTGGTGATTCTAATTGGCTATTGGTGTGAATGTGAGTGTGAAAGGTTGTCTGTCTCTCTGTATCAGCCCTGTGACGGACTAGTGACACGTCCCGGGTGTACCCTACCTCCTGCCCTATGACAGCTGGGATAGGCTCCGGCACAACCCTGAATTGGATAAGTGGAAACAATGGATGGAGTGGATGAATGGTATTATGGATGGATATTTAGCTGTTCATCCCAATTCATTTTAATATTTGATCAAATTTTATTTGCAATTTTATGGTTCTGTAAAGTAATCTGCTTCCATGGACATATACTTCCAGTACTTTTTTCTTTCTTGTATGGTTACACGTCAGCAGATTTATTCTGTTCACTTTAATTATTTCCCCTGCACCGTGTTGTTTTCAACCAAACCCTTCATGCACTGTGCTCACTGCAGATCAGATTCATTTGCTCATGGAAAACTTTGGTTTATGATTAAGAAGCACATGCTTTAACAGGCACATATGAGTGTTCTTGCGCTAAAACAGTGTACATGTATTCTAGTACTTGTTTAAGGTATTTGTCATTCTCTGCTACTTTTGTGGAACATTTATTTTTAAACACATTGCTATTCTCCAACAGATCATGAAGTAGATCAGAATTCCTTCTTATATTAATACGTTACTAATGACAATCCCATAATATAAGAATGACAGGTACATGCTGCTGTACTTGTCATGCTTTAAGTACATCTTGTGTTGGTAGTCATTCCGAAGTCTAGGATGTGAATAATTCTTCCACCCCTCACATCGGGACATGCTTTGATATTTTAATTACATAATCCTGAACACACACTGTAGGTTGGTAGTTAGAGGCTGGCAGCACGCTGCATGCAGAGACGTGAGGCGGAGGAGCTGTTCTTTCAGCACCACCTGAGCTCCGCGCCAGCAAGCCTTGACTCCACCAAAAACATTACAAATAAATAAATAGAAGCGCTTCGCAAAAACAAACAGACGCTTCGAGATTGTGCTAAAACATCGGGCCCCGTTTGGATTTTCACGACGCGACACGGCGGAAAGGTGTTGAGGCGTTTTTTTTTTTGCTTTTTTTACACGTGAACACCCTGGCGTCCGTACACACACATACACACACAAAGGCTGTTACCCTTACAGACACCTTTCATGTCCAAGTGCGTGCGCGTCTCTTACCTTGATCCTAACATAACAGTGGGTTCCCAAGGACGTGTCATTCAGACAAGCCGGGGGAGTTTCACGAATCACCCATTGGAAGGTTGTTGTCGGCCTTAAAACGATGTTCCACCAAAGTTTCAGCAGGGCTACGATGGCGCAAAGAGCACAATAACCGTATATCAATGACCAATACCCCAAAACTCTGATTTTCAGCGCAAGACTGATTAAAAATATCAGCAAGTTGTGGAGCACTCTCGCCATCTTTACATTGCCGCAGGAAATCAGCCCGGATCACGTTACCTATTGATTGATTTCTGTTAACTGGTCGTTTCTGTTTAAACACCGCTCTGACAATGCCGTCGTTTCTTTACCAGCGCATACGCACGACTGTCTGAAGGGAGGATCCCAACAAGCGGCTGAATGGGACGGTGGCAAGAGCATCACGTCAGATTTCACGCGTGCGTGTGACAGCCGTGGCTGTTTGGCAGGAGACCGTGTTGTTGACTATACAAGGCAAGTCCGAAATCGAGCAATAAGCGTCTCGATGCGGAGCTTTACGTTGATTTACATTGAACAGCTAAGAGGCGCTGTTAAGCAGCAAAACCTCCGGAGGAAAAAAAATCACTGCAAAGCACCACGGCTTCACGCTGTTATGGCAACAAAGCTGCGATAAAAAAGAAAAAAAAGGTCTGCGTGACTTCAGCTCATCATCAGTGAAATAATCCCCGTTATTTTAAATTATCTCACCAAGCGCTTCATGAACAATAAGTGGCGGTTTCCCGGTTTAATTAGCAGGTAGGCTGTGACTGCGCATTGATATGTTAATGAGATGCGGTGTCACAGGTGTGTGGCTGTCAAGTCTACTAAATCACACACGGACACGAGCAGGTCAATTATTCCGTTAGAAAACCGAAGCGGGGACCGGATAACACACATCAGAGGCCAGTTAACCGACTTTGGATCAGCTTAACCCCTCACGTGGCTGGATATGTGGAATCGATAAAGACCTCTGTACGCTCACGCGAATATATGGAGGCCCAACCATGGCAAAATGAAGAAATCCTTTCCCCAGCTATTCACAAGGGGTCGCTACAGCGGACAGCTCCACATATTTGATTTGGTAGATTTGTTACACCTTATGCCCCTTCTGAGGAAACCCTCCAAGGGCTTTGATTCTCCTCTTGGATCAACCCGGATCCTAGGCGAATCTGTAAATCGCACTAGTAAAATTAAACAGGATTTATATTTTAAAAACATAAATTGTAAAAAGAATTATCCTAACACTATTTGCACTTAAGGGGAACAAACTACAGTTAAGTTTTATTTATATGTTTAACTCAACAAATTTAAACTTAACAAATGTTAATTGCCATCTCACCCCGAACAAAGCTTGTGTGATCATCAGTGTTTCCCTCTGCCTTTAAACTCAGCTTTAGTTATTTAGCCAACAGGAGGTTTGTTACTATATATCTAGTCTCCCACATTTTGATTGGTCTACTAACTCTTAAACATTTTGTTAGTTTGGATGCTTCATTGTAAATCCGACCCAGAGACGCTGTGAGAGAAACATTTTAACAGAACACATTCTTTAAAAAGCAAGGATGGCACCAGCATTTCATAAACAGTTTTGTTCCTGTTTTAAATCTACCCTACATGATGTTTCTTTTTTAAATCCAAGACTTTAATCAAGCTCTGCACAGAAAAAAATAACATAATGCAATAGTAAACCTATACTGAATAGATATGTTCATATATGCCTGAAGCACAAATACTGATTTCTACCCCTTTTTAGTCATTTATTTATTTTTTACATTTACCCCTCTATTTTACTTATGGGAATACTACAACATATTTACAGCTACATCACATTTATATTGTAGAAATTTACTAAAACATTCAGACATTTAGATTCTAATTTTAATGCATTTAAGAGAATAACCTCATCTATAATTAAATCCAATTGATTTATCAAAAACTCATCACTAATTAATGGATTATCAATATTCATGACTGCACTATTACCAATGCAGTTATGAATAGTAACTCCAAAGAGCATGTGGTTGATTTTAACAAAGAATGGAAACAGTTCTTAGATATGTTTCTGTATTCATGAAAACATTAACAAGTATATATTCTGTGCTTGGCTAAATATCAAGCACAATATAAAAGTTCAAGTTTAATAATTTCTTGTGTAGCTTTATCCATGACAGCATAAATAATGTGAACTTGACACACACACACACACGTCAAGCTCCTTCATATTTCATCAAGTTAATAAATAATTAGTGTAGAAGATTGTGTGTGGAGATTAAATTGTTTAAATAATATACCTTTAGCTAATTTGCCCTGCCAGCAGTTGGGTTTTATTTTGCACTCTGACATGACATGCAGCACAGCAACCAGAACTAAATGAAAGAAAACTTACCAGTGGTTGTGGTGCATGCTGGTAACCATATGATTAGCTCTTGTATGGATTTATGGGGGATCATCTGCATTATGAGTAAACTGCATCTGTGCAGTAACCTGATATTTTGATAAAGTGATCCAGACTGTTTAGTGAAAAAGGTTTATTGAGTAAGAAAAAACTGCATGAATAACAAAGTGCAGTGCATGTACAGCTAACACAATATTTGGCATTTCAAGTATTCAAGGAACTGAGAAGTCAATTGCACAAAGAAAACTTTGGTACTGTAATATTTTTTCCTGGCTCAGTTTTTTTTAAAAAAAATAAAAAAATCCAAGAATATTTAAGAAAGAAAAAAAAAGTCAGTGTGTAAACATGCTACAGTGTTCTGTTTACATTTCAAGTATATTTAAGTCAGTATTAACAAAACCACGGTAAACACTTACAGGACATTAACATTTAATACCAGAACAACCGCTGCATGTTTAAGTAGACAATGCAACAAGGTGGCATTGAAACTGCAGTACATAGGATATGAACTAGCTTACTGTGCATATCTTACCTCTGAACAGTAGAGAAAAACATAACTCTTTTATGAAGGCACTTTAACCCTAGTCAGGCGAAAATCCAGAGGGCACTAGTGCAGGCAGGATTTAGTAAGGACTAAATCCATTTGCACTTAAAGCCCCTTTAAGATGTGCACGACTTTACATTCACCTGATGGCGCCTCAACATTTTGTCAAGTTTTGCCAAAGAGCACCTGGTCAGGTTTCCGTAATGCTTACAACATCAATCTCGCCAGGTCTTTCCCACATCTTTGGGATGCAATAACATGTACATAATAGCATTTGTATCTCAACAGTTTAGTTTCAAAAGTGCATTAAGATTAAAATGTTCCTCTTTTAATCCTCTCAGCAGCACTATAAAACAAACAGAAGGACATACCGTGCAGAGAAAACTAAATAATTTTTTTCCAACTACTCCACTAAATAAAGACGAGCATATTAAAATATGCTTGTTGCAAAAGTGGAACATTGTGTGTATACTGTGGTTTCCTCCATCGCTGACATGTCCGATCAAACTCTCTGCGTGAACATTAACAAAATTAACTCTTAACAGTATGATATAATGATGTTTGAAAAGGGCTCAAATTACTACCACCCCCACAAATGAAGCATTTATTTTATTAGGTTTAATGACATGTACAGGGCATCAAAAGGAAAAAAAAACTATCAAGACATCAAACACGTTTCAGATAAATCTCCGCCCAGTTTAAAGGTCAAGCTCAAATCTAGTCATCACATCCCGTTGCAAGGTTAGGTCGATACCAGTCATCTATATAAAAGAGGAAAAACAAACAGCAAAACAGTTTAACATGATATTTTTTACCAAAATCAAATGAAATGATACAAATGGATCACTGAAACAGATACAGAAGGTACTCACTGCTTCTCGCTTGCGACGTTCCTGCGCTCTTTTGCGGGCCAGCTCTCTTTCTTTATCTAAAGACGACTGTGTGATTAGAGGTTGCCTTTCTTTTGACCTTTGCTGTTCAACATGTTTGGGAGCATCCAAGGGACCTTCTGTGCAAATACTTCCAGGCAAACCCGAAACTTCCTTAACAGGCTGTGGGTTTTGTTCTGATTTACATGGGACTTGTAGACTAGAAGGAGAATACCCAAGTTACTGACTTTGCTCTCTTTAAATCAATTATTATGTTTTCAGAGAAAAAAAAAATATCTTGGCTTATAGCAACTAATACAGGCACTCAGTAGTTTTGGCATCTTTAAAACTTTGGCCAAAAGGCAACAACTGTATGCCAGACAACTTAATTAAATCTACCTATTAATTTAAATTCACATCGAATGCTTTAACTATTAACTGTGTGAACACCTGGTCTTTTCAGGAGCCTCGATCTTTTTGCTTTCATCCAACAATTTCTTTTTCAGTAGTTTTTCACGAAACATCTGGAAGATCTCTTTTGAGGACTTGTTTGGAGGTAGCATCACCCTCTCTCTCGGTCTTCCCAATCTCACCCAAGGCTCGGTGTTTTTCACCACAATATCCTAAGCAAGGAAAATCACAATGTTTAGATACATTCACTTCAAACATTGGTGTGCATTTGTTGGCATCAACCAGCTAGGTTTTGGCCACTAGAGGGAAAAAACACAAAAAAAAGTTAAGTTGTAATAATTTAATGCCTTCTGGTGGTGGAAACACCACATTTGAAAGTATTTGCACCACTTTCTAATGAATAATGCACATAAAAAGCAGCACATCCTTGAACATTGATATAATTTCCAGCTATATCAGCACATAAAAGTAAGATAAATGATCATGACAGTTTTCTGGAGTATTAAACCAACCTTTTTGGGAATTTGGGGTTTTTCATCCTCAGCAGATTTACTCGCAGCATCAGTGTTAGGCACATTAATCAACTGCTTGTCAGGAAGATCTGCAGTGTATCTGAAATCTGCAATAATAAAGTTAACATTTCCTAACATTATGAAGAAAACGGTAGTTTTTAAAGATGGTGATGTAATAATAAGTGATTTAAAGCGACTTACTGGGTGTTATTTCGTCTTTGGATTGCAGAGGGCTGTCTCCAAGAGGGGACAGCACTGGACCCTGCAGGAAAAGCAAAATTTTGTTTAAAAACCGAGGTCTGCTACGCAGAGCAAGCAGAAGCTCTTGGAGCAGCCAGGTACATGAAACAGAATATTTATTTGGTAATTCTGTTTGCTTACAGTTATGTCAGTCTACCATATGATATACCTAAACGGGAAGTTCAAGCATACGCTGATCTGGACTGTTAACAAGTTCAGTTGTTCTGCATTTACAACACCAGGCATTTTTTCTAATATAGGACTATGTTGGACAAATGTTTTGACAATGTAACTGTGAGCAGAAGATGAGCCTGGTATCAAAATCAAGGCAAAAATGACACCTTTTATAAGCCAACTGTTTGGGCCAGCCCGCAACTGTACTAAACAAAAATAAGATTTTAGCTTTCAACTATGACACATGGAATGGGTGGGTGCAGTTTTTTCCACGTGGCTAACTCATGCACTCAAATTATGAAGGCTCCAAATTGCTGAGAAAAAACCCCCCAAACAAACAAAACATATCCCTACATAATGCAATAGTAAACTGCTGCTGGGAAAGATGGCAGATTCTGCTAGACTACACGTTCTTAATAAAGGTCTCTTCATTATCATTTCAGGCACGTTATTTTTTTAAATCAGCTGCTGGTACTGACGTTGGCCTGTTCATAGTAGTTGCAGCACATGCCTACACATATTTCCTAACATATGATAAAACATGTATCTAATATCTACCCCAAAAGCTGTTACAAAGCAGATTTTGTAAAAGTTGCCTTTGTGTGCAGAAATGTGCCTTTTTTGACGTACCTCAAATCTTGCAGCAGCCCAGTCCAGTGGCTCTATGGGAGATCCCATGGGGGATAAAAGTGCAGACAAATCTGGACAAACAGTAAATTACAGGAATTCATTCTCAACTCATTACAATGACACAAGAAGCAGATTTCTGCACATTTATTTAAACACACGTGCTACTATTGAGTAAAACCAACTAAAGGCAAGCATGAGTATTATATTTCAAACCAGGAGCGGGGGGAGGGTAAGGAGGAGCTAGTTCTTTGTCTGGCCTACCAGGTAAATGGGTGGTGGTAAAATCAGGTAACTGTTACTGTACTTTTCATGGTGGGAAAACTGTTAGTCCTGAGAAATAAAGAATCTTGTGGAAAGATCTTTTCAAGAGGCTGGTAAATCTTTTTTTACTTTTGGACAAATGTTGCATTTGTAAAGACAAAAACATTACCTGGAGGCGATAAAGTGAAGTCATCACAGGTTAGCGCTGCATCGTGCTGTGCTGGATGTCCTTCCCTGTTTGCTTTCTTTACAGACTGCCCATTAGCAAGAAGCTGACTGGTCTTGACGGATGCTTTCGTCAAATCTGCTCCTCCCAACATCTGTTTACCAGCAGCATGTCTCACCTTTGACACAAGAAATTACAGTCTTACTTATCAATGTAACCCGCCAGCTTACATTGATCTATTGAATAAAGAAAAAAGAGAATCTTTTTACCTTTTTGTTAACCTTTTGGCAATGGTCTTTAGATTTCCGCTTCCTCTTTTTCAGCACTGAAAAACATTGACAATAATAACTCATTTTGTGCCATAAATTGGAAAAACAAGACACCGTGAAATTTATAACAATTTGCTTTTCACACAACCTTCAAGAAAAGCTAAATAGTTCCAAGTGTTAATTAATTATTCATTTTTTCACCTGGACTTTTAAGCAGGTGGTTGCCCAAATAGGGTTAATGAAGTTTTGCTAGCTGGTATTTAATGATGTGCTACGTGATCGCTAGCGACACAGCTACGTTAGCGTAACATAAACACAGTGAAGCTGGAGAATGAACGCTAACTTTTTCCCACTCGATAAAAGTTAACGTGAGGGTTCCCGATGGTTAGGGACAAATGCAGTCGCATGGCAGGATGCTGTAAAAGGACCAAACTTCAGTCAGGAGAACAAATGAGATAATCCATATACTGCTGCATGGGCTGGGCTGTAGTTACATCGTAAGGTTTTAAAAACTGAGCTTTGAAATGAATAGCGGTAATAAAAAGCGAGAGAGGCTGACAGTGATCACTGACTGTTTTTAGGGGCTTTTTGAGATTAAAAAGAACAAGATACAAAGCATTAAAACGGGTTAAACAGCCTTATTAAACGCAGGGTAGTTTGGGCCCAGAAGCAGGATTCATCATGTCATCATTTAAAGACCGGATACCTAAAAAAAAAAAGTAGCTGGTAAGCATATGATTAGATTTTTTACTTCTTTAATTTAGGCTACAGCCTCTTAAAGTTTCCTGTTCAAACATCATGAAAAACAAGCTATTTGAGATATCTTGGCAGCATAAAATAAGAATAGTTTGTTACATAAGCTCTCATTTATTTTTTCCTTAAAAAAAAAAAAAAAGCAAAAAAAAGCAATAAGACCCTGTCATCAGAGAGAGCACACATGCCTGACTGCACCAATCGCCCATCAGAGATGCCGTTTTTCAGCCTCGCATAAATTTACTTTATGAGTTATGCTTTTTCTGTTTAATGGCACCACTATTATGCAACACACTTCAGTGCCTACTAAAACAATGAAAAAAATACCCCCCAAAACTTTACTGCAGCTGTCATTGGTACAAACATGCAGGACTCATCCATGTCAGCAGATTACAAAAAGGTGTGTATGAAATGTAAAAAAAAAGAAAAAAAAAGAAAAAAGAAAAGAGACCTTTATAATTGAATAAATAAATAAAACAAATTAATGAAAAAAGGCACCCATGTAAGAAAGAAGGGGAAAAAGAGATGGAGAAGCTGAAGACAGCACCAGACCTGATTCAGTGTCCCTGGCATCACAGGCGGTAGAAAGACTACTCGAGCTGCTGCTGTCAGATGAGCTGCTGCTGTCGGATGAGCTGCTGCTGTCGGATGAGCTGCTGCTGTCGGATGAGCTGCTGCTGCTCCCACTTGAGGAGCAGCTGAGACCAGGAGAGGCCACGACTTGAGCTGTTAACACAAGACTGACATTTTTACACTGTCTCACACGTGGAAGTACCATTGCAACAAATCTGTTTCTTACCTGATGACCTCTTTTTACCAGTTAAGTGCTGGTCTTTGCCGACAGTCTGAGACGTTTCGCCATACTTTAGTTTTGCAGTCTGGATTGCTCCTGTGGGTTTGGGTCTTTTTTCTGAGAAGCACGACATACAGGTCATCAACAACAGAATTGAAAAATTATGTTTCTATTTAACATAACATTGTTTTTATTGTTTAATTATTTTGCTGTAAATACTATAATTTTATCAGTTTGTGTTGATAAGTAGAAAAATATCAGTATAATTCCCATTATTTTCCAGACTGGACAGACTTTTTTTTTTTTTTTTTTAAATCTACTCTTCAGCCATTTTTGAAAAATTCATGCTAGATACATTTGTGGAGCAGAATTTTGGTTTCTAACTACTGAGAATATCTTATAATATAAATATTCATATAGTGCAGCGGTCTCCAACCCCCGGGCCACGGACCGGAGTCGTTTGGTACCGGGCTGCGAGAGTTGAGGCTCGGGTGTGAAATGTATGTTTTTCAGGGTTTTTATTGTTTTTTAGCGTTATTTTGTTATCGTTTTTATCGTTAACTCGGTTTTCCTGGGTATTTTCACGTGTGTTATGAATAAATCTTATTTTCTTCTGTACCGGTGCTAGTTTTGTTTTGTTGTATTTATCCACGACACCTTAAAAGCCGGAGTTTATTTATGCTACATGATTCCATACATTTTGCCTCATATTTTTGATGTCCTCAGCATGTATTTAAAAGGCAGAAAGTAGTAAAAATAAACAAAAGCCATTAAATGAGTTGTTGCGTTGTGTCCAAACCTTTGACTTGTACTGTATGTATAAAGACAAGCATATACTAAACCTAATATTTCTTTTACCATTACTGGACAGATTTTGACTGCTTGACCTGATAAGCAAGCACTGTCACTGTAAAGACACTTCAAGTTTAGCAGACTAACTTGTATTTTCTGATTAAGTCACGCTGTACTTACTTGTTACATTCTTGATGGATTTAGTCAGACACTCTGCGACGAACCTCTGCAGAGCTCGCAGTGTGGAAGACTTGAGCATGTCAAAGTCAACTTCAATCTCCTCCAGAGTGGAATCTCGCAGACAAGACTCCCTGGTGTGGATGATTTTCACCAACTTGCCCAGTTTGTCACCAGGCAGCTTGTTGATGTCCAGTTTTAACTGTTTCTTCTCCTGGTAAGTAATTGGTGCCAATGGGGCTGAACCCTCATCTTTCATGGATTCACGGAGATTAGGAGGTCTGGTTTCTTTCCTATACATACATATGAAATATTTATGTTTAGTTTATATAGTAGCATACACAGCCCAACAGTTTATGTTAGGTAAAAAATACAAAAATATTGATTGATTAAGTGGGGTTCACTTACAAGGAAGAGCTCCTGCTGGGTGCGATACTTTGAACAACAGATTTGTATTTAAAGGATTTGTTCTTTAGTTGAGCTATATCCTTTTCCCTTGATCTCTTTTCCTTCTTCAGCTTTTCTCTCTTCCTTGATTTCATCATGGGATCCTGGACAAACTTCTTCAGCTGCTCACTGACAGCCTTCAACTGAAAAGCGAGCCATTTAAGTTAACTATAGAGCACTGAAGTAATTTATTTCTCAAAGCTTGCTTGTTACTGTGTGCGCAATACTGACCTGATCCTCCAGATTGGCAAGCAGAATGGCTCTCCCTTCTGATGAAAATTCTTCCTCAGATGATGAGCTTTTGCTGTCAGAACTTTCTGAAGTTGACAGACTTCCATTTCGGTTTCCTTTTCCCTTTTCTTGCTGATGTGATGTCTGACAGGACTCTGCTTCATGGGGAAGCTTCAGATACCGGGCCTCAAAAACTTCCTGTTAAAACAAAATATTTTTGCAGTATTGTTAGCAATTACACCAACTGTAATTCGTCAACTGACATAGGTTAGTCTATACAACTGTTGCAGGGGCATGTCAAAGCAAGTTGTATTTGAAGACCTTTTGTTTTGTTTTTTTGGGGGGATGATTAGTGGCAAAAATGCTCCATCATGCACAAAGAAATTGTAAACCACCCCTATTGTACAAAAAGTGCTCATAATCACAGGATAGTTAGACAAGCAAAGACACTTTCCTCCTAAAAGTCCACACTAGTTTGTTTTTTTTAACATTTTGCAGCTGCAACTAAGTGAAAAACTATTTATCTGGGGGTGTTTTTAGAGCTCAATTTAAACTGGTTCAAAAGGTGTATGTGTGGAACAAGTTACTGCTAAGACGCACTCTAACATATAATAAGCATGCTGTTGTTGTGCTTCTGTTTAGTGTCTTGTACATGTGGCTCATGATGATACAACACTGTAAATGGTTTCAAATCATATAACACTTGTTAACTGCAATGTTCTCAGAAGTTAGCAAACAGCAGATAAATCACTTAAGTGGGAATCTGCTCAGGAGGAGGAGGAGATTTCAAGTTTAGCACCTAAAACACATTTGCTTTTTAGGCCCAGAGCCCCATCCCCGGAGGAAGCAACCAGCAGCAATTTGGTAACCAGGGATAACAGGAAGCCGATGCCATTTTGCAAGCTGAGGTGTGCGGGTACAACTTTAAGGCATGTAATTAAAAGACATATCAACTAGTGACCAACAATAAGCAACCAACCAATGTCGGACAAGTGAATTTCATTCGATGTGAATGCGGCTTTAAGGACATGCAAAATGCATGTGAAGGTAAACATAAAACATAACTTACATTTAAATATTGTCCTACTGATTTAAGAAATCAATAAATTGATAAACTGTACCTGAAGTTTTCTTGCCATGTGTACCACCTCATTTGAAGGTGGATTGTATTTGTAACAGTTGGAGAACATCAAGCGAACATCGGCAGCAAACACTTTTGCATTTCCGTACTCTCGTTGATCCATCTTTTTCTGAGGAAGTAACATTTTTGTTGAGAAAACTGATCTACCATATACTGAAAATCACATTACATGCTTCAGTTAATCAGCTCAGACATTTTACCTTGATAGTACTCAGGTCCATGGGATGCTTGATGATATCATGGTAGTCATGCAAACCCAAAGCAACCGCATCAACTGGCACATAAAAGGGCCATGCATATGCAGAGTGCCTCTTTGAGAGCAGCTCCTTCAGGATATCATTGCAGCATCTGAGCTGCTCAGACAGTCTGACCTTCTTGGCCTCAATGAGAGGCAATTCTTTCTTAGGACGCTTGATGGGCCTTCCACTGCCTCTGTGGGAGATCAGCATACAAGGTGCTGAATGTTCAGCAGGGGAGACTTCACTGCTGGTGATCACTGAGGTGGTGGTGGGGTCTGCTTTCCGCTTGAGACCTTTTTTGCTCTAGATATTAAAAAAGGAAAAAAGCAGTGGGACACAAATAACAAAAGTGACATTTAAAAGTTTGTTTTAAGGCACAAAAACAATCAGTAATAAATATGATTAATAGCTTCTGGCATCATTCGTTAATGATGATCATCTATATGCAATGATGCACTTACTATACTAAATGCATGCACTGTTTGAGGTCTTTGGTTAGACAATCGCATAAGGAACCGTTACTAGTACAGCTAAGTTTATGTAAAACGTTTATACTTAAATAGAACACTGCATGATTTTATGTATATTCTGAAAGTTGCTCGCAAACCATTTCGGTGCTTAGTGTTGAGTCAGTTTGTGCAGAGAGCTGGATGGGTAGGCTCGACTGAGGGACATCTGGAGGAATGACTGTCACAGTCTGCTGAAGAACAACCTCTGACATGAGGGATCGGTGCTTTAATGCATCTGCATCACAGGTGATAAAGTTAAACATGAACAAAATTTTATATGGTGAACAAAATCAGTGCAATTTTAATATCTTCCTGTGGTAACATCGTAATATCATTTTTGAAGTTTCTCTTTCTCATTTAAAATTTTACAAAAATTATAAGAGGACAAAATGACCCTGCATTACTAGTTAGGAGCATGCAACATACCTGCATTAGAGTGTTTCCCTTTTTGTAGGTCCTTTGTAGTGACTTCTACCACAAACTCTTCCTGAGGCATTTTAGAAAGTTTCTGCAGAAAAAGCTTTTCGAGGGTTTTTGCCATAAAAACAATGTCATCCCCAGGCTGTGGAAAGACAAATGATGCATTAAATAGGAAAAAAAAGGCAAATGTGCTTTTGTGACAGTTTAAACTGCTGAGATGCATTCCAATACTGTTAAGCACCAAAAGTTACACAAAACAAAAGTGTGACTTTGTTATTTTTTTGTCCAGCTTTTTTTCATTGTAGGACTACTTCTGATTTTTGTACATCTTGCTTCTGTGAAGGAATATGAAATGTGCTTTGTGGTTACATTTTGGTATCATACAGCAACATAACTATTATCATCTTACCTGGTTGTACAAATAGCAGTTGGTGAACATAACATTGAAGTCTTCTATGCAGTCAACTGCTTGCCAGTAGTAACTATTCTTTAGCCGCTTCTTAATGGTGCCAAGATCCATTGGATTTGTAATAATTGTATAATAATCCTGAAGACAAAGACATGAACATGAAAACATGCCTTTCTGAAGTGTGGCTCATGAAGACAGTTTTAGGTTCAAACATTAAATACACATGACTGCAGTCTTACTGCAGTGCTACAACTACAATTTTACTACTTACTGGGAGACACAGTGCCACTGCATCCACTGGCTGATAAAAAGGCCATGAGTATTGATGCCTCCATAAAGCTTGGAGCGCCACCTTCTCCAGATACTGTAGCTGATTGGTTACACGTCCAGGCCTCTTGGAATTTATGACCTCTGGTGGAGGGGGATTTCCACTCACAGGGGGGCCGACGTTCCCTTCAGACATTGCGATATCCAAATTGTATGCAGGGGGAAAGCCACCTGGAAATTGCTTTGCAGAAACTCGATGCTCGTAGCACGTTTTCCTACATGTCAAGTGAAAAAAGGAAAGCATCTGCTGATTAAACCAACAATAATATAACAAAACTACTTTACTACAAGAATGCTGCAAACTAGTCTCTCGACCCCCTAAATTCTTAAAAATTTATATTGAGCATTAATATTCCCCGTGACTGCTATAGCATTCATATTCTTGATATAAAATTGAAGACTTAAATGTCAGATACATATAGGTAAAATTAAGTATTGAACATGTCACCAGTTTTCTAAGTAAATATATTTCGAAAGATGCTATTTACATGAAATTCCCCCAAGATGTCAGTAACAATCCATCCATTTCACACGTGCAAAGAAGTCAAACCATAAATATCCATAAATTATGTGTAATAATGAGAAATGACACAGGGAAAAGTATTGAACACATGAAGAAAGAGAGGTGCAAACGGGTATGGATGTCATGACCCAAGCTGAAATCTATCAGTAATTAGAAAGCAAGCCTGCCTCTTTATCAGCTGATATTAATTTGCAGTCCCAACTGAAGGCCTATAAAAAGAGGTTTCATTACCAAGGTATCACACAGCCAATAAATAATATAAAAAAAAAGAAAAGAAGTTGTAGTAGTTGTAGTCATTACACAAGAAACATCCCTTGATATGTAAAACTATTGATCGCACTTAAGACCTTTGCAACCTTGTTTTTGCAAAACATACTGATGGCATCGTTTACAAAAGAATTTCTAAATTAATGAAGGTTCTAGTAAGCAACGTTGTGGCCATAATCTGGAAGTGGAAAGAACACCATTTCAACATGAACCAGCCACAACCAGGTGTTCTTGGCAAGATTTTAGACAGAGGAGTGAAAAGAACGATCAGCTGTCCAAGAGCCAAGGACCACTTGTGAAAAGACCTGGAATCAGCAGGTACAATGGTTCTGAAGAAAACAGTAAGTAATGAAACGAACTGCCATGGCCTGTATGTGCATTTACCATGGAAGACTCCATTGTATGATGAAGCACTTTTAAATTTTGCTGAACAATATTTATACAAGATTGTGAAATACTGGGGAAATATAGTGTGGTCAGATGAGACCAAAATTGAACTCTTTGGATGCCACAATACACGCCATGTTTGGAGGTCAAAGGGCACTTTCTATTAGCCCAAAACACCAATAGTGAAATCTGGCGGTGGGGATATCATGGTGTGGGTCTGTTGGATGGAAAAAATTACCAAGACATTTTTAATTAAAATCTGTTTCCATCTACCAGGATGATGAAACTGAAACAAGGGTGGACATTTCAGCAAGACAGTGATACCAAATGCAGAGCCAAGGAAACTCAATTGGTTTAAGGAAAGAAAATTAAGCTGCTTGGACGGCCAAGCCAATCACTCGACCTGAATCCAAATCTATGGAAAGAACTAAAGGTCAGAGTTCAAAGCAGGGGCCCAGGGAAACCTGCAGGATTTAACGACTGTGTGGAAGAACAGCCCCTCCCTTTTTTTTGTAAAAAGTATCAAACAAATTAAGTTTTCAAAAAAATTTCATTAAGTGCGTTCAATACTTTTCCCTGCGTCATTTCTCATTTTTACACATAATTTATGGACATTCATGGTTGGATTTCTTTGCATGTATGGACTGGATGTGTTGCAAATTTCTGGTGAGAATTTCATGTCAATAGCACCTTTAGATATATCTTTATTTAGAAATTTGATGAAGTGTTTGATACTTAATTTACCCACTGTATGAAAAAAAAGGTAAAGCTGCAAAGGATGAATCTTTTG
Source organism: Haplochromis burtoni (assembly GCF_018398535.1). Classification (NCBI taxonomy): domain Eukaryota; kingdom Metazoa; phylum Chordata; class Actinopteri; order Cichliformes; family Cichlidae; genus Haplochromis; species Haplochromis burtoni. The sequence goes on from NW_024582374.1 coordinate 713,822, forward strand.
TCTCTTAAAAAACCTTAATATCAATAAATGAGTCTAACAACTATAGTCTCTTCAGCAGAAAATGAGTATGTACAAACACTTCTTAGATTTATAGCAGAATCAAAACAGAAAAGAAATATTTAAAAAACAACAACAAATAACTCTTTAAGAATGGAAGCTTAGGAGAGGCTCATTTGTGCTAGACACATGTAATACTGCCATCTACAGCATCTCTCCAAAACTGCTCCAGTGCACATTTTACTTCAGATGAAGCAACAGTATGTTTGCATCCTTTAAGTACACTATGTGGGTCTGATACGCTGGGGTATTGTTACCCATCCTTTTCAATCATACATTAATGAGCATTCTAAATAGTTAAACATACACTGGATTACTGGAAACGGTCTTATTAATCACTTAGTTGCGGTTTCCTTTTAGTGCTGGCTGCCAGCAGTTATTCAGGGCCTGTTCAAGTTATTCAGTGTGATACTGAATTCAACATTAAAAAGAGGATAATGGCTTCTACAAACATATGTACCATAAGTGAATTTGTCCCCTCAATGTGCTTGGGAAAGTAATTTGTAAATGTGGTGACTAAAGATCCGTGTAATGATGATGATGTACAGATTCACAGTTGTAAACTGTGTGCTGAAGGAAATATGTTGGATTGCAAATTATACATGTATAGGTGACAGGATTCTGGATTTTGCTCATGTTTGCAAGCTAAGTATTTCTCTGCTGACCTCCTTTGTAGATAATAATGATGATTTGAACCAAACACCCAACATTCCATCAGCATTTCTGATGAGGCAGTAGATGGATCAACAGAAGATCCAGATGCATCTCTGAGAAATAATTTAATTGCATGATTTTCAGATACCGTTTATCTGCAGTAGATTAAAAATTTTTAAGGCATTCACGCCTTTTGTTCTTTACTGGTTTTATTTTCTCTGACACACCAGATGCCAAGTTATCAGCCAACAGATCACTGGGAATTACCTAGTTTGATTCCTGGTCAACCTGTGTTACTTTTTTTCATAGATTAAAGTGAAGAAATTTGAACAGGGCATCTTTTTGCAGCAGGCTGAGGGTAAAGATACAATTCATCACTTAAGTAAGGTGCCTTTTTTATGCTTAAATGATTCATAGGTCGATGTTATAACAAAAAAATCCCCTAAAAATGGTCAGGTACAAGAATTGTACTGAAATTGAGTTTAACGACAGCCAATGTCCATAGAAATACTTTGAAAGGCCTTCGGAAAGCCTGGAGAGCTATTGCTGAATACAAAGAAAGTCTGTGTGCATGGAGTAAAAGATCGACAAATTAGGGGCAACTCACGACTCCTGCACAGTACTAGGCATCAGTATCGTAAATTTAAATTAAATATTTAATATTAACTATGTATTATTTCTCTACCGATTAAAGTGCTTCACGTCACCTGCTTTTAAGCAACGAGCAGCCAAGATCTTGGAGAGATGCACAGGAGTGCGTCTCTCGCCCTCTCTGTCAAACCAATAAATGGCAGGCACATTTAAAAAACCAGCTTCAGTCACGCCCACCGGTTAGTCCGCCTGCCTGGTGCTAACCTTACCAACAGTCGGTGTACTATACCAAATAAAATAACCACAGTTGCCGCGTACTAACGGAGCAATTTAAGTAGCAGCATTTTGTATTTTATGCACTAACAACCTTGATAATGTGCTAATGCTCCCGGATGAGTTTGGTAGTCAGCGCTAGAAAGTTAAACGCTTTGTATTTTTCATCTCTGCACATTTTAGCAGTTGAATCTTGCACACAAAAAACCCCTTAACAGCTAGTCTGTAAATTATTTTCTTCTTTTCAACGCAAGTCGCTTTAGGCAAGCATTTAACGCGGCTAAGCGCGCTAATAACCGAAGTGCTTAGAAGCGGTCATGTTTCATTAGTCTTCCTATCAGTTTGATGACTTTTATAGAAGTCCAAAATATTGCGAAATAAAAATTCACCAACCACCATAATACAAGTTTGCTCTGGTTATCATCACCACTACCTTAGTCGTCGTCTTTGTCGTACTAACAAACATTACCTTACGAGATTTCGCGGAATCCTGCGTTCAACTCTTCGGTAGTGGACGTTTCTAAGGCAACCACTTCAAATTTATACACCTCTGCTCAAGACTCCAGACTTGATTGGCCTATATTCTACCTACCTACCCGTGTTTTTCTTTGAAATAGTTTTAAAAAATGACATTAAAATCACCGTCACACAGCCTCCTGCAAAGTGTTTAGCTAACTGTTTTTCTCTTTAAACCATGAGTTACAGATTTATGTTGAGCGTTCCCAACAAAATGGTAACTCGATAACATCCCAGTACATTATCGGTTGCTTCCGCTGAGCAACTCCTGCAAATAATAATGCCACTCGCCTGGTTTGTGAGCCTGCGAAAGCAGGCTGCGGACTTGTGGTAACTGTGGGGGGGAAACGTGTCTGTGGCTGACCGGGAACACAAAACCGGGATCTGGGCGGAGCGATGAGTTTACGGGCTGACTCAGAAACGGGAAATTTGCCTTCATTAAACAGAACTAAGCTACAAAACAATTCTCAGCAGCGAACATCCCTTGCGTTACGTCTACTTGATTTATTAAGCGATTTTGTCTATCGTCTTCCTGTTTTTTTTCAAAAGTATATTTATAAGGAAACAACTTGAATTACGCGCCTTTACTCAAAGTTTTCATTTAATTTTTTTGTACTGTTGAAAATGCAACGAGACATTATAATTTCTAATCAACAGTATCAACAGTAAACAGTTTTAAGGGCTTTTCTTAGTTGTGAAAGGACAGTGGAAAATATTAGAGGGCTTGAGGTGAATGTGACTTTTACAAGGATCACCTGAAGCAGACATAATTTTACTTCCTGCGAAATAGAAACAGGCCTTGAATTTAAGTTGAAGTTGAGTTAACATTTAAAAATAACAAAATTGATGTTATTAAGCACGAACAATTAAAATAAAACAAGCCTTCAATGAGTTTGAGTGTGTCTATGCAGTGACAATAAAATTGCCAGGACTGGGTCAAATTTCTTCATTGTGTAATGCCATTTAATACAAATTTGTCCAGAATTCACCAAACACCCACCCTTTAAATATTTCCAATCTTGTGTTTAAAATGAGTTTGTGCCAAATGAAATGCTGGAATCTAATTACCCCTATTAAAAGGTGGAGGCTGTAGGCTACTATACCACAACAAGTGGATTGCTGCTTCTTTGGTGGAATTTCTTCTTCCTGCTGCTGCTCTTTTTAATGAAAGGAGAACTTTGCTCTTATAATTCAAGTGGTGCATGTTTTAAGTTTTAAATTTTCAATTATTTTATTAATTAATTTAGTGGCAATATTCTTTCTAATTATTCATTTCCTTATTATTGAACCTGAATGGTCAACTCAGTGCTTTTAGGTATGTAGACATGGTGAAGATGACCTGCTGAAGTTCAAACTGAGCATCAGAATGGGGAAGAAAGGTGATTTAAGTGACTTTAAACATGCATGATTGTCGGTATCAGACAGGCTGGTTTTGAGTATTTCAGAATCTGTTGATCTACTTTGATTTTTGCTCTAGGATTTACAGAGAATGGTCCAGAAATGTGAAGTGAGCAGCAGTTTTCTGGTTGAAAATACCTTATTAATGTCTGAGGTCAGAGAAGAATGGCCAGACTGCTTTATGCCTATATAAAACAGAGGAGCTACATTAGCAAAGTTCAAACTGGGTGCCACTCCTGTCATCTAAGAAAAAGAAATTATGGCTCCTGTTTACACAGGTTCCACAAAAACTGGACAGAAGATTGTAGATCAGCATTGTTTTGCTTTGTTTTATTACATTTTGTAGTTTTTTACTGCCTTTGGCATTGTAAATCTACCACCACTTTTTAAGTTCTTCCATGTTAAGTACATTAAGTTTGCTTCTAATGAAATCTGATATATAGAAAAAATTGCCACTGTGATTAGAAAATTGTGAAAAATTTACCTCGTCTAATGAGTTCCAATTAGTAGTGGAATATTCGGATGGTAGAGAGCATGGATCCATCCAGCCTTGTATCCATGGTTTAGGCTCGTGAAGGTAGCATAATGATATAGGGGATATATTACATCTTGGACTCCTTTGTACCACGTGGTCATCATTTAAACTCCATGGTCACCATGTTGCTGATGCTGATGCTCGTGCTATCCCTTTTATGACTTCAGTATAGCCTTCTCATGGCTGTTTCCAGCAGACTAATGCACCATGTCACAAAACTCAGTTAATCTCAAATTGGTTTCTTGAACATGATGAGTTCACTATTCTGAGATGGCCTCCTCAGTCACCATATCTCAATCCAATGGAGCACCTCTGGGATGTGGTTGAGCAGGAGATTTCATGGATCATGGATCTGTAGCTGCAAATCTGCCGCAACTACACAATGCTATGATGTTAGTATGGACCAAAAACTCTGAGGAATGATTCAGTTACCTTTATCATCTTGTTAAATCGGTACCATGACGAATGAGTGTAGTCCTGAAGTCAAAAGTGGGAACAACCTGGCACTACCAAAGTGTACCTAATGAAGTGGCCGGTGAGTGTATTTGTGCATGCATTTTTCTATGTATATTACCTGTTTTCTTTCTAAGGTAATTTGTAAAATATTGTATTTTTAAGTCTTTTAGCCTGTCAGTAAAAAGGAGTATAAAACTAATTCGACATTAGTCACTTGCACCTTTTTTCCACAAGATGGAGCCATGGCCAAAAATGTGTGGTGAAATTATACAGCTTCGAGTGCAAAAGGAGGCGGCATGTTGCTTTCCTTTATGTCCCACATACCCATAAATTATTTAACTGGAATATTCACGTTTCTGTTTAAATGTCATTATGAAATTATTGGCTGTCATTTAAACATCTGGAAGTAAACTCAGAACATAAACATCAGTTTGTTTTTTGGAGGTTTTAGTTTTTTTTAAAGGCTCACTTGTATATCTTTGTAAGTAAAAGAGATTTTTGACTGCAGTCTAAAGTGAAAACACGTGTTTACATGTATATTGTAATTTATATAGCATCAAACTAAATTTAAATGCAAGAAATAGACCTTTTAGGAACTGAGGCAGAAAGGGGTGTTAAACAGTCTTCAGTATACCAATAAAAGACCAAATGCAAGGAAGTTCAGAAAGTGAAAGGTATAGGCAGGCAGAATGAGTTTTGAATCTGAGCGTAAATACTGACACAGTGTGAGTTTCCCTGACAATTACCGGAAGCTTGTTGAGAAGGGAGGAGGTCATAAAGGAAAAGGTTCTGCCCTGCCCATGTTTCAAAAGTGAGGAGAAACAACGGGTATTTGTTTTTGAATGAACAAACATAAACTCAAAAGAAGTGAGGGAACAGACACTGTTTACACATCTAACTGCTTCTAATCAGAAGTCAAATAGCTTTAATGCTACTTTATGTTACTTGGAAAGTACTTGTCATATTATTTTCAGGAAAGGCTGGTTTACCACATTCCAAACCTTTAGTGATCCTGTATTAGCTAAGCAAATGTTAAATAATCAGGATTAACTCTAATTCAAACAACAACACACCAAGACAGACATGATGGTTAATATAACTTACATTAATACCAAAATGACTAGAACATTTCCATTTTATAAAATTGAGTATTTATGCATTAAATACAATTTGATGGCATTATTACTTTGCTTAAAACGTTTAATTTATTTACTTTTTAAAATTCCCACCTAAGATGATCCTAAATCCAGTAGCAACTCCAAAGCTATAAGGCAATAAATAATATTTGGCTCTATAAACGTCTTTTCCCTGTAATTCCAGTGGGATTCTAACCCAAACTTCATACACAGTGTAAATAAAAGCCTGACAACAATCAGCCAGGAAATGATGATCTTATTAAAAGTGTTCTAATTCTAAATCATTTGAAAACTATAGAGTTGAAATATAGCCATGCTACATTAATTTTATTCTCAGTAGTTGGGCTGAGAATGTCTCGTGTTTGGTAACCCTTGAAAAATGTTGTCGGGTTGCCTTTTAATAACCTATATGGCCTGTTCCTGGAGCAGGGTTTAGTAAAGGATGGCACTTTTCTTACCTCTGCTTGTGCTGCACGTATTACTATTTTTAATGGTCTAACTCCTTCACTGAAGAGCAGTAAAACATGCTGAGCAAATCCCTACCTTGCTCTATACCATCCATAAGAGGGCAACAGAATCCATATTTTTATTATGCTACACTTTATGTTGTGTAAATAAAATGCAATTTCTTATTTTTCACCCTATTTTTCAGTCCAAAATGGGAATAAGAAATACTTATTCCCATTTTGAAACTTTGAACTAAATCTACTAAATCTCCTGTTGTGTATCACATTTAAACTGAGTGACAGAAATCACCACAAAACTCTGTTTTTCTAAAGAAAATTGCAAATTACAAGGAAACCTCTAATGCAACTCTGGTAAAATGAAAGTGTATTGCCTTTTAATAACAGATATGAGATGATCTCTAAGAGGTCAACAATATTTTTTCCCAAGTGACCTTTAAACTATATGTGAGATTGACAGAATGTATTTCTTATGTCTTTTTTGTTTACCTTTATTTAAATAGTTAAAAAAATAACCTGGAAAAATTTGAATATAATTAAAATCTTTGAATAAACAACAGACTAAATGAAAGTCTAAACTTTTGAGCACATTGAGGGACTTCAGAATCTCATATGTAAGTTTACTGGCCATGCCCGAAGGGAGAGGTGCTGCCAATCTGTCTGGTTGCTTAATAGCTACGTTAAATTAACATTACAAGAAGACTTTTACTATGCTTTCACAGCTGACTACTTTGGAGAAAAAAAATACATGTGCAGATTTGTGTGTTCACCTGCTGCATTATTGTCTTCATATGTTGTTACCATTAATCTAACTTAAGATGTCTGGAATGGTCTAGCAGCATTTGGTTTGGTTTTAAAATGAATTAAAAGCAATAGGCCACATTTAAATAGAAATCAGATGTGTTTCTGCAATGATTTAGGAGAAAACCCCCAGTCTTACCATAAAACTAGTGCTCTACAGTAAGCCCTCTCATCTTTCCTGCTACTGATAGGTATTTGAAATCAAAGTGAGAACATGTGAGATGCTGTCCTGGTCAGTAGTCAAAGACACCGTGCTGTACCAAGAGCCAGCTGGAATGAAGCTTTAACGTTGGCTTTGCCTTTTTTTGTGGCCTTTGTGTGACTGAGAAAATGTGGGGCAGAAAATCCCTTTTCACTCTATCCATCTGATAACACACTGCAATCCAAGTCAACAGCAGTCCAATAACAACCCTGCCCTGCTCAAACGTTTGGAGTGTCCAAAAACATTGCTGAACCGAGGACAAAGCAAGGGGGACTATCGCTGTGATAATAACTTATTCTTTTCATTCAAAAAAATATTGTTTCAACCCAATTCAAGATAAAATATTATCAGAGAAAAAAAGGCTTGTCTTGCATAAAGTACATCTGATTTTGGTCTTTTTGGAATACTTACAGAAGCAAATATTTGACCCTCTTTAGAACAGTGGCTATACCTGTACAATGGAGGCGTCTAATTGTTCTTCTGAGATGACTGCTGAAAATATTGACTACTGAGATGCAGTGTGTTTGAAAGAGGGGGTGTGTTGTCAGGTGAAAGTACACTTCATAAAACCTTCATTGCTGTTCCGTTAACAAAGGAAAAGCACAATACTCTGAAATACTGATATCATATGTGTTGTAGTTCTACTTCACTACTAACAGTGTTTTGTGACACTTATTTTTTGTGTTTATCCACCTTGTAAAGGACATTGAAAAGGTTGCGCTTTAAACTTGACCACTTTATATTCTGCATATATTTATTACTGTCTTCATTCTGGCTTTGAACACATTAATCTGCTTTTGTTGTCTTTTGAAAGATTACCTTTGCCATAAAAAGGAAATGATCCTTCCAGTATAAAAAGAAAATCATTGTCTGTGTCCTTGAAACATCATGTAAAGAAGCCGAACAAAAGAGTTTAATGTATTATGGGTAGTCCATTACTTAACATGTCTGTATATGTCATTTATATTTACTTGTAAGAATACATTAACCACATACAGCAGTGATAGAAAATAACAATACAGCAAAAATGAACATGTTCAAGCCCAGATTGTCTAAAACTGTAATTTTTCTTTTGCGTGTAATGCAATTCAGCCAAGATCACTTATTATTTCATGCGGTGACACTTGGTGGCACTCAAAGTAGAGCAATATTAGTGAAAAGCATGGTTGGTCTTGACAGGTAGAGCAATCAACTGGGTCAATAAAGAGTCAAGAACGGGAGTTACATTAATGGAAAGTGAAGAAGCTTCAGATTGCTCATATCTTTGATGCACCGTTACACTTTCTATTCCCCTTCATCTCAGCTGTATTCACAACCCTAACACAGTGTAAATAAACAAAGTGGAACACTTTAACGGAGACATGCATATGTATGAGATGTAAAATAATTTGATCCCTTTGAGCGTTTCCTTGTCAACTCTCAAAAGCAGCACATCAGTGTGTTTTTGTGTGTTTTCCACAACAAAAGTTTCCTTCCCTCTTGTCACAGGTGCCATCTCATTAGTGGTGAATCACTAAGCTGACATTTATGTTGTACCAAGTCACACAGCATCTCCTTTTTGCTGGGAGTCTGATATCACAGCAGAGCAATTCGGTGTTTGTTTAGCAGCGTACGAGAGATTTCACACGCAGGAATCGCTCCACACACAGTTTAGTGCTTGTGATGGGGGTTGCAGGGTGCTGAAATAAAAAGGATGTGACAAAAAAAATTCTTGTGAGAGCTGTAAAAGAAAAAAAAAAACACAAAAACAAAAAACTTCCTAATATTAGAAACCGCTTCAAAACATTTAAACATACAAATGACCGAGATGATAAATATGAAACTAATACATAAGAATGCTATCTTTATTTCTAATGAAATGAGGGCAGCACGGTGGCACGGTGGTTAGCACTGTTGCCGCACAGCAAGAAGGTCTTGAGTTCGATTCCACCATCAGGCCGGGGTCTTTCTGTGTGGAGTTTGCATGTTCTCCCTGTGTTTGCGTGGGTTCTCTCCGGGTACCCCGGCTTCCTCCCACCGTCCAAAGACATGCAGCTTGTGGGGATAGGTTAATTGATTAATCCAAATTGTCACTAGGTGTGAATGTGAGTGTGAATGGTTGTCTGTCCCTATGTGTTAGCCCTGCGACAGACTGGCGACCTGTCCAGGGTGTACCCTGCCTTTTGCTCTATGACAGCTGGGATAGGCTCCAGCGCCCCCCGCGACCCTGAAAAGGATAAGCGGAAGCGAATCGATGGATGGATGGATGATCACAATGACAGGCAAAAAGATAAAATAAATAAATAAATAAATATATATGTGTGTGTGTGTGTGTATATATATGTATATATATGTGTATATATATGTTTGCTCTACTTCACATGGAAAACAATATTTCACAGAGTGGAGAAGGGTTTTTTTTGTGTTTTCTTTTTCTTTTTCTTTTTGTCATTTTGCTTTACAAAAAGAATTTAAAGTATGTAGGCCCAAAGGCATCACATCAGTCACACTGTAACCTCTAAACTGTCTTTGTTTGAGGGCCTCTGGTGGTCTTTGATCACTATCTGGTGACACCAGATCTCCCATTCACCATAAAAAACATTCACTCCGGTCAAATGGCACATTTAAAGTAAAACCTCAGGACTTGATCTCTTGACCTTGACCTCTGCACTGATGGGATTTGATGGCTCTGTTATGCTTTTGGGGCCTGTTTTGGTGAAATGGGTTCCTTGGTCCCCCTAGTGTGAAGGATCCTTGTAAATAAACACAGAATTTGACTCCCTGTGATGAAACACATGTAGGAGGATAACTGCCTCCGCCCTTAGGCCATGAGCGGTCACTGAATGATTTCATCAGCATGAAAGTTATGTGCCATACCTACCCTGCCATCTGTCCTGCGTCAGCTGGCCTAAAAGCTGTTCTGGGAAAATTTGATAGCCTGATACTTTCCCAAAACACTTCCCAAAACTGGATTTTCTTTCATTTGTCACTATCTTTAGGCAAAGAAAACAGACAAATTACTCCATCAGTGAACATCTAATGTCTTTCCTGTAGTAATTACAGTAATTTTTGCTAAGTAGTCATCATCATGTGACAATGAACTAATTCAAAAAGGTAGACAACTTTATGTTTTTTTGGGGTGAGAGACTTCATGATATGTTTAGTGACTGCATCTTTAACCCAGTGGGCATTTCAGACACTGTGCAGTGCAACCCGTCACTGCTGCTCTCAATCTGCTGACGGTAATTTCCTATCCATTACACTTTCAGAGTGTTTATATAAATAATAAACCCAAACTGAGTGCATATGGTCTTTTTCACAGCAGACATAGTAGGAAATAGTAGGAAAAGCATAGACGTTCTTCAACATTAATGATGGCGCTAATGTATTCAAATGCGTAATGGTCCTGAACATAAAGCAGCTAGAATAGAATTCAGCTGTCATAACAGCATTTTTTTTATATACTAGCTCCTTTGATTTGGCTTAAAGTACAATCAGGTTGGATGGCTTGTGAATTCCTCACATCGCGTTGCAGCGATACTGTGACTTTTTCTGTTTGTATGCTTTTTGGATGCGTGCTATCCAAAAAGCATACACATCAGACACAGATTGGATAATTTAGACATTATTTGAACTGTACAACTATTCCGACAACTTCTTGATTTCCTGCAGCAGTGGTCTTTTCACAAAAATATTATTGTTCTTTAGCAAGTCACTGGAATACCAAGTGCCACTTGGGCTTGCAAGCTGCATCTGCTTGCAATCCCAAGTGTCTGCCATGTTTGTCTCAGTTAAATAAATATTGCCAAAGTTTGACCTCAGTTTAGTTAAAGCATATAGATGATGATGGTTGATTTAACAGTCATAACATGTCTGATTGTTCTATTACTATATCATATGTTATAAATCATGGTATTTTGTAAAATTGTAATTGCACAATATCCTATACATGGAGATTTTTAATAAACTGGACATTAGATGCCAAAGGATTACACAGAAACACCGTACCGCCAAACACCTTGCAACACAATTATTTTCATGACTCAAAACAAAGTCCTCTTGCTGCAGCAAAAGGTGCATATCAAATAGAAGTCTTGGTTAACCAGATATTTGTATTACCTGTCATAATAGGCCTCCATGTGGATAAGGATCACTCTGTTGGCCTGTGTGGTGAGATTAACCTGAAGCAAGCCTATACAGCCTATACAGTTACAGTCTTTATGTTTCATATGGGACTGAAGGGTCCTTTTGAGATATTAAAGTTACGCACTCTCACATTCGGACTTAGATATGTGCGATCACTTAAGGACCTTGTGATCCTCCTGCAGGAGCTCCTGAGCAGACCGTGCACCCTGCTTTGGGAAGCTCTGCCGCAGCAGCTCAGCCTCCTCCCTCCAGGCCCCGCCCCCAGATGAAGCCCTCAGTAAAAAGGCAGACAGATAGTAGTAAACTGATAGAAACTTTGAGCGAGTGCGGTTGTTTGAACACAAACTGATAAAATATCCCGTCGACATTGTTCTCTGTGATTTTTTTTATCTACTACATCAAAAATAACTGCGTGAATGTGCAGCCGAAATAACGACTTTGATATCCGCATCCAGCGCTGCGACCTCAACTTCAACCAAGTTTACTTGGGTATTTTCTGAAGACTGCATGGTATGTCCGCTTGTTTTCAAGACCTAATTCTTTGACCAGATAACGCTTAGCTTTTGTCCAGAAGATAAGGTTTATGTAAAGAATGTCAGGCAGCACTGTGGGTGCGAATCCCTTGAAAATGCTGTTTACAGTTACAGTGTACTTAGCCGCTCAAAACTCCAGCAGAACATCTGTCATGATTCCGCTGACATGCTCTCCTGCTTTCTCCCGCTGTTGTTGATTGTTAGCTACGGGCTAACAGCACAGAGCTCTTGCTTAAATTCTCTTTGTTGCTGGTTTGGTTGTGTTTCATAAGAAAGCTGCTTTAAAGAAAAGCACAGGTAAACATTGAGTGAAGTATTCCCTTCAGAGTGACAACAGCACGATACTGTGTGCGCGCGCGCACGGGTGTGCTTTCTCTTCTCACCCGCGCGCTTCTGTGGGCACAAACGTGACTGACAGTGCAAGAAGTTTAGAGAAAAACTTAAGAGTGTCAACTCGTGTCTTTACACTGGATTAAAATGGACAGGACTACTGTGGCAGTCACGGTGTACTTGTATGTTATGGTTACTCATGCTTAGGAGATTTTCTCTATTCTTTTAGCTTGCTTTAGCTTCACACATCCAGATGGTGAGTTCAGGGATATTACTGCAACCATATATATATATATATATATATAAATTTTTTTTTATTATAGATGAATTTGTTAAAACTCCAAAATCATGAGGTATTTTATTTGCATTTTACCTGGACAGCACAGTGGTGAAGCGGTTAGCCTCACACAAAGAGGGTTTCTGGTTCGAACCCTCTGGCTAGCTGGGGCCTGTCTGCAAGGAGTTTGCATGTTCTCCTGTTTGCATGGGTTCTCTCTGGCCTCTCCGACTCCTTCTCACAGTTCACAGACATGCCTTTTATTTTAGGCTGATGATTCTAAATTGTCCATAAGTGTGATTGTTTGTTTATCTTTCTCTGTGCTTGTTTATCACCCTGTGATGGACTGGCAATCCCTCCCTCTCAGTGTCGGCTGCCATAGACTCCAGCCCCCTTCTGTGCTACATTGGATAAGGATTAATGAAAATAAAATGGAAAAATGGATGGATGTTTACATAAATAGATGGAACATTTTGTAAGCCATCTTTTAAGTTTTACGACCAGTCTGGAGACAAGATCGCCAGTGCTGTCATAAAAATATGTTTTTAAAATGTTTTGTTGATAGAATATTCAAGTCTGTTAAAGTTTTTGTTAACCAAGTGGCTGAAAATTCATTAATTATAGTAAAACAGAGTTATTGCTTTTACTCTGTGCCAACCGATTGTGTTTACATGCCACCCACCAAAGGCCCATTTCAATGCAGGATAAACCCTGATACTGTCTAAGGGGAAAATTAGACATTGTGACATTTTTATCTGTAACATTAATACATTAACAGGGGAACACAGTCTCAGATCAAAACTGAGAAAAGTCTGCCAGCTGCTATGCAGAAGCAGTTGTGGCTTACTTTACCAGCTCTATTTGATTAGCAACAAAAATATAGCTTGATGTCACTAAAAACACAGTACAAACTATCGCAGACAGTTTTGCACAACCTTAAGACAATCTTTAATTTTTGAGGGGTATCGGTATCAACTTTGAAATTGCAGTCTCGTGACAGTCCATAGACACTGAAAGTGCAGAAGAGCTCACTATAGTTCTTTCAGAAGCTCATATGACCACATGATTTTCAAAATGACTTATGAGTATTAATCCTGAGTATCTTACTCATACACCACAAGATGCACTATATAACACAGACCTCAGCCTTTGTGTTATTGCTCTCTTCGCGCATGGCTTTGCGATTACAAGAACCCTGTAAATGCCCTTGGGTCTTGACATCGCTTAACTGCAGCGTATGCATACGTGATGACACAGATATAAGCCAGGCCTTTAACACTTAACTGACCACAAGTATTCAGCTTGGTTTCACTGATGTTCAGTACGTTCAGTCTGGGGTCTGCATGCTATAATGTACTTTCCAGATTCTCTTTGAGGGAAATACTTTGCTCGGCTTAGACAGTCAGGGTTGAGAAGAAGTCACATGAGGTGATTTGAGTTGTTGCTGCAACAAAACCATCACCATAGCATAGAGTTAAAACCTTCTCCAACCCAAAACAGCTTTAAAAGGCTATGACTAAATCTTTTACACATAGGTTTTTAGAAGCTGTTTTACCACCAGCTTTCTTAGTATTGTAACCCAGTGCAAATGTGATTCCAACCATAGATACATCAAAAGAGCTACACACTGTTTTACGTAAAGAAAGTCTCCTTTGATTTGGTCTTTGCTTCCCAAAAGGTATTGCAACACAGTTTAGCTTTGTTTAGTCAGTGAAGAGATGAAGGTCAAGGAGCGGCATAAATCAAACAGAGCGCTCTGGTTCTCACTGACAAGCTGAAAGTGTAATATTTGTCATGATGTTCCAAAATGACTTCCCAGCCCTTGCAGCTGCCACACAGTGAAAGGCCCTTTTGTCCTGTGCAAGCTGCTTGCACTGCAGAGTGATGCACCTCAGTACTTTGTGCATCACTTCCTATATACACTGTATAGCTCACCACAGGTTATATAGATGCACATGTGTTTCTTCCACACAGCTCTATACTAGTTAGAGAAAGTGCCTTTAAAGTGTGAGCACCTGCAGTTCTTGTTACAAGACTTCTAACATGACAACAGTTTCACTTTTCTTGCCACAAAGAGTCAGACATCAATCAGAGAAGAAATTTGCACAACTTTTTCTGCGGACCATATCTTTCTAGAGACATGTTTTGATTGCATCTACAGAACATACCCACATAATAACTGAGAATTAGAAAGAGCTAAAAGGATTCTTCGGAACATGGTAAATCTTTCAGAAGTCCACGTTTTAATCTTGATTTAGCCTTTGAAAAACAACGAGCTGGATTATTGGAAATGGAAAAGCTTGCTTTCATTTGGATATATTAGGTTCCAGTGTACTGTTTTTATTAATACTTGTCAGAATGTAAGAACAGCATGGCCATGTGTTCCTTATCTGCTTTGCTGCTCTGAAGTTGTTCTGTGCTTCTCTGGTCTGACTCTTATAATGCACTGTTTTGAAGGCATCTTTCTGCTGCTGATACTGGAATTTATAACCTTGATAAAAATGCATTAAAATATACTTGTAATAGCCGTGTCTGCGGCTGCAGATATCACACAGTTGTTTTTGCAAGATGGACTTCATGGTCAAAAGCACCTGCTCGTCTAAGCCTAACTCCTGACTCAATCATTCCTGCCTCATTCATTTTTTCTGTAAAAAGAAAAAGGACCAAGTATAATTACAATTATACTGCTAAATCAAAGATTTTATCAAAATCAATAAAAAATGAAAATTAATTCTTAATTATTGCAAAAGAATTTACAAAATATAATGATTCTACATTTCATGATGTGTTTAAATATATTTGTCAAAAAGCATCTAAGCTGCAAGCGTCTTATAACGGGTTTTTCCCAAAGGTAGTAGCTGACATCTGTGGGGTGGTTTTGCCAGCAGTCACACTGACATTGCACGCTACTTAGTCCTTTTTGACAGCCTTATATGGCCAGTGGATGTTACTTTTACCCTTTTCTTTCATAAGCTTATCTATCCACTTGCATGTTAACCATCTGTAGCTTTGCAACACTCAACACTTGGGAAATGCATTTGCGTTGTTCGGTTTGTTTAAACTGAAAAGTGAAACCTAGACAGGTGACCTTTTTGATTGATTCAGACTAGAAATCAGTTTTGGTTTCTTGTTTTTTCCGCCACTCTTGAGTCATTGGCACTGCTTACATACCCCACCACCTTTGCCACGGAAGGAAGGGGAATGTGGTTATAGTGGCAGAATATTTTTTCCAGTTTTATCAACTAGAATAAAACAATTAAATTTTTCACTGTACAAAAATCACTTTCATAATTAAATTTTACACCCTTTTCCTTTCTATGCAAGACGATTAGGATTTTTCCTTCTGCCACTTTCTGAGAGAAACTCTGTAAAATTCTGGATATTCTTTGTTTATAAATGTACATGAATTTCATTTTCCCCCTTGTCATAGCCGTCACTCTTTACACTTAGATTAAGTTAAAGCTTCAGTCAGGGTCATGGTAATTAGTGCGGTGGTACTAAGCTGCTTACTCAAGACCCCACTAGAGTTTCCTGAGTCTTTAAATTAAAGTGTGTTAATAACCTGTGGCATGTTCTGGACTGTTAACACCCAGCAAGTCAGTCATCCATCCCAAACTACTTGCACACTCTAACAGGCTTGGAAGGTGTGTGCAGCCTGGTCCTTTGAAGCATGCATAACCTCCAATTAACCCTCCCAGATTAATCCCCTGGTCTCCTAAGTGCCTCTCTTCTTGTCTCATCTCATCACTCCCACGCTGTATATTAAGCAGAGCCCAGTTCCCTGCTGTTTGTAAATGCTTTAATTGAACCTGCTTCTTCTGGTTGACATCTTTTATTTTTGTTCACTTGCAGCTGGAGCCTGAACGTGGCTTTCTGCAGACCCATTCTCAAGAAGGGAAACCTTTGTGAGACGCTGAAGAACGGCCAGTTCATCCACTTTTATCATACTGGAATCTGCAGAATAATAAAATGGCTACAAGGTCCCATATTCCCTTGATGCTTCTTGCAATATGTTGCCTGGCATCTGCAGGTATGTTTATTTCATTTCAAGCCACTTCCTATGCTTTTCGTGTGAGACTAGGTGTTATCAGATATATGTGTGTTTGTTTGTTTGAAGAGCAAAAACATCTCCTGAACCGAAGTTTGCTTCATACTTCAGTTTGTGAACCATGATTTTAGTTTATAGCGTTAGAGGAGATGAATAATCAAAAATAAACCCTGATAATTTACTTGTTACTTGAAAGTGCATAATTTAGCTCGGCGTTAACAACTCCAGTATGGTTTTGGAAGATGGAACTTATTAATTATTCTGGATGTTTGGCTCTGCTTCAGAATTGTTGTAATCATACAAACTTTGCAAAATTTCCTTATGGTGTTATGGTGTTGAAACATTGTGGTGTCAAAATGTTGCCTATGCTATGGGATTTTCCACCCTTCTCCCAGCATGCCTTTCTAGACAGTGCTTGTCAGAGTCATGAGTAAGGGGGATTTATACTAAAGAAAGTGCTGACAAGTTCGATCTGAGAATACAAAACACTCAGCAGGCCTACGTGTATCTGTCAGATTGGGTGGAATGAGACTCAGATTCTGCCAAGTACTCCGTAATTCACAGCAGTGATGCAGACAAACCAAAGAGAGAGAAAATAGATAAGTAAACTGCTACACAGGTGGTTGTATGTGCTACAGGTTGACAGTTTTTGAAAACTCGAGAGGTTGTCGAAAAACTTCGCAAAAAACACTCGACGAAGTCTTGGCTTCTCATTTTAACTTCTTCTCCACCTATATCAGCCCTTATGTTGTGATATTATCTGAGTGGTGACACCTATTGTTCGGAGAATACTGCAGCAGCTTCCTGTGCCGTAACCATGGGTATAAATACAAGTTTCTCTGAAACGTGGGTATACTGCGGCCTTTAGACTTCCTAAGACAGTTCTGCCACACAGAGAGTCAAGTCTCTGCAGTCATATCAGTTCTTTGAGACTTTGCTTTGGTACACTTGAGCAGTACAAAGGGAAAAAAAAGGCATTATCATGCTAACATGCGCACAATGACAATTATAATAGTCTGATATTAAAAGGTTACATTTATCTTCTTCTCTTAGCATTTTTGCTGCTTTTTAAAAAACAAACAAACAAACAAACTACATTCTGCATGTTGTTTAAAGACAGAGCAAAGTCTCATATGAATATTGATGGATGAATACTCAAGGAGGATCAGCAAAATATATAGAGTACATCATGAGGGGGCAAGAATGCCTGTGATGATTTTATTCTCACCTAAAAAAGCATCTGCTGGTGGTGATGTCTCCTGGACAATTCCTAGATGTGGTGTTCTGATCATGGCCAACTGGGAGGAGTCCCAGGGAAGAGCAAGGGCATGCTGGAGAGATTAAATCTCTGTAGAGATGTTATCTCTTGGTAATGACTCAGTGTTTCTCCAGAAGAGCTGGAGAGTGGTGTAGGAATCTCTTTTTAGACTGCTGTCTGGACCAGACCTGGATGGCAAAGGATGGATGCATGGATCTATGGAGACATCAGAATAAATCCCCTTGGAAGCATAAAAACTTGTCAGTTTCACAGGTGTGGAGAAATTGGAATGAATGAAATTTAGCAACTGGTAGCCAGTAACTTTTTAAAGCATCACACTGAAAACCAAAATATTTTAAAGATTTTATAGACCAAATTTAAAAAAAAAAAAATCTAATCCAGCATGGATCTTCCTCTGGGGAGCATGAATGTCTTCAGCAGATTTTGTGCCAATTAGTTTGTAAAATGTAGAGAAATACTAGAATGAGTTTCTTGGAATTTCGCTAAAACCCTAACAATGTCAACCTATTTCCAGACCCAGATCCATCACGATTTATCTTTATTAATGAAGATAAAGTGCCATGAATATTTGCACCACTTTTTTCCCTCAATATCCAAATAGGATACAAGAAAACTGCATATGCGTAGAAATTCAAGGGAATAAAATAATCCTAATAGCGTTAAACTAAAAACCTCTGGTCCAGTATTATCTGTACCAAATTTCATGCCAGTCCCTTGAAAGTTGTTGGGAAAATTGTTGATGTTCTGTTTCGGGTGAGTAGTCGGCGATTGTGGCCACATCTGTGTTGACTAGAAGTGGGTGGAGTTTCAAGTAGTTGTGGAGTTGGCCATGAGAGGTAATTAGAGGAACTTTCGTTGCTTTTACATCTACACTGGCTGCAAAGTTCAACTGTGGGTTTCTTTGTTTGGTAAATTGAACAAATCCCATAGTGTACTGACCCCATCCTGACACTTAGCCCTACAGTTTGAGGACAAACCTGTCACACTGACTTGAAAGGAGCACAAACCATATTCAGATTCAAGTGTTCATTCTGTTTGGTCTCTTTTTTAGAATGTAAGATGTCCTGTTTACAGAAAGCAGTTTCACAATGTACGGCTCTCGACTTGAACTCACTCCAGATTTAGACTGCAGTATCCCGTTTTGTTTTTCTGTGGCAGCACAGGAATAATGTGTGGTTCGCATTTTTCATAGTTTCAGTCTGATTGCCGCCATAGGTAATTATTGTAAAAGTTCTTCTCTTATTCTCTGGGGGCTTGAACCGCACTCCAGAGAGCTGACTCTTACTCAGACAATAGCAAGTTAGTGAATATGTGTTGTGGGCAGAGCAAACATAATTTCTGCCACAATGCCAGGATCTCCAACACAATGAAGTCCCATACGAAGTTTTCCTCTAAATTCTTCCTCACACGGCAAGACGCATTGTTATACTAAGTCACAAGGGACAGATATTTACAGTTTGACAACCAAATGCCCTTTCCTCCAAAGAGTATTGGCAATGACTGTATTCACTGATTTACTGGCAAATGATTTGTTTTTTGGGGGGGTTGTTTTCTATCATTTAAGGGAAAATGTATGCCAAATAGCACATTCAGAACATTATCCTTTTTGCTTTCTGCCAAATATTTTTAAAAACTGCCACTGAGAAGCTTATCAGTTTTTCTTTACTCCAAACCACATCACGGACACTCCACACCACATCAGCCTCTTTCTTTCACCTCTCTCTCTTTTACTGTCTATTCCTACTATCGCACAGCATCTGTGTAAACAGTCACATCTGCCCTTAAACTTGTCAGGAGTGCTCTTACGTAATGTTTAGATTAGTCTGCAATGAGTCTTCTTTCAGCGTAATGCAATCCAGGTTCTGAGCCTCCCATAACTCTTAAAAGTCAGACTGAGAGCACCTTGATGTCCATATTTCAATTCTGTGCTCTGCTGCTTCACTCTGCTGTTTATAAGTTGTTGTTTTTTTTTCTCCCTCAATATGATCGCTGCCATTTTGCGGTTGCGTCTCCTAAGCATGCCATAATGGTAACTTTGTGAAGGATATATTAGGGACATTGGGGCTGACTGTGGATTTTACAGTGAAATAAAGTCTTTCAGGAGCCACGCCAGATATTAATTTGAGACAGTTGCCAAAAACAGCTCCGGCAGGATGCTGGTTACATTGGAGGCACAAGGCCGGGGTGTTGGCTAACTGAAAAACACACCAGCGTTATTGAGTGCAAAAGCATTTTCTCTCTTATTGTCTATCCTGATTTTACTTATGAGGTGGCTTGATGGATGACCAAGCTACTAGTGCAAATTTGTCTCCAGCGATTCATTGTAGACTGTTAAACAAAACGAGAGAGAATTTGGAGCCGTGCTCATATTCAGAGTGCATATGTTCGCTTTCAGCTTTACATTCGAGTAAACAACTTCTCTCAGTCTGCATTTTTCTATACTGCTGGCAGACGCGAGTCACTGCGGTGCCAAAAGTGGTTGTAACTTTTCTTTCTCTCCACAGTTGAGCAAAAGGTTTGTCTGTGTATCCACGGTGCTTTCTTAGGGCCAGCAAGAGTCAGGACTGCCAGAGAGCATTGTGCAACCGCTGTAATCTGAGAGGTGGGGTAGCCAGGGGGAGGAGAGAAGTAAGCGCAGCCGTGGGTCGTCTGGTCCAAATCGACACACTCCACACACGCACGGCGTGCCAAACCGACAAAGTCCCTTCCAGCATGCTAAACCAGATGTGGCCCAGTGATTCATGCGAGGAGCCGGAGCAGCGCAGCGCAGAGGCAGTGTGCTGCTACGCTGAGTGGTTGGGATGTTTACATAGCAACGGGTGTCCTGAGTCTGTCTAATTACAGATCTGCTCTCCCCCATGGTGAAGCCTTTATCTTAACAGTGCTGTCAAGTAGGAGGCAGTCATTGCGGCCCTGTGTGTTTATAGCTTTTACTTATGAATGAAGGGAACCGCAGTATTACCCAGTTTAATTAACAGTGTAAAGTGTGTAAAGTGATTGGTGGAGTATTTAGTTTGATTTACTAACTCATATACTAGCTTTTTTGAAAGCAGACTCTCACCAACACATGGAAGAGTGCCTAAGTGAAGTGCAGCAGACAAGTTTCTACAGACACAAGATCTTCTATGTCTGTCATTTCTTATCAGCATCCTGTTAAGAGGATGCTTACGTAAATCTGAAGGAGTCGACCAAATCCCGCCCCCAACCCTCTCTCTTCCCCTCTCTTGCTCTCACTCGCTCCATAGTTCCAGTAAGCAGGCGTGTAAATAATTTTGGTCAGAGCCAGTAATGGGAGACAGCTGGGGTGATCGTGCGCTTTCCATTGTGTTTAACAGCCCCGTGGAAAAAAAAAAAAAAAAGAAAAAAAATCTGGAGAGTAAGAGTAAGAAAGTTATGTGGAGTGTGACTTCATTGAAGAATGAGAGCGTAATAGTAAAAAATTGGACTCCCTCTGTTCTGATAACCTACGGAAGCAGCAAGAAAAAATATTTTGGGCTATCACATTATATTGCTTGAGGTGTCTTTTTTTTATTAAGTGCAGTTTCATCACTTTGCAAAGATGCCAAATTTGGGCGTATGACTCAAAAAATCCTGATATGGGATGCAAGGTGAAGGCCTCCAGGTTGTGTCTTTCAACAGACTCACCCCTCCTGGGGCCTCACCTTCCCCACTCCTTTTCCACCAGATGAGTCCTGATGAAAGACCATGTCGCAGTTTTGGAATAATCCCTTGGAAAACAGGGGTGACTTCCAAAAAATGACAGTAAGACCTTCAGAGCTTGATCCGTGCTATAGATCAAAAACACATGCTTTCCACTTGATTTTCAGAATTTGACAGAGAAAGTAGTTCTGAAGTAGCTTGTAGTGAGCTGTTATACACTTAAAAAGCACTGTAATAGTGCATCTGCAAAACAGAAAACAAGAAAAAAAATCCTAAGATTTCTTCTGCTTATCCAATTCAAGATCACAGGGAGGCTGGAGCTCATTTCAGCTGCATGATTATTGATTTATTTGTTGAAAATCTTCTTTGCTTATTCATTGTCTGTGGTCTTCTCTAACTGGCCAATTATTCATCACACTTTCTGTTTTTTAACTGTCCAGTTAAGAGGCCCTCCCAAGCCTCCTTTGTGCATGTTAATACATGAGACAACATGGCACTTGACAAGTCATTTTTCTTCTTTGCCCTCCCCTTTGTAAAGTTGAAGAAGCCCAGTGGAATGTAGTCTCTTCCAGTGTGTGTGAAAATGCCGTCTGACTTGCCCTTTCCACCTCTTTGGCTCTCTTGCACTGGACTTACTTACTGGCACAAAGGACCAGCATTGTTTCAGCCTTTGCCTTCTGTTGATGGCAGCCTGCTGCTTCTCAAAAGCCCCTGTTATCACATATGAGTGATGATAGTTCTATAAAATATCACAAGAACAAAGACATTTTTGGGCTGCTATATGATTGATTAAACAAGTTCCTTGTTATTAATTGCTTTGGCAAATTCCCCTCCAAATATGCCTAACTAGGCAAGACTTATGATTTTAACGGGTAAGTAAGGGTGTGTGCCTATGTAAATTCAGATGTCAGATTGAGGAGGCTAAGGATGGCTCATCTTGATACCTAGAAACACTTTCCTTGTGATCCTGATCAGCATGCCGGCTCCCAGTTTTTCCTTTTTTGTCTATAGTCTATTTAACACACTCTTTCAAATTTTGATTTTTATATCAAAATTATTTTTAGAATGTTGTCTCTTTGTATAACGGGGACATTGCGGTTATTAAACTAAAACACTGCACTTTAACTTAAACATTTCATCTCCACTTGATCCCCAGTCAATCTGCCAGATTTATTTTTTTTTATTAAATCTGTTGGGTGGATTGTATTAAATACTTTACATTGAGAGTTCTGGCAAAGCAGATGATCCAGCACAAATGAAACGAGTCTGATATCTAGTGGGACAAGAAGAAAGACCCCAGGGCACACCTCTCTGCTTCCACAACTACGTCTAAATCTTTGTGAATGCAGACGATGTGGCTGCTCCCAAACCCCCGCCGAGCTGTTGTCAAAAACTCGGCTTTTGAAGGCATCTATGATTGATGAGAAAGCTGCCCTTGGAGCTGCAAGACAGACATTTCTCTCCATTGCATGGTAACTGCTGTACTGCTTGGTTAGTTTCAGTACTGCTGAGAACTGATTTGTGCTGGGTTGGCTGATGGCTGTTGCACGCCACTTATGGTATTTCAGTGTAACAGACTGTAGCAGTGCTTGTGTTGCTGTTGTTATAGCATTATAGGACCCTTCCTTCTTGCATTTTTGTTCTTTACTGTTACTGTATTATTTTGTGTATAATTCTCAGCTGATGTTATCTATTAAAGATACGGTAAGCTAGCCTACATTAGTCCCAGAGTTGGAAAATTCACAACTTCTTTAAATATATATGAAAAGCCACTTCTTGTTTCTTGATTGAGTTGACAACTTATTTGCTTTGATGTTATAGGTCCAGACAGCACATGTCAGCACCCATCAGTAAAGACATACAGTGGTAGCACAGCCAGTCTTTAGTCATATGCTCGGTCTCTCCCAGCTGTCTCACTTTACACAGTGGCTCCTGTGTTCCTCTGGGAATTAGCCTTGTCTTCCATCTCTTCAAAGACCTCTGATTTATGCCTGCATGGAGAGGTAGGCAGAAATGTACCCGCTTCCATCTTGCCTGCTTGCCTGTGACTTCATATGCTGCTTGTAAGTGGTCATGTTTTTTTGGTTTTTTTTGATCACTTACCAACATGAGCCTCCTACATCTGTCAGGGCTGATGAATAATGACCAGTCTCACTATCAGTACCTAGTATGTTATATACTACATAAATCATAGCTACACTAAGCTGTTAAGTATCTTTTCAGATCTGCATTTACAAAGAAAAACCTTCTAACTTAAACATGACCAAACTTTGCAACATCAACACCCATAACATTATTAAAGAGTGTTTCTCTCATCTCTTCTTTACTTTTTACATCTATTGGTCATTAGAAATGATGATTCTGATATATCAGAAAATAGCTAAGAGAAATCCTTCTATTCATAATTTAAAGAATCCTGAATAAAACAATCCTGCCCCCAAAAAGCTAATCAGCAACCCAACTGTGAAAAATGTTATCCATTTATGTTGCTGTGCTGATGCATAGTGCAGTAGAGGTTTCAGGTTTCAACAGGTTCAGCTGTGTGGTGACAGACTTACGGTATCTATAATGTGAATTAGAATATTTTGTTAAGAATTCTGGTGGGATTATCCAAATATGCTCATGATGCTGGCAGTCTGGTTCGAGCTGCTTATAAACCTCTAATGCCGTCTATGTTTGTATGTTTGTAGATATGTTATATGTAGAAGTATAACCTGCAGTGGGAAAACATTGTAAATCTTATTTTTGGGCATACTCACCAAACTTTTGGAGAAGTTTGCATCAGGTCTAAACTGTTTTTATATGCCAATCACTACTGAAATTCAAGTTTAGGCTCCCTCCTCATTAATTAGATACATGGTTGTATTAACTGTTAAAGCGGTGGCCAAGTGGCAAAACTTGTTTCTAGAAGGACCAGTCAAATCAGTCACTTACCTGAACCCATTTCTTTCTCTGTAATTATTTGGTAGATTGACGTCTTATATTATGCTGTTTAGATCGTTATGCAACGTACAGATGCCTTCGGGGAGTCATCTGATTAAGTCTGCATTCATTCCACCACAAGACACTTGTCTTAAAAATACAGCAACACTAAAAAAGAACCGTCTTGAGTGACAAAAACAAAGAAGTCCTTCACCATGTTGGGTCTTGATATAAACTGCTTTGAGTCAGTTTGGGGTCATTTGAAGAGACAGAAGTGATTACGGCATATGAACACTGGTTACTGCCTGACGCATGTTAGCAG
This sequence comes from Haplochromis burtoni, assembly GCF_018398535.1. Lineage (NCBI taxonomy): Eukaryota > Metazoa > Chordata > Actinopteri > Cichliformes > Cichlidae > Haplochromis > Haplochromis burtoni. Next base: position 738,401 of record NW_024582374.1, read on the forward strand.
CCCCAAAGAGTCGTTTGGCCATTAAAGGTGTTCTTTGCAGTTCAGGCCCGACGACTGTGGAATTCTCTGCCTGAAGATCGCAGGCAGTTGAACTCGACATCTCTTTGCAAAAACTATTTTTTACTGCAACCTATTTTTAATATGCAGTATTTGTTTTTTCCTGTTTATATTAAAATAATTTTTACTCTATGAAATTCATTTTTCACTTATTGAAGTTTCTTATTGTTTAGCCCTTTGTAACATTATTTAAGTACACTTTAACTTAAGTGTACTTAAGTTAAAAATGGCGCTAGCAGTAAGTATTGATCTGGTTTAAAGTAAGTTTGCCTTTATTTGGCCACTCTTGAACATACACCTTCAAAATGATAGGACCATACTTGCCTTTCAGCGTCGAAGTTTACATCCAAAGGAAGTTAATTTATTATCTCAACACCTGTTAACATACTTAGGAACTAAAAGAAGCTTGCATATCCTTACTCCCTTCAAACAGTAGATAAAATATAATCCAGTGAAATGAGTGTCTGATTTAGCTGTGTTTTCTACTGTATGCCAGCTGCAGAGATGAATCTACCAATAAAGACTGTTTGGGTGATATTGAGTTACAGACAGATTTGTGGGATATCTAACTTCAGACTTCACACTTTGATGGCGAAGTTTATGACTTCCCTAATGGCGTTCAGGCTCACCCCTGCCCCTCCTCTCTTCATCCCATTCCAGCTTCCTCCTCTCATGCCTCCAAGTTTTACAGTCCAGAGATAAATCCTTTTCATAGGACTGCCGGTGAAGTGAACTTACACTACCCTTATGAAAGGCTTTACTCACTTCCTGTAGTAGTGGCTCAAGGTTCAGGGGTGAGTGGGCTGTGCTTATGTCAACACTACAGAGCTAGTGATTCTTTAATCCAAACCCCCTTAGGAAAACAAAAGCGGGTAGAATATTATGTTCTCTAAACTGGTTTTTAAGGTTCATGGTCCATGGGAATTATGCCCTGCAGTAAGAAGGAAAGATATAACAATTCATTTAATCCCATTCCCAGGGGAACTGGCATATCTCAAAGATACACCTCTATGCTTCTTCATACATTTTAATTAACTTGGCTTTTTCTTAACATTATTCCACGGCTCTTTTGTCTATCTGTGTAGTGAATGTGTGTGTTGCAGTGCTGCTGCCTTACTTTTGCATTTGAAGAAACACAGTCAGAATTGTTGAAGAAATACTGGGAACTGAATGAGGATGTGTACACACACAGGGGAACGGTTCTGTATGTTTATCTTTGGAAATGGCTTTGTGGGAATATCAGATTTGTCCCTAACTGGCACACAGACTGACATCACTTCCTGTACCCAAGTGGTTGGCTCAGTGCCATGCTGTGGAAAGCAACAAAGTGCATTCTGTGGAAACGGGGGCGTATATTTCTTTGTATGGTAGAAGAGGGCTGTGACGTCAGATGCACCACTCACAGGGGGTAGTTTTCTAATTGTAAAAATTCATATACATGTTTCACAATCTTGACCGTGTCTGGGCTGACTGAACGGACTCAAGTGCAGACGGAAAGATTGAAATGAACAGTCTTTTATTTACAAACACCAAGTAAACTATATACAAAGTGTGGGGAAAGATCAGTGGCCCGGGGATCCAAGGGAAGGGTCTCTTCACTCGCTCGGTGCTCCACGCTCCACACACGCACACTCGTTCCGCTCTCGTACTCCAACACGCTCCACGCAAAAACTCGCCACACTGCTCAGTCAAACACTCACGCTCGGGAATTCAAGAAAGGCTCAAGGGACGGGCCCAGGGAAATCTATTTACAAACAGAAAGTCAAAGCCAGGCTTACACTAACGTGAGTCTGTACAACAGTCCGACGATGAGAAGCTCTGAGCCACCACCTTAAGTAGTGCCCACGAAACTGCTGGATGGTGAGCCTCAGGTGTGTAATTGCCTGCAGGTGTGTGGCCAAATGCAGGAGCTTGTGGTGAGCTCCGCCTAGGCAGGGGAGGAGGCAGGAGAGAGAGCGAGAGCGAAACAAAAACAATAACACATGTAGCCTTAATGAGTCAGCCAGACAGCCACAGGGACTATGACAGAAGAAGTTTGTCTACATGAATAAATTGGTCATTAAAGGAGCAAACATCATTAGCAACCTGCCTTTTTTAGCTTAGGGTTGTTTGGATAAACATTTGAAATCATCATCCTGGACATTAGAATCACCAGACACGCCACGATACGATATTATCACGACATTATACACACAGTCGAAACGATGTTATTTTGATTTTTAGCATTTTCCAATGTGCTGAGTATTGCAATAACATATATTGCGATTTAGCATCTTTTTCATCTGCAAATTATTCTTTAAGAGTTCAGCTCTGTCAGTATCTATTTTACAGAATAAGACCAAGTCTTACTTTAACTGTTTGTTTGCTAAAAAATGAGATTATCAAGCATACTAAAATTGTCTCTAAAGCCTTGCATAAATGCTATCGTACGACAGTCAGGTATCAGTCTGCAATTTGATTGAGGTCATGTTGGCAATTAAATTCAATGTGTTTCCGATAATACAGCAATTAACTGCGATGAATCATCGAACATCACATATCTGTTGATGTCTATGTAGACAAAAATTCAAATTTAACAGTTTGACATTACATTTTTGCTCACCAACTGGCGTGCTTTATAGGACTATGAACTAGCATACAACTAGCTGGCAGCCAGTTGAGTAAAGTGCCCTCAAGTGTGCTCATTAACAAACACTTACTCAGACTGATGGGAACATGTTGGCAATCTGTCTGCATTTATAAATTAGATAGCAATTATTTGCAAACCTTCGAAGATCTCTCTGAAGGTTACTGCAGTCAGTCTAGGTCTACTGTTTGCAGAAAGGTTGTCTCCTATCTGGTGACCTGTGCAATCACCTTGCTATCAAACGTAGTCATGATTTCAACACTGTGACGCTCTGGGTAACTAATTAGTCACTACAAGTTACAATACGTTGCATAATGTGAAAAAATTCAGTACAATGCCCAGACAGCCTCTATGATATACATGTGGCTATACATGTATGTTATCTCAAGATGGCATTGTGAGAAATTAGTTCTCTTGTTCATAGTATACCCAACTGTATATGTTTTATAGATGAAATAAATGTGTTGCAACCAGATTTAGATCTGATAGCGATAACATTATGTGAATTCTGCACTTATATATTTTTTACCCTATGTTTCTATGCATTTTATTACTGGAATAAACAAAGATATGTGTGATACACACATCTACTATATTTGTTTATAGTAAAAAAAAAACAGAAAAATTTAGAGCATTACAACATAATTACAACATTGTTTCTACCTCCAGGCCATCTTATTTTATTATTTCTTCTAAATTCTTGCAATTCCACTCCAATTGCCCTGGTGTTTTTGTAGTTATTTTAAGCATGAGGCTGGTTCTATTAATTGAAAGCAACAGGACAGATTTTCGAACTGCAAAGCAACCAGTACTCTGCACAATGTCAAATTATATAGAGACTGGTTTTCTTTACTTAAAATATTTTTTTGAGGAAGCTTGTAGTCAGGGAATATATAAAAACAAGAGCAGGATTTTTATACGTTATCACATAATAGTCTGGAAAAATAATCTGCTGAATTGGAACAAAATATCTGAAAGAGATATTAGTGTATAACAAATGAGGTCCAAAAGTAGCCTGCCAAGGACTGTGAAAAGTGTCTAGTGACATCACTGCTTGGACCTCACATTGTTTAAATATATCAAAAGTGAGTATTTGCACAGTCTCTCCCTTCTTAATATGGATTTATATGCTCACTTCCTATCTGAGCTCTAATACTATCACAGTGACGCTTAGACAGTGAAGAAAAATAAAAGAATATAATTAATATCTTTTTACAGAAAATAAATTTGTCCTGCACATGGTCTTGTCACGCTATATCCAACGTTTCTGTTAGGCTCAGTGTCTGTATATTTGACACTAATCCTCAAAAAGGCATAACTGAAGAAATAAACATTTAACCAGGGGGTGGTAAGGAGAAAAGGTAGCAGGTTAAAGTGCGTGTCAGTCATTGGTGCTACTCTTTCATGTTCATGTGCTTTTCTCACGTAGAATCAGTCACTCTGCAGGAAGCCCTGGTCGTGAACTCTGCAAATACTGATCGCCATATTGTGCTAATTTTCAGCTCCATGTTTTTAGTCTGGGACTCCAGAGCCTTGCTTTGCATATTTCAGTGTTAAAATTGACTTATTTTGTTATAGTGCAGGCCTCACTGATCACTTAACTTCCATTATAATTCAGATAAACTAATAGATCAGGGCTCTAGACTAACTTTTTGCCACCGGCACAAAAGTTAGGCGCACACAAATTTTATAATAATTTCTATAATATAATGTGTTTTTCTGGATACACTGTGCTTTTTCAGCATTCAAAGATTGATGACACCGTGTCAGAGCACTGGCTATGAATTTCAGAAGGATCAGGCCTTAACTTAACAGAAAAGTTAGCAATAGTTCTTTTCCTATTACAGCTACATCCACTTCTGTCGTGCCTAGGCTGCTCACTAGGGCTGGGTATCATCACTGATTTCTATAATCCATTCGATTCCGGTTTTCAAAGTCCCGATTCGATTCAACTTAGCCTCAGACAGATTTTCCTGGTCTGGCTTTTTATAGCAGATGACCTTAAAAATATTCTACAATGTTCTGCATATAAAGTTAAAATTTCTTCAGTATTGAACAACAGAAAAAATATTCTTTCTTGTCCGAGGTCATTTAAGTGAAGAAAAGAAAAGAAAAAGACAGCAGCCGACAGCGCTGTAAACAACGGTAGACTGGTGGGTAATAAGCGAATGAATAATACAGAAAACAGAGATTGGAGACGGGAAACTGTTCTTGAAGTATGGAGAGAGATAGAGAGAGAGCTAGCTGTGCATGAAGTGTGATTTTAATAGTCGTGGAAGCAAAAAAAGCAAAATTCATGACGACATTGATCAAATGTGAAGCGCAGTTTGCTGCTTCTTTTGCTGCTGGCTCGGTGAATTTTGGTTGGAGAGACAAAACCTGCAGCTCAGAATCAGCGCAAAAAGACGTAAACACAGCACGGACCGGACGCATCAGAATCGCTAAGCTCCGACAGCATGTCCGTCTACGGGCCGTCGGGTGAGAAAGCCGAGAAAGACAAAGTTGATTCTGATGCGTCGGTCCTCTGTGTTTACGTCTTTGTGTGGAATCCGTGTACCTGCTCTCATTTGCTGTTTGGTTGTTGTTGAAATGGTTTTGTGAGCTTTAATCTGAGAATCTGGCGTTTCTGGCAAAACACAGTTATATTTAAAAGTCGATTCAGGATTTAATGAATTGATATCGCTTTATTCAAGCTACTCACCTCCCACTTGCACTTTCAACTGGACCACGGCCAATCAGAGAGGTCCCGCCCCTTACTATCTCTGATTGGTTTAGTCCACGATAGGGGCACAGGGAAGGTTACAGATTTTTTTTTTTTTTTTTTTTTTTTTTTGCTACCCAAACAGTTGGTCGCACAGGTGCAACCAAATTTTTTTTTTTTTTTAGTCGCACCGCTGAAAAATTTGGTCGCACTCTAGAGCCCTGTAGATGAATAAGTACATTTTGAGGTGGCGATGGAGGGGAAACTGAGTAGTTTGCTGCCGAAACATACTTTAAGTCCATCAGCGAACTTACAGGCAAGAGACCTACACAGAAGCTACGGCGTCCCCAAAAGTCTAACTTGGAGAAACCTTTTTCTTGTTCTAAATGTGTTGTTGACTACTCTCTTTCTGCCATCGTGACACGAGATAAACTCTTTAAACAATGTTTCTACTTTAAACACAGAAAAGTTTCTCGACAGTTTCTGCCAGGCTCAGCTTCTTTTTCTGCCATTTATATTTTCCTGTTTTATTCCTGGCCAGAACCAGAACAACAAATTTTGAAAAAGGTACATTTTAGATGCAGTTTGCTCAAATATATGCTACAGTGACATAGTTCAGCATCACATTGCCAGATACTAAATTATCTGTTCACAATCTTTTATAAACGCTGCCTCTGTCGTGGTAAATCGTAGGGGAAGCATCAAGATAGTATTTAACGAAGTATTTCAAACAAATCCACGTCACAACATCTTCCTGTGTGTGCCCACGTAGAGTAAACGGGAACAAACGTAGCGGTGAAAGTTATTTGCCATGTGTCTCTGTCTGTGTAGAACTTCTCACTTTCAGAATGAAACCACAATCTTTTTATACTATTACATGTGGTTTCGACGCTGTGACATTTGCAGTAGTTGCCGGTGCTGATGCATAATACTTTATAATAAGCTTGTAAGCTGCCTGCGAAGAAGTTTCTGATGAATAGTAATCTTTAGTTTAATTGTGGCTCTCCATAGATTTCAGTGTTGATCAGCAGGACTCTGAACAGCAGCCCAAAACATCCATCTGCAGATAAACCCTATTGTCTAAATAAAGTCTGATCTATTCCTGAGCCCTTGTTTTTTTGCTTTAGGTATGCCAGCTGTCAAACCCTCCCCCTGAGCCCTGTTACAACAGAGGACTATCTGCTAATGCAGTGTTGTAGATGAGTGAACCGCAGAGCAGAACACAGTGTTGGGAGGTCAGTGGGTGGTTAGGTGTGTAGTTCAGACTGCAGGTGGACTAAATGGTTTCTTTTTTCTCTTTCAGTTTCAGATCGTTCGTCTGTTAACACTTTGTGAGAAAATACAAGCGTGCAAAGGTGAAAGATATTAACCATTTAAACTAATTTAATAAACACGTTTTAAATATCTTAATCTTGTAACTTTGTACGCAAAGAAATTTGAATTCAAATCATAGTTTTTTAATGAATTTGGGTTGTGATCCGACATGGGAAGGATTAGGCTGATGATGAGGTGTTAATGAAGATTTAGCTGTCTTGTCCTTGTAGCTGTTGGTTCTTAAATTTCATTTATTGCAGGTGTTTTTTTTCAGAGAGAGGCCTGTGAAACTTTGCTTTGAATTAGAGCAGGGCGATATGACCAAAAATATTTATCACGATATACATTTGAAAATTTGCGATAACGATATAACTGACGATATAATTGATATGATGCAAAATACTTTACAACTCCACAACTTTATTAGTGCAAAAAAACCCCAACAACGTATATTCACTTAAACAAGCAGCTGTTTTTTATGTGCATTAAAGTTATATAAAAATTTAACAGTGCAAATGCAAATTCCTTGCTGACAGTTTAACAAAAAGGGATTTCCAGTGGAAACTGGCCGACATATCCTCAGCATAACCATGTATAATATCCACAAAACTTAAAAAGAGGTTATACACACGCAATACGGTAATATTATGTTGAAGCACAGTACGTATCACTCCGCCAGGCTCCTGCCTACGATAGCCGTAATGCTCCGACAATCCATCAGGCTGTGCGGGTTCATAGCTTAGCAAAGTTGTACTAAAACATTTGAGAGATTTTCGAGCGCCGTGTAGCACATAAAATCGTTTCGAGGTCAGTAAACACAAGCAGAGTTCATACATAAGGCACATGGGATTATGAGGGGCACTGTCGATTTTCAGAAAAATCAAAGGATTGATTTTAAGTGTGCCGTATTTTCCAAAAAACACGGTAATAACGACGGCCCGCTAGCATGCTCTACCAAAAATAGTGCTTTGTTGTGTATCTGACAGATGAAAGCTAAACCAGTTCCACACCACTGAAGTTGCAGCATTTTTACAAACAAATTCTGGTTCATCTGTTTCATTCTACGATACGCTTTCGCCCTTCTCATTCTCCATCGCCGCCATGCTTTTTCCGCTATGTGGGTATGAAAACAAAGGCACTGTGCATGCGCGTTTTACCCATATTTCATTTTCTTATCGTTGCCCAATATTATACCGGTATTACCGTGAATGGTACAGTATGGCCCAGCCCTACTTTGAATGATACTGCAACAAAGAATTGTCAGGATTCAAGGTGAATATTTACTGCTCTTTTCTTCTTATGTAGTTTGCAAGATCAATTTGATATGCCTGACTGGAGTGAGATTGAGTTACAGAATAATGGAGGGCTTTGCCTTTTGCAGTATGTCTGAGATTTTGTAGTGTTTAAAAATTTTGGAGATGGGTTAAGGATGTATTCTGCAGAGTGTCTGGTAGACTTGCTTTTCAGACAGAGTGAACAACGGCTTCTCTCATTCCTGTGCTGTGGGTGTTTTGCCTGACCAGCTAAAGTCACTAGTAGCAGCTGGACAGGACACATTCTGCCCGCCACCAAAGACTGAAGGAAAAGAAAGGTGGATGGAGAGAAGGGGAGACAGATGCGGGGGAGAAAGGCAGACAGGAAAGGTGACAGCAGACACCACGCTGTGGTGGGGCCAACAGATGCTCGTTTTATTTCCTGCATAACTTTTGATGTCAACTGTGGTTGTATGCTGATGGTAATGACATACATGATACGGTTTGTGTCAGTTTGATCAAACAGTGCACTCTCTATTTGTGTGACACTGTTAGATCAGTGTCACCTAAACTCGTTCGTATTCATTAAAAGACATCGGACTTGTTCCACAAGAGGTGTTACAGTTTAGAAGTTATGATGGATATCTTTAGACGGTGTCCTGGAAATGACTCATGATGTTGCACAGAAGAAGAGGCTAATTCGATATTAATGCACAGTTTTTATCTGAAAACTGTCCCATGGGACAAATTATGAACATTTTTCAGGGCTAAAATAGGTTGTGGTGAAAAGGGAGAGGTGACAGGAAAATGGGTGGAGCTTATCCTCTGACGAACACACATTTAATGTATTTGATTCACAAATACTTTTATTACTAGTTCGCTTTGTCTGAAGTGTATAATTCCTCGTGTTTATGCGCGATCATGTTTGGTCCTTTGCTGTTCACACTTTGGCTTTGCAGAGAATCTTTAGTTTTTGCAACACTATACAGCGAATTGTTTTTTTTATAGTTCGTCACTCTGACCAGAACTGCGCTAACACAGGAAGCACGATGAATCCTGTAACCCGCTGCTCTCATGGTGTCACACCTTTCCTTATATGAAATAAAATGAACCAATAACATGATAACATCTTAGCTAAGCCTTGTCACTGCATAGATCGTTTTTTTTAATGAAACACACCAAGACTTTAGTGAACAGACACCCTTGTTTCTTAACTTTTTTTGTAAAACATTTGCCCATTTATCCAACAACATGTATTTTGGAGCCGGGGGTTTCGGTTTTCACTTGACTCAGTCTTCCTCTAAGATTTAAATATTTTCTGTGGAAACTTAGTGTGATCATCCATGCATCCCCTGGGAGCATGACTATTTGCTGTATTTTTCATTGTTGAAAACATTAGTTGTCGATATACTTTGTCATGAGAACATTTTGCCTATGATAATTGGCCAGAGACATCATCATCTTCTGGGAATAATAAATATCACTGGCTATTTCCACACAGATCTGGTGACTTTTATTTGTTATTTTTTTGCTTAGGTTTCGTACAGATTTGCAACCGACTGGCTGATCTTGCCTTTTTGTACAAAAACAAAACCAATGTCACCGTGAATGTCCTACTTTTCTATCCATGTGTTGCTCTTTTCTCCCATAAGTCTCTCTGTTCTGCTGTATTTTTAAACAATTACAAAATCACATCATTGGCCAGCAGCTGTTGTAATCTTTTGGCAGTCTCCCAGAAAGACGTGTGTTTTTCTTTGTTTGTCTGGCAGTTGTTTGTTATTCTCCATGTGTGAGGGGAAAAAGTGAGTTGAAGTGCCCTCGGACGTGTTTGTGGGAGTGAGGCGTGCTGACATGGTTGGGGAGGGAATAGGCTTCGGCCCGTTGGGAGGAAAAGCGAGGGGGGTTAGGCGGGGGTTGACGTACTGATGCACCACAGGTTTTTGCCATTAGGTCTGGTGGTTTTATCGCTATAGTAAGACCTTACCGTATTTTAATATATGTATCCTTTCAGTAAGAGTTAAAGATAATCTTTCTGGGTTTGTAGTAAATTCACGAGAAACAGGAGCATAGCAGCATAAAGTCCAGGCTGAGGCTGTCTGTGAAGAGTTTGGGATTTATCTCTTGAGAAAAACATGGTAATAATAAATTCTCTGATGTTTTCCTCACAACAAGGAGAGGGAAACTATGCCATACATGATCTCTGGCTTTATGCTGATCCAACATAGGCTTATTTGGCGGCACAGAAAGAGAAAACAATAGCTATGTGTTCTGAGCAACAAAAAAAACCCCAAACCCTTTCCCCCTAGCTGTACCCCACCGCTGAGGCGCTGTGTTTTTGGAGTCAGTTGGAGAGTTTAACATTGTTATCAAACTGTCTTTCACTTAGACTTTAATTATTTCCAAATGTTCCATCTGATTGCCGTTGGCAGCCTTTGCGTGTTTAGTGTGATGTGTTTGAAATGTGAGCGGGCCTTGGCTGGCACAAGCCTGTGAGGTCTGACCCCAAGAAAAAAAAAATACTTGGCCAAACTCTTTCTCATAGTGTACTTGACCTTCTAATGTAAAAGTGCTGTTTGTTACCTCACTCGGAACAAATTCTCTTGTACCACCCCGAGTCCCACTTGAGGTTTGTGCATCTGCAAACTGCACCCTCATTGTTTTTAAGTGGGTCATACTCACTTAAAACGTAAAGGAAATTTACAGCATAGGAAATTGTCAGGCTGTGGTTAGGTTAGTTAACCACCACAAAGGTTGTGGCCTATGAATAGAAGTTGCATATCATGCAAGAGTGTGAATGGTAAGTGCAGTCATGTGAATCTAAACGAACCATTGTGCCGGTCAAGGAATTGCAGCATTAATGGATGATAGAAATGTTCATTATAGCTGACTGTGCAGAAGAGAAAGCATAGCCAGACTGACTGAACTCCGAACATCTACTGGAAAGTAAAAGAGATATGTGTACATCCAGTTCCCCCGTTGCCAAAAACTTATTAATGTGAACATTTAATTACTGAGAGTTGACAGTTGTATGACATGCTTTAAAAATGATGGGGAAACCAAGACAAAAATCCTTATATAAATGTCTTTAATTTTGTATACTGGGACAAAAGGAGGTACCCTAAAAGTAAATGATGATAAACAATAATAAACACAGTTTTATATTTGGTAGTTTTTTGAAACAAACAAACAAATAACTGTGCTTAAAATCCACTGCTTCTCTAGTGAGTCTCTTGTCCTGTCACTGAACTTCAAATTCATTTTCTTGGACTGCAGCTGGCGACAGTAGTCCATGTCCTTCTTTGCAGCCTCATAGCTTTACTTAGTCCTGGTAACAATGGCCCTCCAACTCAAAGTCAGTCCCCAGAGCAGAACAAGGACTACTGATATCAGCTGCAGGCAGTGGAATTTAAGGGACAAGGCGTTCTCTAGAGCAGTACTGGTTACCACCAGGTGAACTTTAAAATAAAAAGTGAGAGAGTTGTCCGTTCGTGGATGGCGTTGTTCTCTCAGACAGATAAAACAAAAGAAAAGAAAAGACTAAAAGAATAAAGGACTCCAAAGACACTTGGCCAGCCCAGGTAAAGTCTATGTGTGGGAACAACTTGGGCAATAAGCAAATGGACTAAGGTGGTGACTATGTTCTGTGAATCCCACAGAAGGCCTAAATCTTTCAGCCAGTCAGTAAATGCACGACCTTCTAGCAGTCCGTAAGGAGCCCAGTCAGCTGGGGGCCTTCTTTGTTGGCTTTGGATGGCTTCACTGTGTCTGCATGGGTTTTCTGCTACAGTCTGAAAACATGCAGATTGGGTTTACTGGCAACCTTAAATTGCCGACTATGTGAACATGAGCATGAACGGTTCTTTCTCTACATCTGTATCTGATCCAATGTCAGTTAGCATTGGCTCAAACCACACTGTGGGCATCAGGTTAGGATGATATCAACTACAAGGGATGGTTCGCAGTAAATAAGACTTCCGATTTTAAGAATAGAAAGATTTCAGATTTTTAAATAGTCTCCATGATCGGTAAAACCTACTGACTGACCTTAACAACAATTAGTTTATGCAGTTTTGTTACACCACAAGTGTTCACCAGATGTTTTGATTGTTCAGGAAATTGCTCTTTTCTTGCTGACATATGCAAAGTTGTAAAGTATGAACTAAATCATTACTGTAGACCTTTGCTCAGACTCTAAAAGATGTGGACTGCAAACCCTGGTTCTTGTTGAATGTTAAATGTAACCATTGCAGGAAATCGGTGAAGTTACTTTAGGGCATTTATATTTAGGGATGATGATGCTTTTGTGTTTCATGTTACTCAGCATACATACAGTTAGAGTGCATAACATGGCACCATTTAGAGGAAAAACCTAGACTGTAGGGGAATCAGAAAAACAAATGTATCCAGTCATTCTACTGACATGTAGTTTTGGTTTTTTGTTGGTTTTTTTTAGCATTTGATGATTGTTAAAAAGTTTCACCTCATAAAATCCAATTTTAGCATTAAAAAAAGTCAAGCTAAACCACCTGTGGACTACAGTGGATGAGAGGTTGGAGTACTAAGTTATGCGCTCACACTAAAAAGGTTAGTAAGGTCTAATAAACAGACATATCTGACAATAAATGCTCAGTAACAGACTAATAATATAGAAGCATTTTACTAACAAAAAAACTGGAGCACAGGCTACTTACGTATTATTGGCCAGATTATCCTATCAGATATTCTCCAAGAGGCACCGACAGCATAAACAGATGAAATATATTGTTCTGTGAGGACAAGGTGGCAACTACAGCTGCCTGTGTCAAGATTAAAAAACAAAAATTTAACTTTAGTAAGTTAAAGTGAATGAATTATTTTTTTAAAAAAGCTTCCTGTGCAGTTATGAAGGAGACATTTAAATATATAGAGGTAAAATGCTTTTGTAATAGGCTATAAATAGGATTTTTCTGCTGTTAAGCTGTGCTTTTTAAGATACAAGTCTATGGGGTATGGCCTGCTCAAGTGGCCACTTGAGGGACTGCAGTTTTTGTCACTCGTGGGTTAGTTTCCCTTTTAAGCCCTCAAGAATGTTGCTTGGATTTAATTGACAGCAATATATGAGGCTCTGAATCATACACATGCTTTAGTATTTATTTTTATTGCAAGAATCGTTGTTTCTCTGCTGCAGGACCGCTGTTTCGCAGCCCATGTGAGTTGCTGCCAGTGGGGACGGGACACCCAGTGCAAGCCATGCTGAAGAGCTTCACTATCCTGTCAGGGTGTGCAAGCAGGGGCACCACCAGCTTGCCTGAGGAGGTCCACATCATCAACCTGAGAGGACATGCTCATGAGGGACCAGACAACTCTCCAGTAAAAGTGAGTCATCCTTAGTCAAAGAACCTGAAACTTAAATTGTCTTAAGTTAACCTGTAAATGCTTTAATGTTGATCAAAATTTAGTAGGCAGAGAAACTATATTCATAGATTTATTTATATTAACTTTTCAATTTAGCAAGAATTTCAAATTAGAAGTGACCTGCCATAAGCTGGATGAAGATTGTAAGACCTGCTGTGGTTGATATTTCCACTGCCCTAGTTTTCTCAGTTCTGATAATGGCTGCAGTTATTTTCCATTTTACTTCAAGGAGACTTCTTGGCAAAAGTGAACGCCTTTTGTATTTTATTGATTCCACTCATTAAACAAAAAACAAAAACAGTGTCAGACATTACGATCAGGTGAGCTTTCAAAGAAACACCTTTTTAGCGTGAGTAATTAACAAAGTGATAAGTCATTTAAGCACCTGGTATTTTCCCACCATTTGCCTCATTTAAACTCATTTAAACTGTCAGCACATCTACCGATAGTGTTCCTGTATTTGATGTTAATTGTAAAACCGCTCCCTATCTTCGGGTGTTAAACGGCACATCTCGTGGCTGGAGTCCCAATCATCAGCAATAGTTTGGAGATGAATCACAGACCCACGTCCTTCAAAACACCGGTGTCTAGGTTTTAAACCTTCATCCCCCTCTGTTAGAGAAGTGTGAAAAGCAGCATGTATAGACTTGTCATTGCAGTTGTGTTGCTGATGTAAGCATTAGTGTTGCCAAGGCCAAATGTACAGAAGCACAGTGTGTGTGTGGGTATGCTTCATCAGCACATAAATAAAGAAATGTTATTTGGGTGGCTGAGAGGGAAACATTTAAATAGCTGTGAAATGGAAACTTATGCATATCTTGACACTTCATGTCTTATTATAGACGTTTTAGTCATCGCTGTCGGTGGACACTTCACATTGGTCGTGAACTACTCACGAGACGAGAGCTGTGTACGTCACACACACACACGATGAAAGGAATGACTCGGCCAATAACAAAGCTTAAACTGAACTAAAACAAGTGAAGCCTCACCTTTAAGGAAAAATGTAATGTAATATTAAACCTAAAATGGTGCAATGTCGAAAGAATTTATGTTCCTTTATAGTGACTAGCAGAGTTTACATTGCGAGTCTTGAAGATAAACATTATTATCCAGTTGATAAGTTACCGAGTCAGTATTTATGGAAAAAATGATGGACTTCAGTATTATACGTGAACGTGGCCTTCACAGTCAGAAACTACACTGGATCACTGTAATTGTAATAATTTGAACCCCAAATACCGGGGATTACCATAAGTGCGATGCAAATTGTAGCTGCTCTTATTTATGAATTTCTGTGGAATCATTTAGTAGATTTTTTTGGATGTGTCCTGCAAAGTTTGAAGGCTTTGCTCTGTTTCATCTACTTCCCGATTTACTGTGTCAGGGTGGATTATGATTACATGCAGATAGATATTGTATTCACACAGAACAAACTGAGCTGGGTTTTGTCTTCACCTGCTGAAAGTTATGATTGTTGGCCTTAGCACATTCCTCACCTTAAGGTAATTCCCAGACCAACTGATTGGCGTTTTAATAGACAGAGTGCAAGTCAAAGTATGCCTAGTATGGATTTAAGACTCACATGACAAAGAGCGTTCCTGTTTTAAGCTTGAACAGACTTGTATGGAAAATCAAACAATCCTAACCATATTTTATCTGCTGTGAAAGTTGCTCGCAACCCACAAGACTGACTGTTTAAATCTTGTTGTCACTTGCTCTCAGGAGATCTTTCTGCACGTCGTCATCGACCAAATGATGACTCATAAATACAGTCAAACAGCAATGTCTGCTAGAACTAATTTAGCACACCTTTGGTTTCCTTATTCGATATATATCCTCATTTGATATATATCCTTATTTTCAGCTGACTTTATTTATTCTAAGTTCAAGATCAGTGAGAAGTCCATCACTAAACATCACCAGTGTTGAATTTCTACTAGCTTAACTACAGTTGGATTATTCTATAAGTGGTGTACAAAAGTTAAATGTTATTCTAATTTGCTGTATTTAAAACTACAGCTTTATAGCACAGTAAAGGACTTAGTTCCAGAGTCTGTGAAACACATCACTTTATCTAGCTTTCGATCACCCATCACCTCCATGGTCAAGTGAGGACTAGCGCGGAGGAGGGAGAAATCCAGCTGTCTGTTCCCCTGCCTACAGCCTTGGCTACAGAAGGTCACGCCAGGTCTGGTTGAGATTAGGTGGCCCTACAGAAGCTCACTCTGTTACTGGAGGTTTCTGCTTATGATTAGATAAGATATCCTAAAGGACACCCAGACCCTCTACCCACTCTGGTCCTTGATTTTGTTTCCACCTGAGACGTGGGCACAGATTGGCCTGTTCAGATACAAGCAGCTCCTGACAGCCTTCAACAGGACCGTGTTGGAGGGCAAACAATGCGTCAGACTATGGTCTTATTGACACAATCTGCCCCTGATCTTTTGTGACCGGAGGTGGCAATAATCCAGTGAGAAAATGGAAGTGAAACAAGGGGATCTTAACATCCTAGTCTGCATTTGGGCAAGGATGTTCTTTCTTAGAAGGCTGTTGGAGAAAAGACCTCATTGGTCTTCATTAATAATCCTTGACCACAGAGCGTCTAAACCCTTTACTTCTTTCAAAAAACAAGTAAAGTTGTAAAAAAGACAGTTTCTACTGCAAATTCTTGAGCTCACTTATAACTTATAAGTTGATATATAGTTGATATAATGACATATAAACTTCAAAAGAACTCTTTTGAGTTTTCAGCAGTAATACTGTTTGGCTTAAAAGGTGGAGCATGTAGGAAAATAGCTGTAGTCAGCTTGGCTTCCCAACAGTTACTGTGATTTCCAACACAAGACAACATCCTGGTCTTGTGGCAAAATAGAACTCCCACATGAAGTCTTCAGACCACTCTTGCAGCGTAATCAGTTTCTCCTCTGTGCATCTGCGGTTTTTGTCCAACATATTTTAGAAAATTATGGCTAAATACAGCAGCATTGTTTATTGACAGTACAGTAATTCAGATATGTTAACTGTCAGTGAAAAGACTGTAGTAGTCCTATTATAAGACTCTATTTTATGTTAAGATACTAAGGAAACTGGGACTGGTGACTGAAAAGCAAGTAATGCCTAATTTAAAGTTGGAGTTCAGTTTTGGTGTATGAATATATTTCTTGTCATTGAATTTGAAGGATTGCACATTTATTTCACTCTAATTAATCGATCATTTCCTGAGTATGCTTTAGTGTGTCTCCTTTGCTTCTTTTCTAAGTCTTCATGAAGGCGCCTGGTCAATGCATGGTACTGTAGACCTTCTCCACACCTCAGCGGATAGGGGACGAGGTTGTGACTGGGCTGCAGTACAGTCTGTATTTGGATGTTTTGAATGTGTTGTTGTGAAGCTTCAGCTTCTGGAGAACACAATGTGCTCCGGTGACTCCTAATAAGTGTCTGCTCAGCTAAGGCTTGACCAGGTAGTGGAATAAATCTGCTATTGCACATGGTGTGCATGGGCTAATATGGACAAGGGAGATTGCATGGTCAGTTTCAGACACTTTTATACACACATGTGTACAGTCGCGCAGACATGCTGCAGCTGCAGTGTGTGAGGCCTGCTTCACATCTCTTTCACGCCCATGTGTAAAAGTCATGGCGTGCACTTTGTCTATGTTTTCAGTAAAGACATGAAAGCAATGAATTGTTTCCTGCCTGTACCAGTGAAACCATTCTTTATGGGTATTAACCAGTAGGTATGAACTGCTACTCATTGAAAGAAAAGGCACAGCTGGACCTGACTCACAATACACACTTTGGCTTCTGGCCAATCTCACACTAAAGCCGAGCTATTAAGTGCAACAGAACACCTCAGTAGTGACTGTGCAAAGTGCTTCGTCTGGATAACGTGACATTTGCAGGGATTGCTTTGACTGTACAATAACAACCAGAGGTTGACAGTATGCTAATCACTCATTTAGGAAGACTGAAGCTAGAAATGCATACAATGAAATGATTTTGAATGATCTGCGAACTTTGCATTCAAAGTGATAAAAGTATACCTATCTGTGCTCCAAGTTTCAGTTTGAATTATCATTTTTGATTACTGACACATCCAAAAGAAGAACAGACTCTCACTGGCATTTATTAAAAGCACTCTTGATTTATATTACAAGTGACAAAAGCTGTTTTTATATCAACATAAAATCCTCTGGTTTGAAGGAGACTCTTCAATCATTAGACTGCCATAGCATATACAACCAAGTCAAGGCAGTTTTTTGTACCAGCCAAAAATGACAAATCTTGCACAAACATGCCAAGAATGTGCAACTCTGTTGTTGACTGGAAGACATCCAAGAAGAGTTGGTAAATTAGTGAGCCTGTCGTCTGGTCAGTCTGTAACTTTGGTACAGATTAAAAGTTCACGTTTGTGACGGCTTTCGTATCTCTCAGCGCCCTGCCACCATGATGTAGAAATTTGTAGGTTTTGATAAAATGTCAGAACTTTTGTGCTTTGAGTGGCCAAGAGATTTTCTCTGCACATTCTTGGTCATATCAGGATACACTATTACTAATTTACGAACCTATTATTTTCATCTAGGAAACACTCTACCCATTATGCTATCGACTCATAAGTGTGTTTCTGCTTACGTTTGCAGATTAGCAGTAACCATGTTAGCATGGTTACTGTGATCATGTTTGCAGCTGGGTAGAAATTTGCTTCCAGGAGATTTAGTTTTTTGTTCATTATTATTTAAACAATTTAAAATTACAGAGTAATCAGTGGTTCATCGCTCCAGTTTGGTAAAGAGTCATTTATTTATATTTCAGCAACTTGAACCATTTGCCAATAATTTCTTTTTAAATGTTACCCCACACAATGGGTGCTGAGCAGTGCCAGGCCACATTGGGTAAAATATGTGCGATGGTTTAACTGAGCTACTCTGCAATTTCAAAGTAACATTTTTGATCTGGATTTGAAATCTAAGCCACCCCCCCTAACTCTGTTTTTTTTAAATTCAGTGTTTGTCTTTAACAGTAGGCTTTGTTTCATAGACTCTTAACTCTCCTCTTTCAAAATATGACCACTTATGATACTGGCTTGACTGGAATTCTTTTTTTTTTTTTTTTTACTTGTAACGTGTTATTCACATTTGTCTGAAATAGAGATAGATGATTTCTTCAGCTTCAGTGGCCCTGCTCAAAGTAACAGAAAACCCTTTCCTCTCTTTTACCCATGTGGGCCTCCGAGGACAGAGAGACAGGCCAAATTGGAAAGTCAGTATTCTTGGATAGGTCAAAAGTGACTTTTGGCTGGGCTTCAATTGCTAGTAAAGCTGCAATGCCAGGTTGAGCTTGTGTGTTTCAGAAGGAAATGATTTCCTCAAATAATGTCAGAGTGATTTTCACATTTTCACAAAATTGAATTACATTTTATAAAAACAGCCCAATCTTGCAGAGTAAGACAAGAGTTAGTGAGAGCGACCTGTGGACTGCTGCTCATATTTCCTCCGAGCTTGAAAGCCCTTTGGGTTTTTGAGGCAAAATAGCTTTTCGTGGCTTGACTATTGACCTGGAGGTGTTGGTGTTTTGCCACCTAAGCTCTAAAAAAAAAAAGAGTGACCTCATCTCAAAGTGTTCTTTTCTTCTCTATTTGCTCTGGTTTTAAGATGTAGGTATCAAGTTTAAACAATCTTCCACATGTTTTTTCTGTCACGTGTAGAGGTACCCTTTTGTACTCTGCCTAACAAGCCACTGCTGCATGCGCATGAATGCACATGAGCCCAACATTACTGTAAACACTTTGTTCCCAAGTGGAGCCAAAATAAGCAATTCCAAAAAAAGGAGTCTTGTCAGGGCATAAGGTTGGGTGATAGGGTAGAAAATAAATAAAAGGGGTCAGTGATATCTCAAATCACCCATCTTTTTCTAATCAGTTTACCCTAGGCAAACATCAAACACAGCCACTGGCTCT
This sequence comes from Haplochromis burtoni, assembly GCF_018398535.1. Taxonomy (NCBI): domain Eukaryota; kingdom Metazoa; phylum Chordata; class Actinopteri; order Cichliformes; family Cichlidae; genus Haplochromis; species Haplochromis burtoni. The sequence goes on from NW_024582374.1 coordinate 757,705, forward strand.
GAATCAGGGAGAGGTAGAGCAGATGATTGCTTTATCAGCTGGAATTTGCTGATATCTTAGACTGTGAGTGACTAGCTGGAAGAACTTACCAGGCAGAAACGTAACAGTGTCAGATATGACTTTAGCTAGCACACAAGACAAACCGAACACATACAGTAAACCTGTTTAGGTCTTTCTTTTTTTTTAATTGAAGCTTACTTTGGAACTTAGTAATAACCTTTATTTTTAAAAAAGTAGTGGCACTTATACATCACGTTAAAGTACAACAACATTTTTGGAAATGGACTGGTTCTTCTATAGCGCTTTTCTACTCCACTTGAGCATTTAAAGTGCTTTAAACAGGATGCCTCATTCAACAAAAACTGTATTTTCTCTAATGGCTACTTAAGGCTGGGTCCACAAACAGCAATTTTGAAATTTGGGGGCGGGGTTTACAGATACATGACCTTATAGGTACCTGTGGCCAGGATCTGTCTGCTAGGCTTCACCTCAGCTAATTCGAGTCACTGAACCATGTTTGTGGGGTTGGTGCCTTTTATACCATTTTTATTGGCATTCTCTGACAAATAATAGGGCTCGAGCTCGCTTTTCTAGAAGACACACTGGTAACTGTGGTGTTGGCCTATATAGACTATGCATGTTAATGCCATTCTTTGTTGATCCCATTATTTATTACTGATTGTACACAGATTTGTAGTTTAACGCTACTGTACATAGTAACTTTTATGTCTGAATGAAGTGTAGAAACAGAGTAGAAAAAACACGGGACTCAGGTGTACAAATGCTCCATTGCACGAGTCATACGTTACTATTTTTAACTCTCAGAAAAGTAGGCCAGTAATGATAAAATTCATTGACCAGTCTCAACTGGAATCAGTTGCAGATTCCCTTACAAGTGCTTTTGCTTTTTAGCAGTTGGGAGGATCCTGTTAACAAAAGCAATTAACATTTCTTGTTTTTGGTAAATGGAAATTGCCCAAAAAGGAACATAGTCCAAACAAAACACAGGACGCGATATACAGCTAAATATGCTTTTGATTTCACTGCATCTCTAATCTAGTGTTTTTTTCTTCCTGACCCTGTGCTCCCCTCTCCCCACCTTCAGTGCTGTGTTATTTACTTCAACATGTCCTGCTTTTGTGTCATATCACTAAAAGATTGCTATCCAGACGTCCTGTCTCACTTCAGCGTCTTTTCAGGTTTTTTTTTTCCCTCTTTGGAGCTTTGCATTTAGCTGAGTACAGACTGATTATCATCACATTTAGGAGGAAGGCTCCAGGTAGCATCACCATCTCTCTCAAATATGTGGGTGGCGCTGATAAGAGCGGTCAACAGGTTTTGGTCCGCTTCTCCTTTATCTCTGAGCTTCTTTGCCTGAGCTTCCCTTCTCTCTGTACACCCTCAGTGATCCGGAAAGAACCAAGATCCAGACTGACAAGACACACGCACATACGCACACATCAGATAACACAGTATGATTGGTTCCAGGCAGTTCTCGGAGTTTGTTGTCATAGTTTTCAACTATAAAAATGTTGTGGTACGGGGTTTAGCCACAGTTTGTGTATGTCATTGTTGTTGTTTTTTTTGTATATACTCTTGGATTTTAGTGATGATGGTTCATGTCATGTGATACATGCTGTGCTTTCTTTCTGTTTTTCTGAAGCTGATTATTATTTCCTGGGTGGGAGAGTGTGTTCCCAGATTAGTCTTACTTTTCAGATAATTAAAGGATGTTTTGGGTTTTTTTCAGAATCACTAGGGTTCATCAGGCATTTAATTAGCTCTGTCAATAAAGGAAACTCCCTTTTCCTGCAAGGACACTGAGCCGCAGTGATAGTGTGCTCTAACTGCAGGGTGCAGGTTTACACGGCTATGCAAAGTATTTGATGGTGAAAGTATTTCATTACAATGTTGATGCACAGCCTTTATAAAGCACTCTTGAAACATTGTGTAATTAAGTTGGCTTGAAAGGTCCTGGAATTGCAAATGCATGCTCAAAGCAGGACAAACAAATCACTCTTTACAGTTTCAGTGTCACAGGCATCGGTAGGATCTAAATCTAACCATGTGGCTTTGCTATACAACAAAAGCTTGTCTGTGATTTGTGTTTTGTTTTTTTTCGGTTTTGTTGTAGTTGGCGCTGTGTTTGTTGTTGGAGCTGATTTAGAGCTTAAAGTTGATGCTGTGTTGTTTTTTTCCTCACATTTCCATTGTTTACACATGCTACCACCACTAATGGTATGCTGCGTGACGGCTTATCCTGCTACAGCTGTCGTCCCTTGTGTGGAGTTTAATTTCAGTAACGCGATAGTCCGAGACAAGCCTCCATCCGTGGCTGCTGGCAAATGCCCCCCTTAACTGTAATGGACCCTGCACCCCTAAATCCTTGTGCCAGGCTCCTGATAATCAATCAGCCGTGCCGTGGCCTCCTGTCCCGAGCACACCCTGCAGGGTTCTCCGAAGGTAGCTGCCTCCATCAAGGACAACTCAGCGCCACCTGATCCTTACAAACACCACAAGAGGTACTTTGATGCCTGGTGCTTTTGCAACTCTTCTTTCCACACCCTGGCTGCTTGACAAGGTCTGTTGCTATGCCCACTAGCCTCACCAGACCTCACGAACACAACTCTGTGGGCAGAGATGCACACCAGCTGCTGCTGAGTCCTCATCATTGCTTACATTGTGCAACCCAGAAAGGGTTTAGATTTTTATTAATGCTGTTTTCTCATTAAACTTGGGGAAAAAAAGATAATAATCACCACAGTTTTCACCCTTTCCGACCCCTTAGCGCCTCTTGGCACTTCCTCTTCTTGGAGCTCTGTTTATGCCTGCGTTTGCAGGTGACTCACGTCTTCTGGAAAAGTTTCTGTCTGGGTTTAAAATTCCTCATCTTTTACAACTCTCCCCGACTCTCGTTTTCTTTCTACCTCCTTCTTCCATCTATTGAAGCCAGGCTCTTAGAGCCAAGCCAGGTATGATTATATCTTGGTTGTTGTTATCCTCAAAGGAGCAATACAGTCGCTTTTTCCAGTGTCTGGATTAAGTGTTGGGGGGAGCAAATATGAAAAAAAGGGGAAAAATAGTGAGACAGAGAGAGCGATGAATCTCTGATCTGTTTGTTTGGATCACCATCCAGATTGCCTCATAGATAAGTGTTTAGTAATTTCTTCCATTTCCTTGTCTCATAGTTTTAACGATTTTTGCAACACTTTCATGGACCACATAACTGAACATTCTGGTTTGCATTACTCTCCTTGAGGGCTTACATCTGTTGAGGAATGATAATTGGACTTTGATGCTGACTCTGTTTGTTCTGCTAGTATCTCTTGTTAAATGACTTCATGAATCATCACAGTGACACATCGTTGTACTTCAGAAAATGACAGTCAGACTTTCCTTCTGTGCTGAGGTATATGTTAGTCTAGAATGCTGCATGGCTTCAAAAATACATCAGATTACAATGAATTCTTGTTTTAGTGACAAATGGATCAAATGGAAACAGAAAAAAGAGAAATGCCAAAAAAAAAAAAAAAAGCCTGTTCATTAACTGCATACTTCTCGATAAAGAAGATATCATTTGGCACAGTTATTATAGTCTACATGATAATGAAACAAAAGTTAACCTTTGGTATAAGTGGCAGCTTTGTCCAACATGAGGAAGCACATTGAAAAACAAATCTTTACTCGTTGAAATAAATTGTAAATCTTTGTATGTTTTTGGCACCTTGGGGGACTCTTCCTCGAAGTTGGCTTTGAGGATGTGCTTCGAGTGCGATCACAGTCTTATCTTGTTTGTGTGTGAAAGTATTCCGATAAAATGGTGCGGTTGCTTCTTGTTTATGCTTTCCCAAGATTCCTGTAATGTTTCCTCGGCAAACACTTCCAGTTTCACTGTAAAAAAATTACCAAATCAAGCTTTTAATTTAATAATACAGAAGTTTTGCATATATTAAGACATTCAAAAGTGAAAAGTGTTTTCATATATTGCACAGTTGCTGTAGCTTGTTTTTCAAGCTCCAATGACTGTATTTAAATGTAGTTGTATGTAAGTTCCTTGGAAACCGTCCCTTTAGTGCTTGAAATCTGTAAGCTTAGTCTGAATATTATTGAATACAACGTGATGTTCTTTTTGTGAATCAGTGGCCACTTAGGGAGTCAGAGAGGAGGATAATGCTGTAGGGGTGGGCCAAGAAAACAACCTGCTCAATGCTTCATATCACAACCCACTCGACCACCCCAAATTTATGACAGCATACAGCATAGTCAACAGTTACTGCTGATAAATTACTTTACCTACCATTGATGTTCTGCTCTATTTATGATAGAGCAGGTCTGAAAATGTGATAGCAGAAATTTATTTGTTTTTGTTTTTTTTACTTTGCTTCTTCTTGCTGGTTAGGTGAAGGCACACAATGCTACTTGGTCGCTAAAACCGTGCTAAAACCAGCTTGGTTGAGGCTGCATGTTGAAAAATTAGGCTTAAATGTGGCACGGAGGCGCTTTTACCAGTACTGAGCTTTGAAACGACAAGCTGGAAGGGAAGATGTGTCGCAGATGTGCCATAAAGGCCAGCAGTTTTGACAAAACTCCAGTGTTTGACACCCCGGGAATAAGCATGGACCGTAAAATATCAACTTGGCAAGAGCAAATGTAAAACAATATTAAAGGGATAAAGGATATTGTACTCTGTTCAGTATTTAGTCTGGTTCAGAACCTATAACAAACTGTTTACTTTTTCCATTAATAAATCCATCTAAATGAGTACTGCAGTGTTTGCAAATACGTTTTGTAGTGACTGAAAACATATGAGTGTAGCAGAAAATGTTAACGGTTTCAATTATAGCGTGTAGATCTCTGTCTCGATAATACGCACTCCATAACCACATCTGAGCAACTTAATGCTCAGCCTGTTTTCCACTAATTCAAGCACTGCTAATAATAACCTGTCAACTTGCTTTTTAATCACCATCACTCTGTTTTCAGCTCATTTGTTCTGTTATTGAAGTACAAAAGCTATATTTTGAGTTCGAAAGCAAAAGCTGATCTTTTGCTGAGCTGTGAATAATTAACTTACTGTGGTGTTGTTTAGATCCTAAAATATGAGTCCTTGTGGGTTCAGTTAGTGATTTACAGCTTTTTACTGCTGACACACAGAATGGAGCTGATTTGATTAGTCTGTGAATACAGAGAGGAGGAAGTTTAAAGATGAGTGTCAGACAGACCTTTGAACCCCCCGAGAGTGTCAGTTCTCATCAGTGACAACAATAGAGAATTTTAACAGTTTGTTAGTAAGCTGGCGTTTTTCAATTTGAGTACAATTTAAAGAAAATGATGGAAAGCCAGACCCTTGCCTGAGATGATTTTGGGTTAAGTCTCGCACTTTGAACCACCTGACTCACTTTGGCGTAAGTGAAGGCTAACACTAGAAACGAGAAACATCAGTTAAGGTCCCAAAACACACACGTTTGTTTTCGCCATCTCACTAACAGACTGTGAAAATCTATTTTAATGGGAGTCTGAAAAAAAGGCATAGTTGCAAGCTGTAGGGATGGTTACAGGGACCCGCCACTTACTATTTTTTTCCCCGTGAACAAAGACTCCACTGTGTGAAAGTTAAGAGCCCTCTGAGGATACATATCAGAGCTAAGCAAGTGCCTTTTAGGGAGAACACAGCACGCCGTCTTTGTAAGTTTATCAGCAAAGTGAGTACATAAACAACCACAAAGCTAGATAACGTAGAACAATTTACATCATAACAGAGCTGGATTTTCACCAGACTAGTAGCAGTTGCCTGATATTAATGCTTATACAAAACGGAACATGAGAATATCAAAGCTTTGACATTTGCCCAGTTCAGCTGTGTGAAATCAGATCATGTTATGTACTCTGACTGATCTCGTAGGATTTGTGTTTTTTACTCTTCTCACTTCCTCAATATACTTGTGGTAACAGGGCGCTAATTTCTCTCTTTCTTTTTCCCCTTTTCCCCTCCCTTTTTTTTGCTCTTGCCAGGTTGACTTACATCTGAAGCCCATCCAGTCGATGCTGCACCACCAGAAGCCCCTGGTCTTCGTGCTCAGCTCCCCCCAACCATTGATCTGGAATGTCAAAACAGAGAACCTGGCTCTGCGCATCCAACATACCTTTTATGTGAGTCCAGAACACAAAAAATCCTTTAAGTCCTGCTTCCTAAAACTGTGTATTCATTTCCTCACAGGCTAAACCGCATTACCGTTTCAGTAGCCTTTTCTATGAGTAACATATTTGAAGCGATGTAAATTTGCTGAGGAGGCCGTTCTGCACTTCAAAGGGAGGTTTCCAATGTTTTGGGGGCACATCTGGTCAACGCGCATGTGCAGTCATAGCTTGTGTAGAGCCGTGCATAATGTTTCATCTGGTGCAGTGGATTCTTTAGTCGTAATATAATTTTGGAAGTATTTAGCGGAAGTTTGACTCACATTATCTTATACAGGATGCAGCTGTAAGAGGTTGTTTTTACGCTCATAAATGGGCCAAAATGTATTTATCTAACACAATCTGCTTCGTCAGCTTTATTCATGCTCGACATCCACAGAGTTGTGTCCCCCACCCTTCTTTACACAGTCCTGTTGATAGCTTGGCTGCTGTTCATATGACACTGGGTGTATCCATGTATCACAAAAAACCCCTCAGCGGTGAAGGTGTGGTACCAAAAACTGTAGCACTAAAGCTTCACCAACTTTATCCTTTCGTCTACTGATTTTTGTTGAAATTGTCGTACAAGTTGGTTCGCAAGCAAGTATATAATATTGATAAATCCTGTGTTTTTCTTTCTACAAATGTAACTTTTATTTGTTACAAGATCTCTTCCTCTTGCTTTGCAGACTGAAGTTTTTCTTAGGACTCGGGTGGAAGAGGCAAAGATTTAGTGAAGGGTATCTTAGTGAAGTTGGAGCCAGGTCCCCTGGGGAGTCAGCCATATTTAGTGAAGGTACCAGGGGGCCTCTCTGGGAAACTTAATAAAAAATGTAAAAATGCACTGCTTCAGTGCTCTTGTTCAAAGCCCGTGTATCACATGAGAAAATCAGTGCGAAATGAAACCCAGAAGCCTCCGCTGTAGCTGTGGTCTCTGTTGTAGCTGTGGCTTCACTGTGCTATATAACTATGAAAACTTCGCTTTGCATTCATGTGAGCTGAAGGCTTTTCTGTATTGCTGGCTTCCCAGAAGTATTCATTTTTCAATTTCTTTGTTAACACCAAAGCATTGTGCAAGAATGCAGCATCAGGTACGCAAATTATTTCCATATGTGGTTGAGAGTTTTCAAGCTTACTTCTTAAGCTCAAAACATCTTCCCATAAAGCCAATGTGATATGGAGGAGAATATGGACAAATGGCAAAAGCCTTGTGTTACGCACAGGCGCATAACACAAGGACAGCAAGAGGATCCAGTGACTTTGGGAGCTTTTTGCTGGCAGCGCTTCAGTCTACTGGCCCTGTTACAGGAAAGGGTCACTACAAGTCAATAAAGTGGGCCATCACTTTTATCCAGTGCAGACTTGTATCCTGATAGATGTTGTATCTTCCAGAATCATAATCCCCCAGTCAATGAATAGTTTGCCAAAAGTTTGAGAATGATGTTAATCTTGCTTTTATCATTTCTCAAACTGGTGGAAAACCTATGTGAAATGTTTGAGTCTGACATGTTAAACACTCTCCACTGCTATCATAAAAACACTGGTAATAACCTTAGGAACCAGTTGCTAAATGCTAAATGCATTTCAGCTTTTATTGACTCCACTTGGTGTATACAAAAGTTGTCCAACATAACCCACTGTAAAACACACAAGCAAATGCACGATGCTTAACATATCCAGCAACAACAACAAAAGCAAAAAACCCAAAATATTAACCGTAATCAAATATTACTCCCAAACAAAAAAGTGATTGGCCAGCCAAAATCAACAGAAAGCATCAAATTCACTGAGACCAGCTTTGGAATGGTCGCAAAATCTAACCTAACATCAGAATTAAACGGACGAAGAAGAAAGAGGAGGAACAAGCTTCCTGTTCTCTTTTATTGGCTTCCAGCTCATTAGACCAGACCAGAGACATCTAAATAAAGAGTGAACAAATTATGAGGGATGGATTATAGAGTCTGATTTACAGATAACCAGAGGGCCAAGGGCACATAACACCAAACACCTCGCTAAAGCTGTCTTCACTCATGAACAGTGGGCAGTATCTGGAGAATTAGCTTGTCCTCAAGTACCCTGTCTCACATGTAGGACACAGCAGAGCATAGTCTGCTTCATATGTGTTCTTACTACTGAAAACTGGTTTAGAGACAATGCCACTTGTGTATTATGTTACAACTTTCAACAGAGAGGTTCTCCCGTAAAGGCTCAGTCATGTCTTGAAACAAACTTCTTTTCCTTTAATTTGTCACCTCTCCATATCTAATTTTAAGAACTACGTACTCCAATAAAATGTTCTGTGTGTCCCAGCCTGGTTGACATTTAGAACAGTAATACACTGAGTATTAATAGGCCTCTGCTAGATCTTATGAAACCTTATAGGCTTGTGTGACAGGGACTTTCATCACAGAGTCATATTAGGTCTCATCACCTCTGCATCAAGAGTGATTCCTGTACAATAAAGTGTTTACATAGTTAGCTGACAAGGTTTTGTTTTTACTCATCATGTATCCTAGAAAGGTTTCTTCTATTCTTAGAGAAATTTAGAAAATCTGTTATTTTTTTTAAATAAAGCATTAACAGACATGTTTGAAGTTCCTAAAATTCACTAACCAATATGGGATCTGTTTGTCCTTGAGTGGGATCATAGTTTTCAGAGAAATTTACTACATTAGGATATTAGGCCTGAGTGCTAAACAGCCCTTTTAATTATCATTTCCTGTACAAATGGAAATGTTCTCATGTCAGAAAGAAACGGATGCATTTCATAAAGATGGATGAGCATCTGGCCAGCTTGTGTTTTCTTAAGCTCTGATAATGTGTGGCCAGTGAGATGAGTGTTTCTGCAAAGACCAGCAGGTCAGCATCACACTAAATATCTTCCCTTGTCAGTGGTGGCGAACAGACAGCAGCTGAAAACCATCATTTTAAAGAAAACTTCGAGGCAGAGCTAATGCTGTGAGTGTAACCATGTTGGCAAGGTTTTAATAACTTCAGCTTAATCTCCAATTAACAATATCTTTTATTGAATTTTCTTTTTAAATGATAAAATGTATTCTTACATCTTTGACTTAATTCACAGTATTCATTAAATTGAAGCATTTTAGACCCAACCAAACTGAGGCGTCAGCTTTCCCTTGTTTGCACTTTAGTACTATATTTGTCCGACACATAATAGCAGCTTTTGTGCGAGCTGAAAAGAGATAAAGGGAATTTAAACACTGTAGGCCGAACTAATGGCTTTGACTGACTACAGGGGCTCCTGCTGAATTAGGTGTTAAGTATTTCTGTTTGAGTGGCAGCACTGAGCCCTCTGGCAGTGTTGGTATCTTATCCACCAGCCTGACTGCTGCACATTGCCCAAAGAAGTCCCGGATCTTCTCAGGTTCTCTCCACAGTGACACCTCCTTAACATGCCACAAAACTGAAATACAACTCAACATCTTGCTTGAGTCATCTCCTAACTGTTAATTGGTATTCATCTTCGTCATCTCCAATAACTGTCATAACTAATTCTAATCGATGTTTGGTCAGACCTGCTTTATGCTTTTACCTTCATCCATTTTTTTTCCCTAACCACTTGTCAAAAGGTGGAGTAAACCCTGGAAAGGTTCATCACAGGGCTCTTTGACATCCACGCCTTTAATGAGGTAGAAAAGGTTCGTTTCTGGTACTGCACATGAAACGACAACTGACCATGACCACTGATGCAAAAAAAGGTCAGCACATTAAGGAACTTTCCACTCTTTCTGCTTTAGAAAGGAGTTGAGATGTTGCTTTAGTGAGAGCAAAGAGTCAAGTTAAGTCGGTTTTGGACTTAACACTTCAGAACAGAAACCCTATGCCAGACCTCCCTCACTTGCCTTTCCACTGGAGAGGCTGTTTCCTGCGACTAACAGGACTCTGAATCAGACCTGCCAGTCCTTGTTTCCTGGTCCCTGTGCTCAGGGCTCCATGGACACAGATGGGCTGCCTGGAAAAGCTTCAGAGATGTTGAGCACACTGTTACTGTTGGCCACTGGACTCCGATGGCTTTTAAAATGCCAGACTTTTGTTGTAAAACATGCCTTCCACAGTGCTTTTTGTCAATCAGCTGCAGGTGGGAATCATTGCGTTTCTAAACTGACATGAAATATGAACACTGAATAAAGGCCAAATTTTATTTTACCAAGGGACACCATGATTGGAAGTGAGACATCTGCAAAGTGTGCTTTGCTGACTTTGTGGCCAAATGCATATATTTCTTCTTGTGGGTTTGAGGTTGAGCTGTGTTGCATCTTCACTTGAAAGGCTTGATCTGGAGCAAATGTGTTATGACTTTTCATGGAACAACACTGTTTAAGCTGTTGGCATGTATGTTGTCCACTGCCTGGTTGCCAAACTTTGCCTTTTCACTCTAGTATTTCTTTCATTATTTGTAGGCTCATAGTTTGAGCTCCCTCCTCACTGTAATCACCAATGGAAACCATGGGTAGCCACTAGTGTTTTTATTTGGAGACAGTAATGGCAGAGGAACGCTCCAGAGTGGCGCTGAGACATATGGTATTGTTTTCTCCACAACAGAGCCTGCCAGTTCACAGGAACACATCTGCAGAGAGCAGCATGATTAGGTCCCAGTATCTCATTGAGTAAGAGAAGATCAAATCAGCCACCAAAGCATTTATCACATTAATATCAGAGAGTTATTGCATGCTCATAATATCCATCAACTCATTCTGCACTTTCCATCACCCTCCTGTGTTTGCAACACCTCTTATTTTCCAAACAGCTTTTTGCAATTTCCCAGACTAAGGGTGTTGCTCAGTGAGAACGCAGCTCGTGATAATTGATCTCAAACATTTGGCATGCTGTCTCCCTTTTGCTCCACATATGGCCATAACATGTTGATCCATACAGGCAGAAAGAGCCGGAAATATACTGTTAAATGTTTGGGATCTTCAGGACTGGCAGATGTGCTTTTATCTTACATGATTTTTAATATATCCTTCATTGAAAACACTGAAAATGCAATGACCAGATGACCAGAATCAGCTTTCTGGAATCCTTTATTTATCCAGGTAAAAATCTAATAGAGAATAAGATTGTTTCTTTTTTAAGAGGGCAGCAGAAATGACAAGAAAAAAAACGATTTAATCTCTCCAACTGTAACCACTTTCAGTAACATGGTTGACTAAAAGTACCATTATGAACATGAAAGCATGTATGTCAGTGCCAGAGGTCTAAAGTTAATTTCTAACAACTGCAAAATTTGAGAAATGTCTCTCTATTCAGGGCAGTCATGTCTTTAAACTTCGATTTTCTTGCTCATGTTACTTTAATCAGAAAAAGAGTGGTACATTAGTAGCCTCCAGAACTAATACTAATCCAATAATTTTGGAAGCTGAAACATCAGACTTCCTGTTGAAACATGCAAATTTTGACTTCCCCAGCTTGGTAGTCTAATATATTTACTGTGACTCAGCTTCAAAATAACTGACACCATTACAGAGAACTCAGTATGGCAGCACTTTGTTAAAACAGATCTCCACCCGAGAGTAGAGACAATTTTACTTCACAAGTATTTCTTTTCTACAGCTCAGTCGGGAACCGCTGGAGCCCAAAAACGAAGCCAACATAGAAAGCCTCACAAGCTCACTTCCTACAGTGTCCACTTTACACTAATTTACGTCACTGAACGGGGCCCTCCCTACCAGTTTGTGCAATTTTTGTGTCTTTTGGGATATTTTCAATGGAAATATCTAACAAATAATATGGCAGACTGTGTGGCACAGAACATTTATGCTTTGGTTTTGTTGAGTGAAATTCTAGTGCCTTGGGTTATTTAACCCTATGTATCACTGTGTTGCACCTACACACTTTTTAGAAGCAGCTTGCTAACTAGGCATGGTAGGATTAACCGATAACTTAGCAGTTCAACAACTCGACCAAATACGGTCACTTCTGGCTCCAAAAGACAAACATGGTTGCAGCCAAATTGTTGATGTTGGGTTTCAAAATATATACAGTCCATGCTACAGCCCTATAAGGACATGGATACAATGCAATCATCTTTAAGATCTTTTTCCAGAGTTTCCTGACATGAGAATAAGCAAAATGGATTAACTAAAGCACCCTGTTTAAGTACACCAGCAGCGAAACTAGCACCAGAGAACTGAATGACAGCTTATGTAAACAGTACGCAGTACAGTATATTTATATTTATAAATGCCATGTAAGAAACTACACTTTGGTTTCCAGCACTTTTTGGTCTGCCAGGCGCGCAGAGAGAGGCCGAGCAGAGAGAGAGAGTTTGTTAAAGCCCAGAGTGGGTGTCTCACTTCCCCGTTTCAAATTCCTGAGGTTTCCAGCACTCTGGAAGGCCTGGAGCTAATTTGGCTTTCAGGCTTTCCCCTCTAATTCTTTGCGACTAATTATGGTCGTATTCCCGCAATTAAACTGATAAACTCTGCTGAGCTTGGCAAGGATACCCCGGCCCCTCCCCGGCAGCTTAGCGCACCACCCCTCTCCTCTTCGCTATCTTTCTTTCTGTTGCTTCTTACTGTAGTAAACACACTAAAAATAAAGTCAACCTGAATTCTTCGACAATGTCTGTCTCCTAGGCAGCAGTATTTACAGCCTCTGGTGACAATGCCAGGAACACTGAGAGGAGCGTCCAGAGGTCAGACAGATGTTGTGCATGTGGAGATTTGAAAAGTTATGTCTGAAAAGCCTAAACAGTCAGAAGGGATATTACTCTGTTATCATTGAAGCATGATTGCAATTTAGGGACAACTTCATAAACTCATCACAGAGAAGTGGTCTGACGTATTATTTCTCAGATTCAAATGGATTTATTGTTTCAATTGCACCTGCCAGCACTGTCTCAGCTCATGCATACAGATAATATACCTTGGAGGAAAGAAAAACAAGGAGGTGGGCTGTCTAGACCGTGCGCTAGGATTCATTTGGATGTTTGGTAGGCTTTCAGTAAATATGTATGTGAATGTTTATGTCTTTGAAATGAAGCTCTGAATTCCAGTAAGTTGCAAAGGTGGTCTTTTCCTGAAAAAGTTTGTATTTTCTGTTTTTAATATGTAAATGTGCTTGCCTTCTTGGGTTTGTGTGTGTCAAAGATATGCGTTGTCCCTTGTGGGATATCTGTAGCCCCTTGTGGCCACTTTAAAACACAACTATACATTTGTGATGACGCACTACACTGGAAACCAGATACCTGGTTGTGTAGAGGAACCTGAGCATACTTGTACAAGCTTTGCAAAAAAGTGAGAAGTTCAGTCGTATTTAAAGAGTTAGTGCTTTGCTGTGTTTTACAGTTTATATTTTTGTGACGCAATAAGAATGAGCAACATTGAAGTGCATGTAATTCTCAACAAGTGAAACACTTTTAACAGAAAACATTTTCTCTGAAATTGAGTTGGACGTGAGGAAAGCTGAAAAAACTGAAGAAAACACGTTATATAGAGCAGGTAACGTTTTATCCCAACAGTTCCTTTGTTCCTTACACTCCTGCTTTTTTTCTTCTCCTTCAGGTATCTTTGGGCTCACAGGTCAGGTTTAAGCCGGAAAACTTCTCCCTCTTCACCCGCATACAGCAAGAGACCTTTCCCCACGGCAATGAGCAACTCCTCAACTGGGCCCAGAAGAAGTACAGGGCAGTCACCTCTTTCTCTGAGCTCAAGATGACTCAAGACATCTACATCAAAGTCGGAGAAGGTGTGCACCAGATTCCCAAAATTCCCAAACATAGCTCTGGGCCCCAAGGCACTCCTCCACCCCATTCCCCTTTAGCTTTCATAACTTTACTTAGCTTTTGTGTTTTAGCCCAGGCTAGAGGTTTACATGCACTACGCTAGAAAAAGATTTTCCTTCCCTCAAAAGACAGTCACCCTTTCACACTTTTTAACAGGCCGCCTGTGGTATTCCTAAGTTTTGCTTGCTTACAGCCTCAAGAGTTCTTGGAACCCAGAACAAAAATGGTTGTATTTCTGTAACATTGTAACATCTTTAAAAATGACTGGGTTCAGAATAAAGCCAATACATTAAAAAAACAAACATATATAGGCAAGTACTTTCTCTACAAGACAAAAAAATGATCCCATTTAAATTGGAAATGTCGCGCTTTTATCATCCTTATTTCAAACTTAAAATCCTTGTATCAGAGCAAGCAAACAAAGAAAAAAACACACATAGACGTTTGTCAGCAACAACTCTGCAGTTATCGTCAGTGCAAGGGTTTTTGTGTTTGACAAGAAATGAAAAATGTAGCTGTAAAACAAAAGTTATGGCAGCTGAACTACGAAGCCAAAATGATGAGTTTAGTACTTTGACTTACTGAATTTTGGGGCTTACAGACACTAAAGTAGTTGCTACTTTGCTGTTAATACACCAGAAGACTTTATAGTGAAGCCAAACAAACACACAGTACTGCTTTTCATTTTTTAACAAGGTGCAAGGTGTCATATTCTGTAGTTGGGGGAATAGGTGGTAGTTTTACCAGGAAAGAAAAAAGTTAGGAGGGAAAGATGAGGTTAGAAAGAATTAGACAAATTCTTTCTGGTTTTTTCAATAAGTTGAGGGAGGAGGGTTTCTCAAGTGAAGAGCACAGAAGGAGTCTCCGGGGTGGCTATGATTGATTTTCACACATGTTCAAGATGCAGAATTACAATTCTTTATTTTCTGCTCTCACATTGTGAACAGACAACACATCCGACTCTGCATTTCATCAGCTCTCAGACGAGATAACTTGTTTTTAATGAGAATCTATTACTACATGAATATAGAGCAAAGCTTGTGTCCAGAAAGAAATTAATGGCTCCACTAAGTAAGTTCTCTCTGTGTTTTGTTAGTTTCTGTGGAGAGCGGAGAGGTTGCTCAGCCTTCACGCTCTTGGCTGGTGTCATTAGGGGCTGTGGTTTGGCAAAACCTCAGAGTGCCATGATGTTTACTTCAAGTAAAGAGCTGTAGATTTCCACTCCTTCACATCTTCAGAAGTGTTTCATGAAGATGGAGAGATCCTCACTTTGCTTTCTAGCATGCCCACACTCAAGGTCTCTCCTCAGCTCTTTAAGTGCCACAAGAGTTCCGGAGAGGAAGGTGCCAGCCTTCAGTTTACACTCTGTCCAAAGTTCTGTTTGCCAAATAAGGAAGCATCTGTCTGTGTTTTCCCGTTGTGCTGAGAATGAGCACAACTTTTCATGTTAATGAATTTTTTGAACTGTTGTGAAATTGAAGGAAAAAACACAAGAAGTTTTGATGACTGAGCATGAATATTATTGTCCTGTTATTGCAAAAGAATTCTGGTAAAACATCTTGCTAAGATTTCCCACATAAAATCTAATTTCCCTGTTGATGGGAAGACAGATTATGCCAACCAGGGCACGCCCAACCTCGTTGGGCGCACAACCCAGGGCCTTGTTAGTGCTGCGAATAGTAGCTGCAGGGCTACAAGAGCAACTCTGCTGTAGATGGGAACAGCTGGGTTAAAGCAAATGTTCAGTCTTCCGAAGGTTTCGTGAGCAGGACGCTGAATTCGTCACTAGAGCAGGGGTTGCTGTTCTGTTGTTGACATCAGGCTCTGACCTCTCTGTGGTAGAGAAGTACCAGAAGCTATATTTCTCCTTTGCAGGATCAAAATAGTTTCACAGCCCCTCTGAACAGTAACACAAACTTTTCTCCACTTTCAGATCCACTGTCTTCTGACACCTGCAAGATTGATTCCAAGTTCCTGTCTTTGAACTACCTGGGCAGCTACAAGGAGCCACAGACATCAAAAGGCTGCGTCCTCTCTGTGCCCCACAAAGACAAAGAAGTCCACATCATTGAGCTCCAAGCCCCAAATGCCAGCAGGTGAGCAGCCAAGGCTGCAGAGGCCAAGAATACATGTTGTCACGGTTTATTTTTGAGGTCAGGATGCTCTCAATAATCTCTGTGGAGTTTATTTTGGATGGGAACTAACATGAAGGCGGAGGGGGGTTATGTTCACTTAGTGGTTTTCTTTTGAGGAAGAGATTTCAAAACTTGGTCTAACGGTCCAGTTTGCCAGATAATGTCCTCACTCCCCAGTGGAGTGATTATTCTGTACACCCAAAAGACAGAAAATCTGGGAATGTGTTGTATCTTGCTGCGGTGTTATCTGTTATGTATTGCATACGTCTGCATTCTTTTTTCTGGGAATACCTCCAGCTTTTTAATTAGTTGGCCAGACAAAGGCACAGTAACATTACGTAGACCTGACCATCTATTATTATTTGTTCTTTCTCTCTCCTTTTTTCCTGCAGTGCTTTCCAGGTGGATGTCATAGTTGATCTGCGGCCACTGAAGGAAGGTACCTGGGTACATCGAGATGTTGTCTTGCTGCTCAAATGCATTAAATCTGTGAACTGGGTCGTCAAAGTCCACAATGTGACGGGCAATGTGCATGTGGTGGTAAGTTGGCAGCATTACAAGAGACAAAGGCTTTCCATCAAATGATATCTTTTTTGCTCTCCAGGCATCACGGATGATTTTATATAGTTGATCACATATCACTGTAGGTGTCGCGGACAGAAATGTCAACACTTTACGCTGCTGGCCAAAGAAGTTGTCACAGCAAAAATGTGTGTTGAACTGGCGCCTGGTCCACGCTGGGGGACAGGGTGGGGATAACAGGTTAGGAGGAACTGTGAAATGTCATTGTGGCACCTCCAGGAATTGTCATCACTTTGAGAGAGCCAGAGGCTGGAGTGAAGAGGGCATCATATATTTTCAGAGCCAGGCGTGCTGCAGTATTGGGCCAGAGCTGCTTCCCATCAATCATAATGTGAAATACGCGGAGCGCTTTATTCAGGCTTTCGGGCTTTCTCACCACACACAAAAGACAAACAGAGGCTAATTACTACAATATATCAGTATACACTTTACTGAGAAATATGGGTTTGTGCATATCAACGGTGTGCTTGAGCATATAGTTTTGATATTAAATCTTCATTACTGCCACTCAAGTCTCAGGACCCTCGGGAACCATAAGAATATGACACCTATGCACACTTTAGAAGAATAGTTTAACTGTAGATCATGTCGATACACAACTGGCCGTGGTCCAACCACCACAATTGCTGCAAGGCTGGAATTTAGAGCTCCTCTTTTCCTGGAGTAAAAAAAACAATTCCAGTTGAACTGAAAGAGAATCACCAACACCTTTTTTTTTATTTTGTATGCCACTTTCTTAAGTTTGCATCTTCTAGCATGTATATTTGTGTTCCCTGAGGTGTGTTTGTCTGTGTGTGTGGGAGAGGGCTTGTGTTTCCTCAGTGTCTAATGCTGATACTCGCTGCTGCAGCAGTGACACTGCACTTTTGCCAGGCATGCTATGTTTGTACAGCTGCCTGCTATACACTGAGTCGATCAGGTTTTTGGGTGTAATGCCAGGTCAAAAATCCATAACACTTAGTGGGGAGAACAATTGAGTGTCATGCATTGTGTATAAAACAACTTTACGGAGTTAAATTTTGTTTATCTATTGGATTATATTTAGCTAGCAGTTTAGTAGATGTACAAAACATAAAGAAAAACATCAACATTCACCAGAGGATCCATGCTGCGGCATGTTTGGCCCTCAAACACCACTTCGTTTGACTAGTGTGATAGCTGTGTACACACCCTGGATTGTTTAATGTGGTGGTCCCAGGTGCAGTTTATTTGAATCGCCTTCACAATGAGAGCAGCCTCTGGAAAATCTGAATTCCTTCCTTTATTTTGTTTTAGAGCCAATTAGCAAACAGCTTAATGTTAATATGATTGGAAGATTACACCTTGTAAAGATCAGCGTGTTAAGTTGTCATTTGTGCATATGTGAAACTGCTAACTTTAGCATGTAGCGGTGCATCACACAGCAACAGGCATTGCTATGATCTTCTAGCATTGTTACGTCCAGCTGAACTGTTCAAATAGAACCTAACATCACTGTTGTTTTTATTCTTTTTAATTGATGTTTACAAGATTGTAACATACATGGTGAATGTGTGTCTAAATGGTTGACTTTGAGTGTAACACTAGCTTACTGTAAACCTGCACCGGTTACAACAGCTGACATCTCTCAACCATTTATCTTAAACATCCAAAAGGTCAGTCATTTTTTAGCTCCCCCACTGCTTACATTTTGACTTTTACTTGACAGCAGCGGTACACAGGATACGCTGCTTGTGCAACCAATGTGTGAGAGATCGTCAGCTACGCTAGTGATATGATGGCCAAAATAAAACTCAGGCCTCGATCTGTCAGAAAGCAGGTTCTTGTCAGTGTTGCTCAAGAGACTTGAATGTGTGGGAAATGGTTGTGAGAAAGAATGAGGCCTCCCTCACTGGGGGAGCAGCAGGGCAGGACGCAAATTTTTAGGAGCAAGCTAACATGTTGGTTTCTGAGCAATGATCGAGCTGCGACACGCCCATTACCTCACACTCATTCACATGATTCACACATGATTCATGCAGAATAAGTGCAGGACTGTACTTGAAGTTGAATATCTGTGATAAAACCTGAACAGTAAACCATTTTTTTTTTTTTTTTGGTAAATCAGATTCTGTATTGGCTAACTTAAATTTCTCTTCTTGTTATTTTGAGAAAGCATCTAATGAGAGTTCTCTTCCACAGGCCTCTGATACAGTGACTGTTGGCTCACAGGCGCTAGTGTCCAAATCCCCCATGCAGCACTTGCCATCAGGGCCACAAGCCTTAATCCAGTGGGCAAGCGATCGTGGCCACAATCCAGTCACATCTTACACCAGCACTCCCGTGGCAAACCACTTCAATATCCGACTTCGAGAGCCAGGTAAGCTGAAGAAGAATCATATCCTCCATTCATGATGAAGCATAAAACTAGCGTGCAATTGTAAAAAGTTGTAGGTGTAGTTTCCTGGATGCAAAATCAGCCTCATAAGGTTACGTGTGACTTCTAGATGTCGTGGATTCTCTGGAGAGCAAATTACCTCCCGAACTCGCCATCCTGCGTGATTCTAGTCCTCTTCCTGTAGATGGAACGCCACTGCGACGATCCGGTCTGCCGTTTCCATTCCTTACAACTGGGGGCATGCCTCTGCTGGGACACCTGCCCTACGAGTCCGATGAGCCCGAAATCGTTTTGAATGTTGACCTTAGTGTGCAGTGCAAAAAAGAAAGGATGGTGGTCAGCATTGACAAACAAAGTCTGCAGGTGAGTAAACAACCGGACATTCTCTGATTCTGCCTGGAGCCCAACAGGCTACAAATAATGGTTATTTTAAATATCGATGTATTCTATGCTTCTGATCAATGAGAAAGGCATTTTGTTGATTTACTTTTGCGTCTCTTTTCACACGACACAGAGTCAGTGTGACAAAATGTGACAAGAAGAGCGGAAAACAACAAAATGGAGCTCATCCAAAAAGACTAGCAGCGTCTAGACCAATTAAAAGGCTGAATGAATGTCTTCTGCAGCGATTACAAAATACTAGCATAAACCTCCATGACGCTGTGTTGTTTATTTTCAAAAAGCACGCACTGTGTGCTGAGGTTGTTACCAAATAATGATGCTGTCTTGGTCTAATGGTTACATGTGGATAATTATGGAGACAGTTGAGCCCACCTATCTGTTGTGTGGGGATAGCAAGTTTCAGATCTACAAAAGTGAAATGAGAAAAAGTAAATCACTGAAGCAGGCAGGGCTGTTTCAAGCATTTGGCGTCTGAACATAGGGACAGCTCAATCAGCCCACATCACAGAATGGAAACTGGCATAGGCTGTAATTGGGAGCTGGAGCTAGACCACCTTGTGGGATTTGTTTATTCCTGAGAACTCAAGGTTTTGCACAAGTACTTGGACTTTTTTCTCCTTTTTTTTTTCTTTTTACAATTCTGAAAAGTTAATAACGGAAAAGTGTTTTGATCTTCATCCATGTTTGTCTTTTTATTTCTTTTTTCTTAACTTAGGCAAGCGGGTTTACAAATGCCAGCCTCACACTTCAAGACCCACAATGCAAAGCAACAGTCAATGCCACCCACTACACTCTGGAAACTCCTTTGACTGGCTGTCAGACCACCGCATTCACCGTAGAGGATAGCACGATCTACTTCAATTCTGTGAGTATATTATGTGGTGTTACAGTATAGCTGAAATTACTTGAAAATGCCCTCTCTGTATATCAGACCTCTAGTTGCTACTATAAATACAAAGATATGATTTAATTTTAAATTGAAATAAACTACAAAACACTCTTCATTTTCTAAAAAATCCCTATAATTATCTTGCTTTATTTTAACTTGTCAACTTAATGAGAAGACAATGAGAACATTTTAACAGAAAGGCTTTCAGTCAGAAAACTTTCTTTTCTACTTGTTTAAACTTTAGAAACGATACTAGTTTTTGTTGAAATACACCCTTTACACAGTTTTAACCACGTGCCAAAGTCAAACTTTGCTTGTCTAAACAATTCCTGAGTGACTAACATCCAAATAGATGTGTGTTAGCCTAGGTTTAACATATTAAGATGTTGGGCTTGTTAAAGCATTGCTATCTATGGGCAGTACAGAGCTGTGACACTCTGAAGTCAGGGAAAGATTTACCCACTGTCAGAAAGCCTTTTTGTTTTATTTTAAGGTATTTTTAGCTTTCACTTGCAGTTTAAGTACATTCAGAGAATAAATGTATTTGATTAGTTTAGAAAAAGATCATCATTTGAGCTTAAATACTCAAACACACATACTCTTTCAAAGAAAAGAAATCACATTTTAAAAAAGATCTGGCAGAAAGCTTTGAAGGCTAATTTGATTAGATTAGTTGTTAGGGTGTTGACCATGACCAGTGCTTAAATGTCAGCACTGCCATGGGAAATGCTCACTCAGAGGCTTGACACGTGTCATAAATAAATATTTTTTTAATAAAGATGTCCACTGATAGCCATGCTCTTTTTGTGTAAGAATGGAAACTGGAAAAATATGGACAATATGTGCAGGGAAAATGATTACATTTCTGACTCATTTTCGTATCTAATTGTGATCACTTGCTTTTATGTGATTAAGACATCCCCAGTTATCTTCATTATTGTGGAATGCATTCATTCAGCATGTTTGTTCTAACAAGCAAGCATGAATCACTTCTACCCTGGCCTTTTAAAATCTTTTGTTCGGGGAAGTTTGGAAAAAACACTTTTTCTGTCCAGTGCAGATTAAAAACCCAGGCATAAGTCCAAGGTCATCTTTTGTGCTAGCATTCGGACGTGCAGACAACCTCTGACCTCTGGTCAAAGGAGATTAATTTTCATTGTCTGGGTTCCCACTCATCAAAGCTAATGTGTTTTGGCTGTTGTCCCCACATTGCTGTGATATGTTGATTTATTTCAGCAGTGGCACCAAAGGCAGGTCAGCAAACTTCAAAACAGCTCTGTTAGTGTCATTGAGACAGTCCTCTCTCTAAAGCAGCAGACTCATCTCAGGCCCTGACATGCCACTACTCCACTGAGAAATTAGAAATATGTCCTGTCTCACTGAGGCCACAGGACATTCCCAGATTTAAGCAAGAATGTTTTGCCGACCTCTCTTAACAATTCAAATCTCCGCCTGAATGAGGCAATACTAAAGGAGTAGAAAAGGGGGGAAAAAATTGGAAAAAATCTTGTGTAAACTTTCCGTCAATTGCTGATTGTTGTGCTCAGGTTTGTCAGCGTAGGCTTAGTAACAAACTTCTTTTTGATGTGCAGGTCACTGTAAGTCATGCTGAGACCAAAGATGGGAATAGCGACCAGAGAGGGCCCGAGAGAATGCTTCCCGTGAAAACGTTCGATTCATCTACCATATTGGTAAGACTCTGGAATCATTGTGGTCCTTTTTCTGTCAGATCTGCACTTCATTGCAAGGGGAAAGTTGACAAGTTGAGACTACTGATAAACTGTATCTCTATATGTGCAACTGCAGTAAATCATGCATAGTTGGAAGAAACACCAGTTTCCTACTGCCCCTTGGGCTGCTAGTAAAGACTCTTCTGGCTGCTGCAATCTCCCCATCTTTCCATGATGTCCGTTTAATGAACTTGACCTTCCATTTTCCATTTTGAAGTTTCTCCATCTTTTCTCTGCTAGCTTAGTTTCCTTTATCTCATCCAGTCCTCGTCTCCCACTTATTGTTCTTGTTTATACATATCTCTTTTGTTCCTGGTCCGTCTTAATGTGGTCAAACAGTGACACACAGTCATGTGGAGTGAGAGTGCTTAGCCGTGGAATGTAACGTCAGAGTCCTGCTGATATTTGTTTTGGCTTTGCCTTATTCTTCTAACAGTTCAACTGCACATACACAAGCCAAACTAAGAATCAGGAAACCTCAGCTCCCAGGATTGTACAGGAACCACCAAGGCAACCCGTCAACAACATGACGTTTAACATGGAGCTGTACGACTCGCTGCCTATCAACAACCCTGCACGCCAGAATTTCTTCACCGTTTCACAAAATCAGAAAGTGTTTGTGGAGGTATGTTTTGCATTTATAATACATTACCTCTCACGCCAGAATACATGTTTGGTGTAAATGAAAACTTTTGGCAGAAAACTGCAACCATCTGCCTCCATCTGAGGCTTTAGCTTTTCCAGATTGAATCTCTTCCCGAGCCCTTCGCTCAGTAAGAGCATTGTGACTGTTTCAAGCTAAAAAGCTAATAATTTCTTTCACTTCTTGCTTTTATTATATCACAGTTCTGCATGTCATCTGGCTAAAAATATCTGTTTCACTACAGTAGTTATGCTAGTCATATAAGAGATAGCAAAGACTGAAAAGTCCTTTGAAGAGGTGATGTAGGAGGACATCAGCATGAGATGCTTCACTCACAGCATGGACACAAAGCCAGTGTGCTGTAAACACAAAGTGCTCACAGAGTGTCTTTATCCTTCCCTCTTAAGTGCATTGCATTTATTTTAGCTGAGAAATAAGTAAAACATGACTAAATATTTGTTTCTCACCTTTCAGGCAGTCGTTCTTGTTTTGTTTTGCATATCTTTACACTGGCAGCAATAAATACATCGCAATATTTCTATTAGAAGACTTATTTAGTCTATTTTGGCTCAGCTTTGGGTTGCTGCTGACAGAATTATTTGGCACTTTAGTTGCCACCAGCTGCCTGCTAACTTTTGAACTTCTTTTTCTGTTGTGGTTAGTAAAAGGTAGGATTTGAATTTTATTTTTCCCGAACAGCTGCTGGTACAGCAAAAGTGAGCTGAAGCATAAAACCAAAACAACGCTCTAAAAGAAACCAGAAGCTCATTAGAGCTGAGGGTTCTCACCATGACTGTGCCCCCTTTGTCCTGCCCAGTGTTAACACGAAAATATTGATTGTTTCAGCTTTAAATTAGCATTTTAACATCTTGTAAATTATGTTTATTTGTGTTTATCGTTGTTTATTGTTGTTTAGGACTAGGCAATAAAACACAATAATAATTTGTATTTATTGTTTCTGCGATTGTCTTAAAGAAACACAAATACAAAATGACACGTTTTCATTTTGCATGTTTTGTCCAACAAGATTACTTTGCAGACTTTCTTCAGACAACAGCAGATTAGATTTTCTTCCAGAAATGATTATATTATAAAGTAAAGCTCACATCAGATCAGAGCAGTATTGTGTTGCCGTTCAGTTTTGTCACTTCACTTCATGAAGACTCCTGTCACGACAACTGACAAATAAAATCTGTTTTTACTTGCCTCTCATCCACTCCAGATCACATCAACTGCATCAGATCCAGAACTGGGGTTCACCATCATATCGTGCTTCATTTCTCATGACTCCAATCCCAGCGTGTCCTCAGAGTACACACTCATTGAGACAGTTTGTCCAACAGATGCCTCCGTCACATACTATCCTCAATTCCCTGTCCATCCTACAAAGATGGATAAGAAAACCTTCAGCTTCATCTTCAACTCAACTTTCAAAGTGTCTCTGCTTTTCCTGCATTGTGAGATGTCTCTGTGCTCAAAGTCATCTCAGAGGAATCTAAATTTACCACAGGTATGCAGAATAATCTTCCCCAAAGAGCCATTGCTGTGGTTTTTTTTTTAAGTCTCCCAGAGTATCACCAGTGTTTGTTTGAGCAGCCGGGCCTGTAGGAGACAATCTTTACTCCGGCTGACCTGCAACATTCAGTGTCAGGTCTGCCCCCAAACCTAAGCGGGAACCATGCATCGATGCACAGTTTCCCAAGTGGCTGACCACTGAGCAAAATAATCATCTTTTTTTTTCTCCCTCTGTTATTTGTTCTGTCTGGTGCAAGTGCTTTCTTTTACTTTCTGTAAGCCTTACCTAAATGTTACCCCCACCCCCCCAAAAAATAAATATATATGTGTGTGTGTTCCTGTGTAGCTATCTTTGTGAAGACCGAAATCTGCATTCTACTATACTTGTGAGAACCAACAGTCACTTGTGAGGACACACTCACCCGTCCTCACAGGTTTGAAGGCTCAAAATGCGGTTTTAGTGTCAGGGTTACAATTACGTTATGGTTAGGTATGAAAAAGAGTTTGATTTAGTTCTCTTTTGTTAAAGCTTTAGTGCACGGTCCTAGGGGCCGCTGGATCATCCATACTCTCCTTTAAAGCTCCTGATAAACTTTTCTGTTCCTCTTCTCCTTCCCTCGACGGTCCTCTTTGGTGTATACTGTACTTGTCCCATCTGACTGACTGGTCCTTCTATTAAATTATTGTGTAAGAATTCAGCTTATGAGCTAATGGGAAGTGTGGTATATATAAAAAAAAATCCTAAAAATAAACTAAAAACATTATATTAAAACCAGAAAGGCAGACAGATTCCTCCAAAGAATTGTGGAGGGGATTTAGCCTCCACAAAACACTGAGTCTTATTGTGCTTTATTTTGTGCTCTTAAAATTAATTGTGAGGTTAATTGTTACTCTTCAACATTCCCACATAATTTTTTGTTAGTTTTTATAAATCACACATTTATTTGCAATCTCAGTGCAAGAGGAAACTGTCTAATCCATCTGATATGAATATAATATTTTTTATATAATTATTTAATATTTTAGATATAAAAATAATTATAAGCTTATTTCTACCACTAATAGAGTCATGTTTTTTTTTGTTTGTTTGTTTTTTTGTAAGGGTTAGGGTTAGGCATTTATTTTTAATGGTTAGGGTAAGGGGCTAGGGAAACCATTATGTCAATGAAAGTCCTCACTAAGATAGCTGAACGGGCTTGTGTGTGTGTGTGTGTGTGTGTGTGTGTGGTGTGTGTGTGTGTGTGTGTGGTGGTATTGAGCTTGGCTTGTACGATTGTGGTGCTAACATATTACAGTTGCCATCAGCTGTAGTGGGTGAAGATGGCAAGCTTTTCCTTACTTTGAATTCCAAATTAGTACTTTTGAGCAGATATGAGTGAATGCACTTTTGAGTTTGAGAAATATGAATGTCAAGTTATTAATTAGTTGTTTTTTTTTAATTTTCTGCACAGTGTTTGCCACCCATTGAAAACTGTGATTCTCTCTCTGTGGACAATATCATGGCGATGATGATGAACAAAAAGGTCTCAACTCAACCGCTGGTTGTGGTGGATGACTTGAGCCACATACCAGGTCAGTAAAAGCAAAAGCAAACATAATTTACATCTGTTTACACCAGGAGTTCAGTTGTGCTTAGAACTGTGACACCCACAAATACGAGTATGCACAGTGAAAGAAGCAATTCTGAAGGCAGAGGAACCGCATAAAGTCGATACTTGGAGATCAGACCAAACGACGGGATCACGGTCCAACATCTGGTCCTTATTAACTGTGTTGTGTGTATATGATTGTGTATACAGGTGCTTAGGCATACACATATGGTGTGTCTCCGTTTACATTGACATCTGTACACAAGAGTGTGTTTTTGGGTGTGTGTGTTCAAACTAGCATATGGCTGATAAAGGGGAGTGTGCTAACGCTGAGGCCCAGTTCTGCTGTGGACCAGACCATGCTGAGGGAGACATGGAAAAGAACAGTCATACGTTACTAAGATCCAGTTGTTTTCACTTAGGTCCTTCACTGTGGCCTCAGCTTTCCACTAGTGAGGGGGAAAATGTGGAGCGGTGGTCCCCTTGTTGGCTTTGAGCGCCCAATCAGAGCCTAAAGGTCCCTCGTTGTTTAGTCACTCGTTGGTTCACACTCTTTATCGTAGCACCTCAGGGGGTGTAAGTACATTTAGAAGGCAGGATGGAGACCTGAGGTAATGCCTTCACATGATATTTATTATGACCTAAACCTAAATGGACTGATATAATCAGTGCCTTTTCTCTAGCGGACTGCCAGCATTTTTCATATTAGCATCCCCCTCTGAGCAATGACATCAACACGAGACCAGGGGTCAGTTTGAGTCATGTTTGTTGGCTTGTGATTTGATGTAAATTAGATCATTTTAATTGGTGTAAGCTACAGCCCAACTGCTATTTCACAATGGTAGAAAATAGACTGATTACTCCTTTACCTAACGAAACTTGGTTTTGGTATTGGCTTGGTCAATCTCTGTGCTACAGTATATGTGTGCTATTCAGAATAGTGTTCCATTGTGGATTTGAACCCTGTATTTTGTTCGGATGTTAATATCAGTTGTGATGAGCTCTTCATAGACCAAACAATTTATTGATTGATTGATTTCTCCCAGTTGCAGTGTATGCACTGATGGTATTTTTCAGATCCTGGTCTTACTCTTAAACATCAGTAATTTTACTAGCTTTAAAGTTCCTACTTGTCTGAGCTCTAGTGTGAGTCAGAGTTGTGCAGGATAATTCTAACCAGAAGTTTGTGGCTTTATTACATTTTAATTGGACGTCAGCCTCCAATGCTGGGCAATGATACTATATGGATGGAGTCACTTTTTAGCACAGACATGCCAGTGTTGATGCTGAGGATATTGGTGAACAGAGACGGTGAAATTTGAAGTAATGGCTGAGTGTCTAAGCCAAGCTAGTCCAAAGTGGTACAGGCAGGGTGCACTGCCTGTACCACTATGCCAGTGCAGCGGGTTTATTTTCCATGGAGTAAGTAAACACACTTATGCCATAAACACACTGGAAAAAAAACCCCTTGAATTCAAAGAACACAAAGGCATCGCTTATGCTAGGATGGCAAACAAAATAAGCAGCCTTTTCAAGGGCCACGGTTCTGCACTGGACAACATCCCAAAAAGCGGAGTTCAATCTACAAATCAAAGGGAGCCACTTGTGGCCAACTTGGTGCATGGAAAAACATAACAGCCTCAAAGCTCTACCATCAAAATTAGATTTACTGCTTCACAACGTCAATAAATTTGATCCCTTTTTTATGGGTTCAGGAACGTTTAGAAAAACTTGAAAGGTATAATCTATCTAAGAGGCTGGCAGTGTTGGTTATATCATCACATCAGTACATGTAGTATTAATTTAGTTTAAAGTCTGCAAAGTGTAAAGGCAGAGGATAATTTTTTTATATCACATTGGACTGAACAGGTTGAACTGCAGCGTTTGATATATGAACGCGTTCATCCTTTAGATAACTTTGTCTTTCTAAGTAACTGATTTCTCATAAAATATCTCATTTATTGTTTTAAAACCAACTGAATGAGGCTCTCCATATGGTTTGCTGTATTCACTGGCCAGATGTCAAGAAGCTCACTTTATCATTAAAAATATCATAAATATATATATATATATTTTTAGTTCTGAAAAAGAAAGGATGAACATGAGTTAGGATTCATGCCTCAGCAGAGTATGAACAAAAGAAGAGAGTAAATCTTTGACATATGCTTGCAGATTGTACACCGCACTTTAGGCAGAGCTAGTAACCTTGTGGACCTGAGCTGGGTTAAATAACATGTTTTGAGCTACGGAGTTCAACCTTTGCATGGTTTAAAAGTTTGAAACTCTTCTGTGTTGAGAGTCTTGGAGCGACAGCTCTATGACGAAAGGCCAAAGTTGAACAAAAACAAGTCATTTCGCAGGAGTGCTTCTTTCCACATCAGGCAAATTTACATAAATAAATGATGTTCGTAGAGATATCAGGGCTGTTTCAAGTTTGGCAACAACATAAAGCTAGCATAAATCAAAAGTTCAACTTTGAAGCAGATGTCTGGTTCTGTTAAAAGTAGAAAACAACATTCAAGACCAGTCAGATGTCCTGCAGAGAACTGTACCCTATAGACATCAAGGCAGTATTTGAAAGCACCGAGGTTTCAGCTTTGCACATGATCTCTGAGTCGAGTTAACACAAGAGCATTAAACACTCCTGTGCTTTGCTGGGTTCAGTCTGTATATTCCTCCTTTATCTTCTGCTTATGAGGCTGCATGTGTTCATGGCCTCGACATTTTTAGCATAACAAGTCACCCGGGACAGATAGCTTCAGACTGAAGGGGAGTAGGGTGGCACAGAGGACGTCCTCTGGCCATCGTCCCCTCTGAAATTAAAGTCTTCTCTGATGACCTGTCATCATCCATTACCCGAGATGAAAACTTAAAGGTGTCCTGTCCGAGAATAGCAGCCATTGTGCCCCAGGCTTGGACGTATACCAGGTTTGCCTCTTGAGTTCGCCCGTACACAAGCGCCTTTGTATTGTTTGTTAAGACGTTATTATAGCTAATTTCACTTTTGAAAGCCTTCCAGATGGCTTGAAATAAATGGGTGAGCATGATTGGTTGGAGTTAAAAGGTTCATCCGTTAGGACACTGCCGGCTTACAGAATAGCTGC
The DNA here is from genome assembly GCF_018398535.1 of Haplochromis burtoni. NCBI lineage: Eukaryota > Metazoa > Chordata > Actinopteri > Cichliformes > Cichlidae > Haplochromis > Haplochromis burtoni. The sequence continues at coordinate 786,571 of NW_024582374.1, forward strand.
TTTTTCAGCGTTTTCCTGGTTCAGATTTCTGGATCACATTCCACAGAGAATTGCTTATCAACACACTGCAGTATCAGCAATCTGCTGCTCCTGACAGGCTGACTCAGAGCTTGCATTGTGCTATTTTAATGTACCATAATTCATACTGTATACTGTGCATCTGTACACGCAATAGTCAACATATATTTAAACTATTACATGTTGTTTTTGCAGATCCTACATCAGAATTATCAGAAGAGCCACGTAAGCCCTCTCCTGATGGTAAGTATTATATGATTGCATTTTATTTTGCGAATGTCCATGTGTATATAAGTGGATTATATGGATCCCAAAAATGAATAAACTGCATAAGATAAACTAGTAAATAATGAAGCTATATAAGGAATCATCAGCTTAGGTCACTTATTATTTCATATTGGTCCTTACCATAACAGTTGTGATGCTTGCTGGACTTTTTTCTTTCAAACTGAAGAAGGTAACTAGAATTTACCAGTAACTATGGATCTGTAGTTTGCTGATAACACAGCTAACTAGGCCAGGCAATAGTTGTTGTTTTTTTTGTTTGTTTTTTGTAAATCATGCATAGCTACTCTATTAGACTCCAAGAATATAGGCAATAGATGCTAGGGCAGTGTGACTGGGTAAAAGGTGAACTTAGTTATGATTTCAGTTCCTAATATTTGTTTTCTTGTTTTACACATTTTAGGTAATTTATATTTGTACTGTATTTGTATGTATAATACACTTGTTTAACATTAAAACCATGTTCTGTGTTGGTTTGTTGTTCAGTAGTGTATGTACTGGACACTCCTGTGGTGGTGGGCATCGCCTTTGCAGCCTTTGTCATCGGGGCTCTCTTGACCGCAGCTCTGTGGTTCATCTACGCGCACACAGGTAGGTTCTTTACCTGTCTCTCCGTGGCCCCAACTCACTTCTCCACATTAATGAAAAGATAAGATGCAAAGGAATGCCTGAGGGTCTCTGTGCCAGAAATGTGCCGCTGTGATTGCCAAACATCCTGCTGCTGACAGAGGCCTGCTCACAATAACGTATTGACTCCTCTACTGTAAATATATCCTGTTGGTCAGCAGCAAGAGCTCTTCTCTTTCCTGCCTTTGAATGTTTTGGGGGCCATGGGGTGGTCTTTCTCAGTACATTCCCAGTACAATGGCTGGAGACGAGTTGGAAATTCCCCTTGTAGGGTTTAGTGGGCGCTCACAGGAAAAGACACACAATCTGTCCATTAGATGCCAAGACCTTCCCCTTCGTCCCCAGCCCGCTGACCCTAACTGACCTATGAGAGGAAGTGAGTTCCCAGCAGCCCACTGAGTTCACCGTTGCATAGAGCTGCCCTGTTCTTCTCTGCCTTAGTTTTTAACTGACTATCTGTGAGCTGAGTGCGTTTTGCAGAAGGACTTAGGCTGTTTCACTTTAGCATTCGGTATGTAAAGTGAACGTTTTTTTAAGAGCTCACAGTTTGGCAGTGTAAATCAGTCTCCCAGGTAGTTACAACAATACAGGCACGTGTCGGGTTACAGTGCTGCAAACTGTTCCAGTCATGCTCTGTCACATTAATGAGAGTTTAGCTCTTTCTGAATATCTTTTAGATGTAAAGATCAGCTGTCAGAGTTTAGTGCCTTTATCTTTGTCACAATATTGGTATTGGCTTCTCTTCAGAAAACCACTTCACTTGTGCTTCATGGATTTTCTAGTGGGTGACCAAGAAAGAAAGACAAATCTTTACATTTGGCTGGCAGTACATATCAAAGGTGAACACGCATGAAAAACAGGGGTGGAGATAGCAGTTAGGAGGAAACATGCATGGCGATGACTTTAAGGCACAAGTTCCTTCCATTATTAAAATACACTTTTAGATGAGTGTGTTAAGCAGGATTAGTTGAAATGACCTTATATGGCAACACTTTCTGTCCCATGTAAACCCAAGAAAGTATATCCTCCAAAGCAACCACTCAAAATACCACTTGAGAGCATATTTTAAACCAATGATGAAACAAGAAAACTAAACTGAGTCTATCCCCTCAGGGTCTGAGGACCTCTCAGAAAACAGTTAGATATAGTCCTTGGAATTATATTTTGGGTTTTTCTATCTATTACGATTTATTTCCCTATAAGGCAGTCAGCAACGTAAATGCTTTAACATCAACCTCACATTATACCTTTGACAGTTTTCTCATTGTCTTGGCACATATATTGTAGTTGGCTTGTAGGTTGCTGGAGATTGCTGGAGCTGTTGTCACCTTGTGCAAGAATTTTGTTTTCATCCACAAAATGAAACCAACTGTTAAAACAGCCAGACACAAGGAGAAACTTTACACATTATCTGCTCTGAAATTCAGTGAGACACCGATGAGCCAAAATGTTAGGACCTCTCCTACCTAAGCAGGTCCAGTCACTTGGAGGCCTAGGATGCTGCAGGACTTTTAAATGTGTCCCGTGTAATCTGATACCCACAGCAAAACTTGCAGGTTGAAAGTTGGACCCATTCGGATCAAATTTGTTCCAGTACATCCCACACACTGTCACCAGGTCATTGTTTGTCCTTCCTCTGACCGTGAGAACACACAACAAGCCTTGCTATTTCAGAAATGCTTAAACAAGCTCATCTGGCCATATTAAATTGTCCCACTATCACTCATATCTTAAATACGTTACTAAGATAATCCGAAAACTCACTGTTTTATCTAACCTAAACCTAGACGGCCACACCAACTTTTCTAAGCTCAATCAGAGCATGACGATGGCATTCTGTTGAGTCACTACTGAAACACTTTTTTCACAATTACATGATTTTTGTTGAGGCTGACTTTTGTATAAATTAGTATCAAATGAGTTCAACTCCATGATAAATACTTTATACGCCTCTTAAAATGAATTAAAATACTTTTTACTTATCACAATGTGAATGTGTCTTATACTTACTACATTCAAGACCGACGCTAATGCCATTGGGCCCCTGCTTTACTTTCTGTTTAGTCCTAATTCCCAAATGTCGTCATGCTTAAAAGCTGGACAGATATGGTCAGTAAGAGACGGTTAAACATAACCATATTATCTTTGTCACATTAGGATTTAGCTCAAAGTTGTGCTATACCTATATAAAATTTTGCAGAGCTTTGTGTTGTTTTTAGATTTCACTTTAGAGTCCAAATTTCTGCAATATTACTCCACAAGCCTTTATAAAATTATAATGGCAACGTGGTCTTATAGCCAGAGCTATGTCGTTATTTTTAATGTAGAGTTTGTATGTTCTCCCAGTCCTACGACTGGGTTTTATGTGGAAGCTCTGGTTTCTCCTGCCCTTGAAAAGCATGCTTGGCTGATTCTGGCTGTCATGGTCTGGGAAAATTCTACCAAAAGAAATTCTGAATATTAACCAGCCCAAAGAACACCTCACAGAGATCACCACAGGGATTCTGCTGTAGAAGGAGTAGGGTAGAACAAGCCTGACTGCGTCATGAAGCTGGGTTCGTTGCTAACTTTGTGTTAGCGTGCTTTCTGTGCAGGTGCATGCAAAGAGCGGATGTTGGGTGGAGAAGTTTCTGTCCTGGATGCTGTTACTGTATCCTTAGCCACTACAAAGACATTGTATGTTTGAATTTTTGTATCCAAGAGATACTGGGGTCAGTGTTTTCCCAAACTGAAATCTAAGGCAAATTGTCCCTAAGTAGACATCTGTTACAACAACTTTCATAGAGAGCTTTCATTCACTTTATGTTTCGGTCAGATAAAAGCAGCCTTTATCTTTCCTATCTAGAAAGATAATATCAGACTTGGGAATTTAAATTTCCTCTGACAGATGAGGTGAATCCAAGTGCCTTTGTTTTGCAGCACTCTTGGTCCTGTGAGGGGAAAGACTGCTGGCAGCCCTGTTCTGGTAAACATTAGGAGAAATGTGGGGCCCGAAAGAGGGAAAGGGATGCCTGTGGATACATATGCCTGTCATATATGCAAGCATATGTATAAAACACACACGACCTCTAGTACAAACTAAACTATCGATAGAACAATCTCTCTCCAGGAGAAAATGTGTTATCTTCATTTCAGATAAGCTATAAAGCAAGCGAGGGACACACTGCAGTAATAATTGTGCCAAATACTCAAATTAAACACAGACTTGGCTTTATTTCAGAAGCTGTTCATTGTCTGTCAGAGACGGTTTTTGGAAACAAACTCAAGCACTTCTATTTTCCCTTCATTTTAGCCATTGGATCCCAAGAGTTTACGAAATGAAACGCTTATTTAGACATAGAACAATAAACCAGTCATTGGTTTGAGCTCCGGTCACAGGGCCCGTGTTGTGTTTGTTCGCCTTTATCTGCTAAAGCAAGGCTAATTGGTTCCAGACAGAAATGAACTCTGTGAACGTAGAAACATCTTCTTCTCTTTGTTTAAAATATCATCTGTCAGATAGGATGCGACCATTTGTTTCTGGTCGTTTTGAGGTGGCATCTTTAGAGGATTCGTTTTTAAAAACAGAATCTGTGGCAGATTATGGTTGAAAATGGTCAAAAATGAGGGCAGATGAAGTCCCGAGTTCTTTATACGTAAAAGTACACATTTTTTCTTAGGGATAAAAGTACATTAATCTAAATAGGAATGCTCAGATTTTATACGGGCTTCAGTGAAAGCTTTATGTCAAGTGGCAGTTATAGTAAACAGTAGGAGCTTTATGCAGCCCATTTATTCTGTGTACAGAAGAACAATGGAGGCTCGACAGTCTTAGAGGAGTTCAATTTGTAGCTTTAACCAAATCACTTTGTAATGTTCTTGCCTAGGGTTGACTTTTTTGTAAATTATACTCATTTTTCCTCTCTCCCTCTGGTCCAATCCCCTTTCTCCCACGGCCCCACTCCCTCTTCTGCTCTACATCTAGGTGAGACAGCTGGCACACAGCCGGTCCAGAAGTCCCAGCCTGCCTCGGAGAACAGCAGTACAGGCCACAGTATCGGCAGCATGCAAAGCACGCCGTGTTCCAGCAGCAGCACCGCGTAGCCCAGCAGGATGCACTGCCAGGAAGTTCTGACGGTTCACAGGGACCGGTTTGTTATCTCCTTCCATGAAAGGAATTATTTTTGGGGACGTGACAGGACAGAAAAAAAGCATGATTACAAAAAAAAGAAAAAATAACACCTTAAGTCCTTGTGCTAAATTGGTGCCACTTTAAGTGTGTGCAGACAAATGAACTGTCTTGGTTATGTTGATGTGTGTTAGTTCTGAGACACAGCTTGGCAGCCTCATCCGAGAAACAGATGCAAGTTTATTCCAGACATTTCTTTCGAATCCAAATGCTGCTTTTTTCTGACCACAACACAGCCTTTTGTTTTGACCTTAAATGGTTTGATTGGGGCTGGTTGTGCTAAGCAGGTGTGCTCAGAGAGCAAGCCAACACAATAAGGCTGGAGTGACGTCAGTATTAGTAAGTGAGATGTTGATGGCTGGGCCGGAGCACGTTGTTTTATGACAGTGGAACCTAGAAAGTTGCAAGGAAGCAAATAAACCACTATTTTCATGCGGACAAGTGTGCAGTATGAACAAGTCATCATCTTGACACAGAGATTATGGCTTTAAAAAGGTAGTCTGGGTATGAATGTATTCAAAAGGGTAAATGCCAAAAAAATGTGAATGAAAAATGTGAAAGACATGCTGAGAAAATTCCACGTTTTCGAATTGTTTGTACTTTTTAATGGATTCAGCCACACAGGCCGGTAAAGTATATTGATCTAATAGTATGCTTTAGTAACTCTTGTTATAGGCAAAGATTTGAGTTTTAGTTTCACTCAACTTCACAGGGGCATTATGGGTTCCCTTTTACTAGCTGTTGTTAATGGAAGACTTCAGCATTAAGAGAAATATTTGCTTATTCTTATTTGAGATGATTGACACTTCTTTTATGTCTGTGTGTGAATTATAGAGCTCTGTTCAGTTGATGAGTGGCCTAGCTTAGCATACCTGGTGGAAATGAGTAGTTCAGGGGAGTGGTAGTCATTTCTAGGAAGACTAGTTCTGGGTAATAGGCCTAAAACACTCAGTATGTTTAAGTCATGGTGAATATAAAATACAAAATATTAGGAATCAATATTTATTTGTGACAGCAAGACTATAATTATGACATGAATAATAACTAAATTATACAGTGGGCAGGCATTGTTTTGGAACTTATTGCAGGGAGTGATTGACTCTGTTATGTGTGAGACCTTTTTAATGCTAAAGTTACAAAAATGGCCATAAATTGATTTATGTGATTTAATTTTTATATCTCTTTTATGAAATATTATTGAACATTTTACATTTTATGTAAAAATGTTGCCCAGGCTCAGTTATAGGACTGAACTATCCCTTAGGTTTGTGGATTAGTGAGCATTAAATACTCTGTCCAAAAGTTTGGAAATAGGCCCATCAAACTAAAGCTTTGGACACCGTGATGCTAGCAGCTAGGCTATTCCTTATGCTAAACCTAGCTTATCACCAACTTTTGTGTAAAGCAAAGATTTTTTTAAAAATACATGCTACTTTAGATCTTGTCTTTTTATAAAAAAAAAAAAAAGCAGAAAAGTTAAAATGAAAATTTGGGACATTTTTAAGCGTGGCCTTTTTGTGCTGCATATTACTGATTCTTTCTGCCGGAAGTTTGTATGCTAAGCTACGCTAGTCCGCCACTGCTTTCAGCACTATATTCAATACTGATGCAACTCATGTTAAGCAAGTGAATAAGGGTATTTCTCGAAGCGCTGACTTGCTCGTTCAAGGCCTGTATATTTTTGTATAATACTGTAATTACTCGTGTGTGCAAAGTAGGTTTTTTTTTTTTCTTCTTTGGAATTTCGCTGGATCATCAGCGTAAGCTTCATTAATCAGATTTTATAATAACAGAAACTACGTTAACAGTTTTGACAGTCATGGTTTTATATGGTAATCATGGTTTGGATCCCACAGTTTTAATTATTAGATAATCAATTGCCCGTCAGACCAACAACCCCAAAACCAAAGTTATAAAGTGAAAGCAGAACATTTTTACATTTGAAAGGCTGCAAAATAAAGATTTGGTTTGTTCTCATGATAACACGAGGACTAACTTTGTCAGTTGGCTGATGAATCATTGAACTCCTTATAAGAGAGTTTTTTGTTGTCATTTTTAAGAGATCAAACATAAAGCGTTTGGTTTTCCTTTTCCCAGATGTTTTTCTATGAATCTCGGCACTGACTGTGTGTTGAACAAGCTGCAGCTGAAGCTGACTTTTACCAACATATAGTTTCCTGCCTTCTTCAAACTGCAGCACCACAATTACCCCACCGTTGATGAATGATTGCTGTATGTGTGTGGAGGACAAACTGGGCCCTTTCCCTGCTATCATTTAACTCTGTAAGCAGTAACCAGAATGTGTATCATCTTAAAGCTTTTCATTTTTTTCTCTCCTCATGTAAACATGTATAAAGCTTTCTACAGAGAGTATATATATATATATATATATATATATATA